>NW_027468564.1:41122885-41422885 GCF_046254945.1 Alosa pseudoharengus | reverse complement strand
GGAAGGAGGGAGGGAGGGAGGGAGAAAAGGAAGACAAAGGTTGGTGATGGGAGAGCAGAAACAGACATGAAGAGTCAAGGAAGGAGACAGGAATGAAAAGTAACTATTCATGGGTTTCATCAGGTCCCTTTCCACAGGTGTATAAAATCAAGCGCCTAGATTATGAATGCAGACTGCATGGTGCTTGATTAATACACCTGTGGACCTGATGAAACCCATGAATTGTCACCTGCACACCGTAGTCAAGTCAACACTCTACACACACTTGTCTCCTCCCTTTGATGCCTACTGTACAGAGCTCTTGTTGTTAGTTCATTCTCAAGCAACACTGTGAAGTCAGCACTCGAGTCCTCCTGTCTCCTCCCTTTGATGCCTACTGTACAGAGCTCTTGTTGTTAGTTCATTCTCTGCAAGCAACACTCTGAAGTCCGCACTCTGAAGTGTCCTCCCCTTCGTGTCCTCCTGCAGATCCCCTCCTCGGCCCAGCCCTGGGGGTCTTCACTACTCGGACGAGGACCTGTGCAACAACTACAACGGCGCCGTCCTCACCGAGAGCACCACCCTCACAGAGAAGGCAGGAGAGCTGTCCGGGTCAGAGGTAACGATCATTTGATATGTAAGGGATAATACACGACACGGTGGTCTGTTCACAGAAATGAATGCACCGTCGAGGTTGTAAAACGGCCCCTACGCGAAGCGAGTGCATTAATTTCTGTGAACAGACCACCGTAATCCATTATCCCGCTTATTCCAATGTTGCCACTTGCGTTGTGTATCGCTAAAAATGTCTTGTTTGTAGAACTACTTTCTTCCGACACATATCAACTAATTTCTCAACTTGAAGGACAAACTGCCGTTACTAATTCTAAATGGGTGGTTGCTACGGCCAAAGCCCAGTCGTTCTATCTCTCCCGTTGTCAAGCGGGCGTATCCCAAGATTCTAATGAACTTCAGCTTTGAAACATCGCTATTTTACTTAGCCTGCTGTCATCCATCTAGCTACACCTCCATCACCACCTCCATCATATGCTACAATGTTGCCATGTTCTGAACGTCTGCATATTACAGCTCGGATGCAACGTGACGGTTCATTTAAACTTCACAACGAGTTTGGCGAATTAATATACAAGTTTGATACAGACAAAAAAATGGAACTACTTCATAGGTGTGCAAATAACATACGCTTAATGGTCGTTCTAAATTACGTAGGACAATGGGAAATTCAACCAAGCAGTGGAATAAATGTATATAGCGGACGCTTCAATCCAAAGTGACTTACATACAGTATGTCAATTATGATAATAATGATCATGATAATTTCACGCCTACTGCAGGATGGATAATAATGATTTTAAATATGTTAGTAGTAACATTTCATAATAGTAGTAGTAGTAGTAATGGTAGTTATAGTACTAATGGTAGTGATATATAATGTAATACTAATGGTAGTGATATATAATATAATACTAATGGTAGTGATATATAATGTAATACTAATGGTAGTGATATACTGTAGCTCTTGCATTTTATCCCAAATGATTTTGTAATTTCCATTTTCCTTGCATTTTTGAAAAATGTTTTTTATACAGTATATATATTTTTTTTTTCTACCATACACACACACATGCTTTGATTTTTCTACCTCAACATCTCACACACACACACACACACACACACACACACACACACACACACTCATACACACACACACACATGCTTTGATTTTTCTTCGCACCTGCACCCCTAACCTGTCTGTCCGTCCACTACAGATGACGGACAGCGACTACGAGGACGAGGCGCCCAAGCACTCCTTCGTCAACCACTACATGAGCGACCCGACCTACTACAACTCGTGGAAGCGGCAGCCCAAGGGCCTGAAGGCGGCCTCGTCGGCGCTGTTGGGTGGCGTGGTCAGCACGCCGACGCCGCCGTTCGGCTACGAGGAGCAGCGCCGCGGCAGCGGGAGCAACGGCAGCGGAGTGGTCGTCGGCAGCAACGGCGGCAGCGGCGGCGACGGATACTACCAGACGGTGGTGACCCAGCACAGCACGGGGGGCGTGTACACGCCAGGCGGGCAGCCGGCGGCTACCGGAACACGCACACCCGTCACGGGCTTCTCCTCCTTCGTCTGACCAGGGACAGCAGACGGGGGGGGGGGTGGGTGGGGGTGGGGGGTTTGTGTGAGAGTTGACCATTCAGGATTGGAGGGACGTGCGTGGACTCATCACGACTAAGACTGGCCTCTGCTCCTTCATCTGAATGGGGAGGGGAGAGTGAGAGTGTGTGAGTGTGTGTGTGTGTGTGTGAGTGTGAGTGTGTGTGTGTGTTGATAGGGGGATGATCTAATCACGACCATCACCGGCCTCTCCTTCATCTTACTGGGGCGACGGATGGAGGACAGGAGGGAAGTCTGACCATGACCTGGGCAGAGGGGTCAACAGGCCCACCAGCCAGACGTCTGACCGCCGCAAAGAGAGGGCCGCAAAACAGACCTGCTCCTTTTTTTAAAGAGTGGAGGTTATGAGGGAGTGTCTTTTGTGGGGTGGTTCGGGGGGGGGGGGGGGGGTCACAGATTTCTCCAGTAACAAGGAGAACCAGCTGCATGTTTGTACCCAAAAAAGGGACTCTGTGGTATAGAGTCTGGGATGTATGTGATGTCTGATGGATTTAATTGCTCACAGTCTGTTCTGTAGTCTGGAGAGTCTGAAGCCTGGGAGCCAATGGGACTCCCAGGCTGCCCATATGAAGAGGATGTATACAGGTGATATGTGTAGGTGGGTGTAAGTATGACATTTTAATTGTAAATGAGAACGGTTTACTCCACTCAACCCCTCCCAGTGACTTTAAAACACCCGCCAATGCACACCCCCTTACCCTGAATCTCAAAAATGTCGGACTGACGCTACACAAGACTGGACACTTCTGAGAACTTATTTTGACTCTCTTTCTCATCCCATCTTCGGAGTCCCACGGCAATATGGGACGTGTCATAATGGTTGTCTGTGGAGACACTTTTGTGTTTGCCACCAATCCCATGACAACTGCTGTATTGTTCTGAAGAGGGCAACTGGGAGTCGTTCACGGACGGATGACATCATGTCTCTTAGTGTCTGGTGTCCTGCGGTCAGAAACAAAGACACTGCTGTTCACCCTCGTGTGTCCGCCCCAGTGGCCCCCTCTGCCCACAATAAAAACCTGTTTCCTCAATGGTGGTGGTGATGATGGTCATGATCATGGTGTCTGATGATGATGATGATGATGATGATGATGATGAAGAAGAAGATTATGATTTCCTGGTTCTAGTGTGAGAGACTCCACTCTGGGACAGAACATCACACTGTGTACATGGAGCAGTGGATTGCCAGAGAGAGAGAGAGAGTCTTTGGAGGACTCGTGGCCTCTCAGCTGGAACGGTTGGGTCTCGTTCAGAGACGGACCTGAGACCTCTGTCTCGCACACGTAAATTAGTGCACTTTCACTTACAATGGTGACTGAGTGACAAAACTTTCGCTAGGGAAAAACAAAACAACACAAAGAAAAGGTGTGCTTGCTTCGTTGGTATTTTTTGTTTTTGTTTGTTTATTTGCTTCCTCTTCTTTTATTTCAGTAAGAAAAATGGAAATAATGTTTTGTTTTTAAAAAAAAAAGAAATCCAGCCATCCAAAAATGGTGTTTCATCCAAAAACGTATGTGTTTTTTAGACGCTTTTATTTTATTTTATTTCATTTTTTACTTGTAATTTTAGCAGCGCTGTAACAAACTCCCATGTGTATTTTTAGGACGAAAATTTTTTTTGTACAGATGAACTTTTTACTGTAGACTAGTGTTCAGTGCCAAGTCGGTGTGTTCCTGTAGACTCCCAATCACTGCGTTCACTTCTCTACCACAAACTCTGGCAAGAAAGGGACATTAACAAATCACTGCATCCAAGGTTATCAATTGTTGTTTTGATTTTAATTGTAATAAAATTTAATTTAAATTTGATTTAATTGTAATAAAAAATAAAGTTGTTTTTTTTACATATTATTTATTTCCATTTTGTCACTCCAAAATTGATTAAAATTGTTGTGTCCCATTGTGTTGGGGTGAAATGAAGTGTGTGTCTGTGTGTTTGAATGGCCATGCTTTACACAAGTGCCATAAGATCCTCTGTGGGGCACAGTGTAGATAGCAGGTAATGGATGAGTACATTGTAGTATTCTTTGTAGCACAGTGTAGATAGCAGCTAAGGAATGAGTACATTGTAGTATTCTTTGTAGCACAGTGTAGATAGCAGGTAATGAATGAGTACATTGTAGTATTCTTTGTAGCACAGTGTAGATAGCAGGTAATGGATGAGTACATTGTGGTATTCTTTGTAGCACAGTGTAGATAGCAGCTAATGAATGAGTACATTGTTCTTTGTAGCACAGTGTAGATAGCAGCTAATGAATGAGTACATTGTAGTATTCTTTGTAGCACAGTGTAGATAGCAGCTAATGAATGAGTACATTGTAGTATTCTTTGTAGCACAGTGTAGATAGCAGGTAATGAATGAGTACATTGTAGTATTCTTTGTAGCACAGTGTAGATAGCAGGTAAGGTTTGGGGCAGCCGTGGCCTACTGGTTAGTGCTTCGGACTTGTAACCGGAGGGTTGCTGGTTCGAACCCCGACCGGTAGGCCACGGCTGAAGTGCCCTTGAGCAAGGCACCTAACCCCTCACTGCTCCCCGAGCGCCGCTGTTGTTGCAGGCAGCTCACTGCGCCGGGATTAGTGTGTGCTTCACCTCACTGTGTGCAGTGTGTTTCACTAATTCACGGATTGGGATAAATGCAGAGACCAAATTTCCCTCACGGGATCAAAAGAGTATATATACTTATACTTACTTAATGAATGAGTACATTGTTACATTACATTACATTTGGCTGACGCATTTTTGGCCAAAGCGACTAACAACATGGTAAACAGTTTAAGTTTTAGAGCAATTCTCAACAATGTTAGGACAATTTAAAAAACATTAGAGTACAGTAAGAATAAGTGCATCAGTGAGTGCTATTTTTAACAGTTACGTGTCAGTTTAAGACGGCTGGTGAGTGCTAGGATCAGCAAGTATTCTTTGTAGTATTCTTTGTAGCACAGTGTAGCACAGTGTAGATAGCAGCTAATGAATGAGTACATTGTAGCATTCTTTGTAGCACATGTTAAATGGCACATGTGACTGGGCTTCTAACAGTTTACTCAAATGCATTTCATACGTTGCCTTGGCAACACTACATCATGGCTTCAGTACTATATTGTACTGGCAATTAAATCAAAATATTAGCAAAAGGCATTGCCCACTGAATTTGCCCATTGAACACACATTTGCCCACTGAACTTCAACACGTAGCCTGGCCTTTTTTCTTCTTCATAAAACCTGCTGGACATCATCACATTTTTGTATACACTTGTATTCATTTACATTGGTAAGCTACAGGACAGCGTCTTTCACAACATGACCTGTGCGAAAAGAGAAAAAAAATGAATGTGTCTCCGTCCCCAGCACTTCTGAAGATGCACTTCCGAATGCGTCTCCGTCCCCAGCATTTCTGAAGATGCACTTCCGAATGCGTCTCCGTCCCCAGCACTTCTGAAGATGCACTTCCGAATGCGTCTCCGTCCCCAGCACTTCTGAAGATGCACTTCCGAATGCGTCTCCGTCCCCAGCACTTCTGAAGATGCACTTCCGAATGCGTCTCCGTCCCCAGCACTTCTGAAGATGCACTTCCGAATGCGTCTCCGTCCCCAGCACTTCTGAAGATGCACTTCTGAATGCGTCTCCGTCCCCAGCACTTCTGAAGATGCACTTCCGAATGCGTCTCTGTCCCCAGCACATTTCAAACCAACCTGACGCCCATGAGATGAGCTAATTAGTGAAATCACCTGTGTTAAGTGCATAGGCACAACCAACACCTGGTAGGACTTTTACACCTCTGCATAAGACTGATATACATGTAACCTTGTCAGGAACATGTCATGGTAGATGGCATCTACTGTGTTATGACTTTCAGTCGTATGATGGTGCTTTTGCAGATGAGGACAAACCCAAAGGAGACCTTTGACTGAAGAAAAAGAAAAGCACCTGAAAAAAACTCTATTTTCATATTCATACTAGACTTGTATCATTAGATCAAGACAAGCTAGTTGCTTATTGTGGATTTACCAAGAATAAATTACCCATTTGGTAAGAACAAGACATTGTGTAATAAAGTGTAAATAAATGTGTAATGATGCTTAAAGGAGAGTTCAGGCCATTTTTCACTCATAGATCTTTGTTACTCGAGGTCACTGAGTACTGTCGGTAGGACAGAAACGATCTGCAGCAGTCAACAGCTAGAACAGCCAGGCAGGTACAGTGCTACACTCCAGGGGCATGATTATGATTATTTTTAGGGTGGGGACCAGACTCCTGGGAGACCACAAGGAACACCTTTCTGAAGTTGACAAAACGTTTAATTTTATTTTAGTTGGATAGAAGTGATGACCATCAGAACAAATACAACTTGTACAATACTTATTGAGAAAGTATGGGTTTTACATAATAAGATTAACCTAATCATTACAGTACCTGTTAAAACGATCAATTACATGATTGGAAGTTTATCACATGATTGGGTTTCATTTTCAATGGCCTTAACGGAACATTTATCTTCTGGGAAATTAGTTATTTGCCATCTACCCTAGAGTTATATAAGAGGATACCCACTGTTCTCTGTGCACAATAACCCAGCACAGAGAAGAGAAGGGTATGGATCCTCTTACCTAACTAGGGTAGAGGGAAAGAGTAAGTTGGCATGTTCCTTTAAATGGCAAAATATGAATGTATCACACATACGGAGGGTGTAACATTATTGGGAAATTGTTGAGTTGACATTATTACATCTGATTTTACACCATACTGTACATGCAGTTGTGAGGGGCAACACCGTTGTCTCTAGACAGGATGAGATATGTTCTTTTATGTTTAGCCAACAGCCACCATTCCTGTTTAGAAGATTTCCTCCAATCCTATAAAGTGAAGCAAAACATGATAAGTCTGTTCACCTTTTCTGAAGTTCACAGGTATTATTTATACCTAATCATTTACATCACTATTTGTTTATGAGGAACTCATAAACAATTCATCCAGTATATTTACACTGAGATTTAGAAAAACACATGCGTTAATAATAATAATAATAATAATAATAATAATATGTATTCTTTGGGAATCCAACCCTTCAACTTCCTGACATTTACTCTGGAGTGGTGACCATGTTGTACTCTGGTGTCTTACAGGCCGTTCCCAATGCAGAGAGAGAAAAGAGTAGTGCACTGTGTAGTGTGTACTCACAGCATTCGTACAGCTTTTTGATCCTCAGGATGTCAGTGGGGGAGAGACCCTGTATCTGGCCAATGGGGACGTCCGGGTCAGGGATGGGGGTGAGCGTTGCCTTTCCATTCTGGGTGGTGAAAACAGTTCTACAGAGGCCAATGGGTGGTAGTTATTGAGATATTTGGGGAGAGAATAATCATCTGATTCATGTAATGACAGACACAGATTGATTGAGTGAGTGAGTGATTGATTGATTGATTGACTGATGGATGGATGAAAATAAACATAAATAGATAGGTAGATTTTTATATTTGTATAAGTGAGTAATTCAGTGCTTCATGTTGTGTTGCCTTACCGGGAGTAGTGCATCACAGATGTGTAGTCATATGGAGTGCCCATGGTGTTACCATTTTGTATCATAAAGTTGTATGCCTGGGCTGTCAAATCAATAGAAATGGGATGAATAGAAGTGGAACATTTTAGTCTGATGACAGTGTGAGGGGAAAGTACCATCTAAGGCTTATGTATCAGCCACTCGTTTTCAAGTTAATTCATAGATATTCAAATAGTATTATTACTATTAATGTAATCTAATGCAATGATATATTTACATAACATAATATTTAAAGGTTATCATTACTTTTAAAAAATAACCATGAAACTATCAAAAATAAGGAACTTTTTTATATTTCAATATGTATGTGCTGAATGGAGAGAGTAGGCGAGGTCAATCCCTTACCTGGGTCGACGTATTCCCAGTGGACTTTCA
Organism: Alosa pseudoharengus; assembly: GCF_046254945.1. Classification (NCBI taxonomy): domain Eukaryota; kingdom Metazoa; phylum Chordata; class Actinopteri; order Clupeiformes; family Clupeidae; genus Alosa; species Alosa pseudoharengus. Next base: position 41,414,781 of record NW_027468564.1, on the reverse strand, counting down.
CATACTGGTCCCTGTCGGCCCTGTTGTGCTCGTGGTAGAAGCCCAGGGCGTGGTTGAGCTCGTGCTGGATGAGGCCATTGTAGATGCATTCATCCTTGTTCAAGGTCACCAACTGCCTGCCTCCTGCTCTCCCGATGTAAGACCAGCACCTGAACAAAATGATGAGAATTGAGGACTATAGGGTACACGGCAAAAACTGCTTATCTAATACAATCTAACCAAGTGTTATTAATCTCATAACAAGACCAAACAATCTAGTTGGTATCATTTTAAGTATAACGACACAAAGAGACAAAGAGCTCTTTTCCAAAACACTATAAATCCATTTTTGAAAAGATCAACAAGTCATGTTATTTAAATGTGTATTTCAGGTAATGCAGTGCAGTGCAGTTGTGTTGTTTTGATTGAGTAAAGATAAATCAAATAACGATAACCTAATTACATTCCACTAAAATTACTTCAAATCTCTGTATCTCTGTTCATTTTCATTTCACTCAGGTACTAGTCTAGCATCTGACAATACACATTGTCAGAAAACGTTTCCATCACCCACCAGGGCAGAGGGCCAATCAGTCACAACAGGACATGGCATTAGTTTCTAAATCGAAAGTGGCTGTGGTAAACAGGAGTAGTAGCCTGGCAGGGCATCCTATATCATTGACATGTATAGTCTGGCATCGAATCATTCACCTCGCTTAATCCAAGGGGCGGGCAGAGAATTGTCTTTCAAACTGCCTAGGCATGCAATAGGCCAGCGCTACGACCATATCCGTATCCGGTCGGCAAAACGGCAAATACACCCTTCTTCGAAAGGAATGACTTAAGTGCATTGTGTTGATCTACTTTCAAAGAAAAGCACAAGTCCAACTCCTCCAAAGTTGACGCTAACGCCGATTTAAACAACCGCTCTTCGTTTGCCATAGCCACCTTCCTTGTTGTTCACCGTCGCAGGATGTCGTTATCCTGTTAAGCCCGCCTTAAGACTCTCTAACGAAATAGAGCGCTGTGATTGGCCGTCATCCACGGTGTTAAGCCAATAGAAATTCCTATGGTTCGATACTAGACGTACAAGCTAAGCAAATTAATTTGCCGCCGCTAGGGTGCGTCTAGATTTCTAGGCTACAGGAGTAGCATAACATAAAAAGAATTACAGTCTGAAAAGTGTAAATTTATGTACAGCATAAGTAGGCTTAAATACATTGTTTCCTGACTGCCAATACAGTTTATAATTAGTTAGTAAAGGTTATGCAAAGTAGGAGTAACGTTAGGAGTCCCTGATCAATGTGATTGGTTAGGCTGAACCAATGATTTCAAAGTTAAGGAAAACTCTATGCCTGTTACGATGCCAGGGCACGATGCAACGTTTCCCAATCTCTTCGCAAAGCGAAACAAAGTAGTGAAATTTAAATCCAGGCTACAGTGACTGAAGAGAGGGATTAAGATCCTCCTCGTGTTGTTCTAGAACCTTCCAAACAAATGGAACAAACTCACCCTTTGCCGTTCTCTATGCTGACGTAGTCAACCTCTGTTGAGCGAGGCACAAATCGGATGCAGGTCTCTTTTGTGAAGGTCAGCATCGCCTTTTCAATTTTCATCCTTTCATAGACGGCTAAACAAAGCAAAGCAAACGTCAGTGTTTTTAAGTATTAAAACACAAACATTAAGCAAGGGATAATGATTTGTCCAATGGTCAGTATTAGAATATAAATTCCCATAGGACAAACAGGACCCCATGATAGGCTACAGTATGTCTGTTTCAGCTTCTTTTAGATACAATAAAGTCAAGACAATACATATATTGGGCCCTAACTTAAATGGCAGGAAAAGTGCAAAGCCTGTCTAAAAGCAAAGCTATGTATCAATATTTGAGCTTAACATATTGCCCATTGTTAAATTAGCAAATTGATTTTGTGTAGTTATTATGACCGCCGCGCAGCGAAGCGGCGGCCATATAGGTTTAGTCAGATTTTTTTTTTTTTCTTTTTTCGCATGCCCAAATTTCCGTCAATGATTCCCGGGACACTGAAAGACCGGGGTACACGAAACTTGGTGGGCATGTAACCCCACATGGATAGCATGGAACCATCGTTTTTCGTTTTGATCTGTAGCCCCCCCGCTGGACTGGACCCCCGAAAGGAGGGTAGGGCAGACACAGTTTTGTGGAATTCCATTCATGGGGGGCCACACAATAAATTAATTTATGTTACTATACACCAACTGGCCTGTAGGTGGCCGGAGACAGTTTTCTGTGAATATCTCGAGAACCGTAGGGCCTAGGAGGTCCACCTTTTTTATGTATGTTGGTCTTAAGGGGGCATGTCAACCCATCCCATTACCACTTATTTCATGTATAGCGCCACCTAGTTAAAAATTAAAAAGCAAAAATTCCCGGGACACTGAAAGACCGGGGTACGCAAAACTTGGTGGACATGTACCCCCACATGGATAGCATGGAACCGTCATTTTTCATTTTGATCTGTAGCCCCCCCGCTGGACTGGACCCCCCGAAAGGAGGGGAGGGCAGACACAGTTCTCTGTGAATATCTTGAGAACCGTAGGGCCTAGGATGACCATTTTTTTCCGTATGTTTGCCTCCAGGGGTCATGTTAACCCATTTCATGTGCACACATGTGCACAAACAGATACACACACACACACATACATTCACAGTAATCATACGTATGACACATACTCACACAGTAGACATATGTACGCTTGCATGCACAGGCACATACGCAGGCACACACACAAGCACGCACACACACACACACACACACACACACACACACACACACACACACACACACTCACACACACACACACCCACACACATAACATAAACATAACAGAAACAATCAAGAATTTCTCAGAATTATGAACAGGCAAGATGGAGGTTGGGTTGTATAAAATTAATTTTACATGTGAAATCTATAAACTAATCATGTTTTGGTACTTGTTGTCTAGCAGATACCAGTGAAAATTGAGTGTGGATGATGCAATTTAGTGAGACAGTAAGAATCATATAGGCCTTTCAGCGTGATTTCTTTTTGTGGAAAAAATGTGCTGGACTGGGCGGCGGTCATATTTTGTTACATTTACATTACATTACATTTAGTTAGTCTTTGCACATTGGCCATTATTCAAATTAGGGTCATTTATGCTATAATATATATATGGAGAAACCCACTCACAGAAATCAGGGCTCACAATCACAGGCACTTCGACAAGGCCGTTGGCAGATTTCTTCCACTTGCAGGAGGAGCAGGTCAACGCATTCCTGTGTCGCGGAACAGCAATATCGCCCTCCACGAGAAGCTCACCGGAGGCTACAGGAAGAAATGTCAGTCATGAAGGAACTCACTGTTGCATATTATTTTATATTTAAGGACCACAATGGAAATAAGCCCTGTGACTTTATTGCGTTTATCCTCTTGACCAATAGTGTACAAAGACATTTTATGTATTTATTATTTATTTTCTATTAGAAAACATTCTTTGTACAGTAACAACAATAAAGAATTTCAATCAATCAATTAGGCACTTCACTCTACGACACGAGCACTCTAAGCATGCTGTGAAACACATTATCTTGTCATAAATCTTTAAATGATATTTGACCATCATCGGTAAGCTCAGAAAACTTGATGTCATGGCGGCTTATAGCCATGTTACATAAGCTGTTGTGTAATAGACCCCTTCAATGTTTGTAATCATCCAGAGCATATGTTCATTTGGCAATTGATAGGGTATACATCCTTTAGTCAGTCAGACCTTTAGTTCCTTACATCCAACAAAAAATTTAACCTATTTGTATAACTTTGCAATTGTTCAAATGGATGCAATACTATAATTTAAATCATTATTCATTCTCTGTTGAAAAATCTAAACTGTCACTGTCAAATAGTCAAAAGTTTCCAAAAATATTAATACTTTAGTAAAGTACAGATGTACTTAGTTACTGTCCACATCCCCTGGTCTTAGCTAATGGCGATTGTTTGCCTGAGCTGATAACAGAATGGGTTGACGACGTTAGTAAGTGGCCAGAGATTGATTAGCCCGACATATATGGCTATCTGGTTGAGCCCAGCTTGTATACATACAAAAAAGTAGTAATAGTAAGCATTTTTCTTGACATTTCAGTTATGTTTCATGTCATCTGCCATGGCATGTTTATAACTATGTCAAATTACATTTTTGAAGTTAGTTATTCCATCAAGATATGAAATTAAGTAGCCTATGAATTGACTGAAGCTCTGTGAGAGGTTAAAGGTGAAACCTGCCATGGTTAGCGGTCAGAATCTGGGTTGTTAAGTCCACGTTGTCTGCATCGTCGAAAAGCATTTCAATGTCAACACCATCTCTCACTATCTGTAAGAGACACACCACAACCCTTAAAGTAGCCTGTTTTTTAAAAAGGCATGATTGACATTTTTCTTTTAATTAGCGAGCTAACAGGACTTGCAATCAGATATCTAGCTGACAGGCTTGCACTGCAATCAACATACACAGTACAACTGACAATGATTGAAAATGTGTGATATACAGTAATGCTTTACAGTTATTTAGAGTTTAATACTCAATAACTATAGTGAGATATACTATATCCCAATAGGGTGAACTAGGGTGAAAGTCAAATCTTTCACAGACTGTATACCATTAAAACTATAGCATGTTTTTAGTATGTTGCTTCTTCAATATTTTTAGCCCAGAGAGAGATTTGTATATAGCCTTGAAATTCTTACCATGAAGGCCAGACCCTTACACAAACCCAGCAACAGCAGGAGAGAGAGGGAAGCTCTGAGGTCCATGATCCTTCACTGTGCGTATGTGGAGATGTTCCAGATTGTTCCTTGCTCCTTGACCAAGGCCTGATGTGTGAGGAGCCTTTCTGACTGGACTGTTAAATACAGATCCTCTAAGGTGTGTCCACGAGAGGGATTTAGGCCTGCTGAGAGGCTCAGGTGTCTAATGGACACTCTAGGAGGGTGGACGCCACCGCCTCTCCCACAAACCCAACAACTTATATTTGGGGAGTTCATTTGTTTTTCTTTGGATTTTGCCTAGCTAACATACTGTGGCTGATAGTGATGGGTGTAGTATTTGTTTTGGCTTGTTTGTTTGTGACGTGCTTAGATTGACTTCTTCACATATGATTAGTGTGTTCTACATAAAATCCACTTGTTTTGTGCATACTGTAGATTCTATAATATATATTCAACAAAAATAGCCACTTGATTCAACCCCCAGTTAAGAGGAGATGACAACTAGGACGTGTCAGATCATGTCATATGGGCCACAGAAACAACCTGTTTTTGAAATAGGTGTGACCGTTTTCTGTGTCTTTTTTAGCACCATGTGGAGATGGTATCAGCTGTTAGCCTCATCCCTATATATATACACTTATTTATTTCAAAAGCTAAAAAAAATGACACCACTCTTGGATCATGACAAATGTAGTGTGATGTTGGTGCTCCCTGTGATAAACAGCAGAGGAAGTCTCTTTAGGTCGTATGTACTTACATAGTTTTAGTAAAGCTATTCAGTGTTAATTCATAAGGGACTTTTTAATATGATAACTCATGCTGGTGGTAATTATGAGTTTATTGATAGAACTTTTGAAGGCACAATCTACCATTCTGGGGTGCATTTCAAGGACAATTAATAAGTAAGTGTTGGTCAGTGAAATGAGGTGACCTCAGCAGAGCACTATTAACCCGTTTTCTTTCAGAGCCGCATTCTTACCCCCAGTCAAGAGGAGATGACAACCTGGACGTGTCAGATCATGTCATATGGGCCTCAGAAAAAAATCTGCTTTTATGTTTGCAGTTTTCTCTGTCTTTTTTTTAGCATCGTTAGGAGATGGTATCAGCTGTTAGCCTCATCCCTTCACATGTGGCCTAACCTAGCTTAAAACGGTATATATCCATATTTGTTTTCAAAAGCTAAAACAGTGACACCTCTCTTTAACCCTATCAGATGTAGTGTGATGTTTAAGCGGGTGCTCCGTCTGATAACAAGCAGAGGAAGTGTCTTTTTAGGTTCTATGTACTTTCGTAGTTTTAGTAAAGCTATACTAATTCATTGGTGATTAACAAGCACAAGGGACTTTTTAAAACATGAAAACTCTACTCATGTGGGTGTTAATTATGAGTTTATTGTTATAGAACATTTGAAGGCGCAATCTTCCATTCTATTGTGGGGTGGATTTCTAAGGAACTAAATAAATGTGTGAGATAGTGAAATGAGAAGTAGAAATGATCTCATCAGAGCACTAATAACTCTCCGTTTTCTTTGAGCCACATTCAGTTCCTCTAAAGTTTCACTGAAGTCAGACGAAGTATCAGCTGGGGTAAGAATAAACACAAACATTCTTATTTACTTAATAGCCTAATGAAATAAATAGACAAGTGAAAAAATGTATATTGCCGAGTTGAGATGATGATGATGATGATGTTATATGAATGAAACTTTGAGTCCAAAAGTCAGACAATAGACTCCTCTAAAATGCATGAACATTCTGGCAGGTTTTCATTATGCACAAGAAAATGCACAGAATCAGATGCATCATTCTGCTGTTATGCACTGGTATGTATATCATATTGTATACTGGTATCTTGCTTGGATTGCTTTGCCATCTTATGTTTGTGACAGTGTGCATCAGTTTAATAATGTTGAGTAACTCATGAAAGTTGTGATTAACACTTGTAAACACATGCAGGCTTCATTTAAGTTAATTGTGACTTTGTGTGTGTGTGTGTGCCTGTGAGTGAGTGAGTGTGTGTGTGCGTGCGTGTCTGTGAGTGAGTGAGTGAGCGAGCGAGTGATGGAGACTGAATGTGTGTGTGTTTGTGTGTGTGTGTGTGTGTTCTGTATGTCTGTGAAGGTTCATGTGTGTGTGTGAGTTAGTCAGTGAGTTATGAAGAGTGAGTGTGTGTGCACCCATGATGAATGTGTTTGTGTTTCAGGTCTCTTAATGCCCAATCACCCCTCACTGTGACCTACTCTCCTCAGAACATCTGTGCTCTCACAGGCTCCTCAATGCACCTTACCTGCAGTTACACAATTCCACTAATCTACAGTTTCAGAGCAAGATATTGGTACAAAACTGAATGTGTGTGTGTTTGTGTGTGTGACGTGTGTGTGTTCTGTGAAGGTTCATGTGTGTGAGTTAGTCAGTGAGTTATGAAGAGTGAGTGTGTGTGCACCCATGATGAATGTGTTTGTGTTTCAGGTCTCTTAATGCCCAATCACCCCTCACTGTGACCTACTCTCCTCAGAACATCTGTGCTCTCACAGGCTCCTCAATGCACCTTACCTGCAGTTACACAATTCCACTAATCTACAGTTTCAGAGCAAGATATTGGTACAAAACTGAATGTGTGTGTGTTTGTGTGTGTGACGTGTGTGTGTTCTGTATGTCTGTGAAGGTTCATGTGTGTGAGTTAGTCAGTGAGTTATGAAGAGTGTGTGTGCACCCATGATGAATGTGTTTGTGTTTCAGGTCTCTTAATGCCCAATCACCCCTCACTGTGACCTACTCTCCTCAGAACATCTGTGCTCTCACAGGCTCCTCAATGCACCTTACCTGCAGTTAGGCTACACAATTCCACTAATCTACAGTTTCAGAGCAAGATATTGGTACAAAACTGATGGTCAGAAACATGTGAACATGCGAGCATCTGGAACTCATATTGAGTATAGCTAGCCTACTCCTTTTGTGAGTGTAGTGTGAGAATAAGCAATCTGATTCCTAGCAACTCTGGTGTATATGACTATAGAATTGAGACACAGTTTTCCACAACCTTACAAGGCAAAGATGGAGTTACTCTGTCTGTTTCAGGTACAGTAGGTACACTTGTTGCTTGGTTCATAGCTTTAATTGTAATTGTAAATGTTTTATACCAGGATCAAGAGAGAGTGTATTTGGGTGCTGTGGTGATGCATGATGTGTTAGTGAGCTGTTATTGCAGCCCAACCCCCTCTTCTTTTACTGAAATAACCAAAAGGTTCAACCACAAGCTAAAGGCTAGTCCTTCATGTAGTTGAAACCCAGTCTCACGTCTGAACGTGTCACTGTCACGTTAATTAATCTATTGGGACGTGTTGTGTAACACGTTTCCTTGTTAAAAAACGTGTTGAGCAGGACGTAATTATCGTGTTACTATCACGTTGTATTTCGCTTTCAACAAGCCAACAGAACCACGTCATCTGTCAAAAAAGCCTGACCTCACAAAATGGCGAGAATGTTATTTGATGCTTTTGACGTGCAGTTTCACACTCTTAAGCCTGCTTTGAGTTGTGGGTTAGAAGGAGCCACCTTCTAGCTAGCAGTTTTAGAAGGCTGAACCCCAGAATCCAGAAACAAGAACCGAGCAGGGACGGAGAAAAAAGAAGAATCCAAATGGGAAATGAGGTGAACCTTGCTACTGCCGCTAGCATGATCATTTTGCTAGCAATTGAGCAAAACATTTTAAAGTTGATTTAACATGAAATAGTAGCCTATGCATGGGCAATACTGTGAATTCAGAGTAGGCTTGCACAACTTATAATTTAGCTAACGTGCATGATGTAATGTTACATTAATCTGTAAAACAGCTGTTGTCTGTGTAAATTAACATTGTAGCCTAATATTGTTAGTGTGAGCTACAGCTAACAGCTGGGAGGTAGCCTATCAGCCAGGCATGTATAATCGATAATCATGATGAACGTGAATAGATTTCGTTGCGAAAACGCGCATTGTTTTAGGCCACATATCAGGTATAAAACAATTGTATTCTGATACAGCAGTTCTCCAGATGTTAGATATTCACTTATATTATAATATAATATTGTATTTCTTTAACCTGATTAAGAGAGGGGTTTAATTCAATAGAGAATTGCAATGTGTGTAGCCCATAATATTAGATATTAGATTAGGCTAGATTTAGATTAGATTCAACTTTATTGTAATTTAAAAGAGTAGTACAGGTACAGAGCCAATGAAATGCAGTTGACATCCAACTAGAAGTGCAGTTAGATAAATAGGCAAGTTTTCCAGATGACATGTGTACAGTGACAGAAATAGCCTATACAGTGAATATGGAATGTGTGTCTAGACTATAACAAAACAAATTGATAATAATACATAATAATGATAATAATAGCAGTAATTACAGTAGGCCACTCGCATTGTTGTTGGTGACGTGTCTGTTTCCTATTGTTCCATGCCACTCTCCTACTGTCTCAATATCTTAGCAATATCTTAGTTCAATTCAATGTCTTATAATGGTAAAAGATGTGGACAAATACATGATATGATATACAAATAAATCGTTGTTCACGACATGTTATGGTTAAATTATCGGAATGAGTGCGATGGTGATGCAATCCTGCTTTTCAATTAGTTGAGATGGTGTTTGACATTAAATTATAAGCAGGTCAGTTTCACATAATAAGCTTTTTGTTTCTTTGGGTCTGGGTAATTCATGTGACAAAAAATTCTGTTATAGGCTTCTACCGTTTTTCTGAAAAACAAAGCAGTACAACAACATTTCTATCTCCAAAATAATGCATTGTACGCATGTGTGTACTACGTAGTGCATGCAGCTTTTAATGTCCAAAGTAGCCTATACTGATTTCCCTGCATAAAAACTACAAATACTCCTTCAAAACTACAGTGTTGACACTTGAAGTTGTGGAGTTATATTTTAGTAGCCTATTCTATAATATAATAAATACCCACATCAGTTTTACCCTTGTCTCACCTGTATACAACATATGTCTATGAATTGCAGTAGTGATCAAATGAAAAAGGAAAGAAAGGTGTCCTGATGTGTTGTTTAGGGATGATCCTGCAATGTTTTCTCGACATATCTTTATGTCTTTTTTTCTCCCCTCTACTTATGTTTTCACAGATCCTTGCTCCTGATATCCTGATGTATGGGTTGCACTTCATTATATGACTCCAACAGAACACTCACAGAAAGGAGAGTGGTGTCAAACTACAAGACAGCCAGCATGTAAGCAAGGCCTTGTTTGTCCTTGTTTGGCTACTCATTTGTCTACTTCCTGAAGAGGCTGAAGCATGATGGCCTTGACACCTCAGTCCTTGCTTCCATTAACAGCTGTGTTATGGAGTGCATCCTCACATCATGGTCTACTGCAGCGGTGGATACAAAGGACAATTGGCAGGTATTTTACGTCACTTTTGCATTACTTTTACTGTGATTTTGCTAGATATGGTTGTCACTGTGCTAAATATAGGCCCATATTGTAGATGGAGAAACGCATTGTACAGCGGATACATCTTGGGCTATAGCCTCTAGATGTCAATTAATATACATTAAGACATGCCCCACCTTCCTACTGACTTTGGTGCATCATAAGGCGTACAGAGGCCCATATTGTAGATCGAGAAACGCCTTGTACAGCGGATACATCTTGGGCTATACTATTAAGGGACAGCTGAATTGACCACCTAAACCATATATTTTCTTAGAGCCTATAGCCTCTAGATGTCAATTAATATACATTAAGACATGTCCCACCTTTCTACTGACTTTGACAATATACAAAATAGTGCCATGTATACATTTATGTCCTCCAAAGTTTGCAGGAAGGTGGGCCATGTGCTAGTCTATGTTAACTCACATGTACAATTGACAGGCTTTAAGAAAATATATGCTTTGCATGGCTGAAACTGCTTTGCCTTTGTGTTGGAGCTCAAAATGTTCTAAACATATCTTAAATTTCTTTCTGTTACTTATGTTTTCACAGATCCTCGCTCCTGATATCCTGATGTATGCATTCCATTTCATTATATGACTCCAACAGGACACCTACACAAAGGAACTGTTAAAGCAGTGTCCTTCTACAAACAAGACAGCGAGCATGTAAACAAGGCCTTGTTTGTCCACTTCCTGAAGGGGCTGAAGCATGCTGGCCTTGACACCTCAGTCCTTGCTTCCATTTACAGCTGTGTTGTGGAGCGCATTCTCACATCCTATGGTCTGCAGTGGGTGGTGTCATCGCTTTATTTATCATCGTTTGTGTAAATCTTACACATCTTACACAAAAGTCTAAAATAATCTAAACTTCATTCACTCTCCATGTATAGATCAAGATAGACTTGCAGAACAGGCTGCAGGGCAACAGTCTGATAGCCTGCATGAAAGCATAAATGGTCCGCACTTGTTAAAGAGTGCAATTATCAAAGGGCCCTTGAATTGTGTTTTTTTAAACCAAGGAGTATGACTGTAGTGATGCTGTCAGCTCTGCCATAAGCAGTGACTGTGATTACGTTTGCACATTTTGAAAATGTTGTTTTTCTTTCTTTTGCATTCTAGGGTAGATATGGTGGTTGCTATTCCAAATAAAGTGGTTGCTATGCTGGTTGCAAGGTTAATCATGTTGGTTGCAATGGTGGTTGCTCGGTTGACATTGTGGTGGTAGTTGTGAGGTTGTTGGTAGGGTAATTAATATGGTTGCTAGGTTGTTGCTATGGTTCTTATGTTGGTTGTTAGGTTGTTGTTAGGGTAACTTAGAAGAATTTTGTTCAGCTAATACATTTTGGCCTACACTATTAAGGGACAGCTGAATTTACCATCTAAACAATATATTTTCTTAAAGCCTATAGTCTGTAGATGTCAATTAATATGAATTAAGACATGTCCAACATTCCTACTTACGTGCATCATATAGGCTTAAGCAATACTGCTATTTTTGCTCTTAGACTATAAAAATCCATAATCACTTTAAAAACGCTAACTGATTACAATAGTTTTTGAAAGTCAATTTCTTTAAATCATGATTGAAATTGTAACCATATTCTTTATTGAGTTATGTTAATTGACTATAATACTATTGTATTGTCATCCTTCTTTGGGACTTGAGTACTTCAATATCCCCTTCATGTATCAATGTACATTAAAGCATCTTTGATAGTAAAGGACTCTCCATGTAAATAATTACTTGAATTGTCTTTCACTTGTACTGGTTCTATATGTTTGGACCACTGATTGACTGCACTCTGGTTTTCATCAGCAAGGTCAAGGCTTAAATTAACCTCAGATAAGTCTGTTTTCATCCCATGCATTATATGTGCTAATGTTGTGAAGTAATTGGTGTGACCCTACAAAGGCCTGTCTGACCTATGACCTATTAACCTAGGGTTAGTAAATATGGGATCGGAGTGAAATTACCTCACACATTCAGAAACCTCAAAGTGAAATGACCTCACACATTCAGGAAGCTACAGCAATACAAACTCAGCTACTGGTCTCAAATACGGCAAACCAGTTGCCAATTTCTATGCCCTTTATATCAATTTGTGCTACATGTTATTAGTTGAAAAGTACTGGTGTAAGCTTATCTGACCTGTCTGACCTTTGCAATTCATGGACATGTACACATTGGTTTCGCATTTCTAACTAGAATATGACTGATTAAATTTGACATGTAACATCCTTGGATGACACAAAATATAGTGAAATGGACTCAACCCTCACATATTCAAACTTTTTTTCAATCTTTGGCTCCGCCTCCTGACAACACACAAGCAGCTATATTTGAGTGTGTAGTTAAATCACATCTCACATATTCACACTCTATAGCACCCCAAATCCAATATTTCCTATATTTGGCTCCGCCTCCTGGCAACACACAAGTCATTAGATGTCCCAAATTTGACAAACTAGTTTGTTATCATCCCGTGTATCAAAATATGTGCCATATGTTGGTACTATCTTGAATTAACTGGTGTAATCCTATCAAGGCCTGTCTGACCTATGCAAATTATGGCCATCTAAACCTAGGGTTAGCATTTCTAACTTCCATACCTCATAAACAGACTAAATTTGGCATGTGACATCTATCTATGACATAAAATATACGAGATACGTAAAATCACACCTCACACATTCATAGACTCTATAGCGCCCCCTAGAAATCTACATTTTCCAATCTTTGGCTCCGCCTCCTGACAACATACAAGCAGCTGGAGGTTTCAAATTTGACAAACAAGTGTGTTATCATTCCCTGTATCAAAATATGTGCCACATGTTGGTACTATCTTGAATTAACTGGTGTAATCCTATCAAGGCCTGTCTGACCTATGCAAATTATGGCCATCTAAACCTAGGGTTAGCATTTCTAACTTGCATACCTCATAAACAGACTAAATTTGGCATGTGACATCTATCTATGACATAAAATATATGAGATACGTAAAATCACACCTCACACATTCATAGACTCTATAGCGCCCCCTAGAAATCTACATTTTCCAATCTTTGGCTCCGCCTCCTGACAACATACAAGCAGCTAGAGGTCTCAAATTTGACAAACACGTTTGTTATCATTCCCTGTATCAAAATATGTGAAATATGTTTCATGAAATAATGGGTGTGACACTTACCTAGGCCTGTCTGGCCATATGGGTGTCTCAATTGTAGTTTCTGAGTATGTCCGGTGCATCAAACTTGCCATGGCAGGTAAGATCAGTGAAATTGGGTTTATTTCAGCACAACACACCTCTGTGTATCATATTCAATCAAAATATGGATGTTTTGATGGTTTGTTTATGATTTAAGAACTTTTGTTGGTCAATATCTGTCAAATATGCTCTCTAAACGGTTATTTCTGAAGATTTCTTGTGCATCAAAAGTCCCACAGCACCTAAGATAAGTGAATTTGGGTTTATTTCAGCACAACACACCTCTGTGTATCATATTCAATCAAAATATGGATGTTTTAATGGTTTGTGTATGATTTAAGAACTTTTGTTGGTCAAAACAATGCTCTCTGAATAGCCATTTCTTAAGATTTCTTGTGCATCAAAAGTTCCACAGCACCTAAGATAAGTGAAATTGGGTTTATTTCAGCACAGCACACCTCTGTGTATCATATTCAATCAAAATATGGATGTTTTAATGGTTTGTGTATGATTTAAGAACTTTTGTTGGTCAAAACAATGCTCTCTGAACAGCCATTTCTTAAGATTTATTGTGCATCAAAAGTCCCACAGCACTTAAGATAAGTGAAATTGGGTTTATTTCAGCACAACACACATCTGTGTATCAAGATCAATCAAAATCTGTAAGTTTGTGATTGCTTTAAACAGGGGGTTGTCCAATACACATAAAACAAACAGCAAAGGTATGCTAATACAAAGCAGCACTACAGGCACTAAATAATAATTTACATTTGATCAGATTCACCTTTATTGTCATTGTGCAGAGTAAAAGTACAAACAGGGTTCCCACTCTAAGTCAAATGTAAAATTCTATGACTTTTCCCTGACAAAACACCTGAATTTCCATGACTTACAATATACCGACCAATGATTTCAGAGCAGCCGCATCAAGAGTCTTTTACTTTTTTAGAGCGGGAGATGAATAAATAGGCATTGAATTAACACAGTTGGGCTACTCAAGCAAGCTGTAAAGCTAATAACCAGATATACATACTGTGTGGAAATATGCATTTTGGCTAGTACATCATAAACTACTACGACAAAATTCCCTGATATTTCATGACTTTGCCCCCAAAATGATAAAAATTCCCTGACTTTCCATGTCTGGAAAAGACTTTCTAAAATTCCATGATATTCCAGAAATTCTATGACCCGTGGGAACCCTGTACAAAGCAAAAGTGCAATGTGATATACAAAGTATAGACAGATGGTGCATAGGCAGGACAAGAAATACTGTATAGTGTCGTGTAGACAGTAATATGCAGTTGGTTTACAGAAGGTGGTTTAGAGTAATATAAATTAGATATAAATATGGACAGTGTATTAACAGAACATATGAGAAAAACAGAATAAATATGGATATTCAGTATGAACCATATAGACAGATATGTGCAGTGTGGTAACAGTACCATTGTAGTGCAGAAACAGTAACATTATAAGAGTAGTAAGAAGTGTTCAGGATGGATAGCATGAAGAGCAGTAGAATATGGTTATGTATAATTGTAATTACAGTATGTGCATTTGTAAATAAATAACACTATGGGTGGAATAGGGTATTTGGGGGCTTAGTTGATTGGTTGTCACCGGGATACAGAGCTACAGTCCAGTCGGGTGACAGCCACAGAAAAGAAGCTTCCTCTGAACCTGCTGGTTCGGGTGCAGAGAGACCTGTAATAATAATAATAATAATAATAATAATAATAATAATAAAGACAATAATATTTTTCAAGACCATAGAGAATGCTGTTGCAGTACTCCAGTCTTGAGGCGATGAGGGCATGGATGAGAATGATGCATTGTTGAGCCGTCTGATCACAGTAACACAAGACCCATCCTGTCAGACTAGGCCAGAAGTCCCGTCACCGGAATGATGTAGAGGACTTTGAGACAGTTATGTGGCGCCTTTGACCAGTGGTCACAATACAGAGGACCCCTGGCCAGTCAATGAGCAGTGCTTGACAAACATCATGTGTAGAAGAACCATTTTGAAAAAACGATGTAGACACCCATCTATTCTCAGGAGCAGTCCTTCTATAACGGGCAGGAACAGCTGCAGAAAAATCCCCGGGCTTTGCCTTGCTCCTTCCTGGCCTGTGCCTTGCTCCTTCCTGGCATGTCTTTTTGCTTTGGTGATGAGCCTGATAACAGCTGACAACCTGGAAATTAGAAATAGAGATAAAACAAGTGTACAAAGAAAGAAACTACAATCTCAGTGTTTCTCTTGACATGTTCAAACATACTGATGACTATAAAGTCCACTAATAAAATGCAGGTCTATGCCTTTAATATAGTGCGCCAAAGTATTTAAGGAGGGTGGACCAAGTCCTAGTATGGTTTAGGTGGTTGAATCAGCTGTCCCTTAATAGTGTACGCCAAATTGTATCAACTGAACAATTTGTTTCTCGATCTACAATATGGACCTATGTATGCTTTATGATATGCCGAAGTCAGTAGGAAGGTGGGGCATGTCTTAATGTATATTAATTGACATCTAGAGGCTATAGGCTTTCAGAAAATATATGGTTTAGGTGGTCAATTCAGCTGTCCCTTAATAGTATAGCCCAAGATGTATCCGCTGTACAAGGCGTTTCTCGATCTACAATATGGGCCTATGTACGCCTTATGATGCACCAAAGTCAGTAGGAAGGTGGGGCATGTCTTAAGGTATATTAATTGACATCTAGAGGCTATAGGCTTTCAGAAAATATATGGTTTAGGTGGTCAATTCAGCTGTCCCTTAATAGTATAGCCCAAGATGTATCCGCTGTACAAGGCGTTTCTCGATCTACAATATGGGCCTATGTACGCCTTATGATGCACCAAAATCAGTAGGAAGGTGGGGCATGTTTTAATGTATATTAATTGACATCTAGAGGCTATAGGCTTTCAGAAAATATATGGTTTAGGTGGTCAATTCAGCTGTCCCTTAATAGTATAGCCCAAGATGTATCCGCTGTACAATGCGTTTCTCCATCTACAATATGGGCCTATATTTAGCACAGCGACAACCATATCTAGCAAAATCACAGTAAAAGTAATGCAAAAGTGACGTAAAATACCTGCCAATTGTCCTTTGTATCCACCGCTGCAGTAGATCATGATGTGAGGATGCACTCCATAACACAGCTGTTAATGGAAGCAAGGACTGAGGTGTCAAGGCCATCATGCTTCAGCCTCTTCAGGAAGTAGACAAATGAGTAGCCAAACAAGGACAAACAAGGCCTTGCTTACATGCTGGCTGTCTTGTAGTTTGACACCACTCTCCTTTCTGTGAGTGTTCTGTTGGAGTCATATAATGAAGTGCAACCCATACATCAGGATATCAGGAGCAAGGATCTGTGAAAACATAAGTAGAGGGGAGAAAAAAGACATAAAGATATGTCGAGAAAACATTGCAGGATCATCCCTAAACAACACATAAGGACACCTTTCTTTCCTTTTTCATTTGATCACTACTGCAATTCATAAACATATGTTGTATACAGGTGAGACAAGGGTAAAACTGATGTGGGTATTTATTCTATTATAGAATAGGCTACTAAAATATAACTTCACAACTTCAAGTGTCAACACTGTAGTTTTGGAGGAGTATTTGTAGTTTTTATGCAGGGAAATCAGTATAGGCTACTTTGGACATTAAAAGCTGCATGCACTACGTAGTACACACATGCGTACAATGCATTATTTTGGAGATAGAAATGTTGTTGTACTGCTTTGTTTTTCAGAAAAACGGTAGAAGCCTATAACAGAATTTTTTGTCACATGAATTACCCAGACCCAAAGAAACAAATAGCTTATTATGTGAAACTGACCTGCTTATAATTTAATGTCAAACACCATCTCAACTAATTGAAAAGCAGGATTGCATCACCATCGCACTCATTCCGATAATTTAACCATAACATGTCGTGAACAACGATTTATTTGTATATCATATCATGTATTTGTCCACATCTTTTACCATTATAAGACATTGAATTGAACTAAGATATTGCTAAGATATTGAGACAGTAGGAGAGTGGCATGGAACAATAGGAAACAGACACGTCACCAACAACAATGCGAGTGGCCTACTGTAATTACTGCTATTATTATCATTATTATGTATTATTATCAATTTGTTTTGTTATAGTCTAGACACACATTCCATATTCACTGTATAGGCTATTTCTGTCACTGTACACATGTCATCTGGAAAACTTGCCTATTTATCTAACTGCACTTCTAGTTGGATGTCAACTGCATTTCATTGGCTCTGTACCTGTACTACTCTTAAATTACAATAAAGTTGAATCTAATCTAAATCTAGCCTAATCTAATATCTAATATTATGGGCTACACACATTGCAATTCTCTATTGAATTAAACCCCTCTCTTAATCAGGTTAAAGAAATACAATATTATATTATAATATAAGTGAATATCTAACATCTGGAGAACTGCTGTATCAGAATACAATTGTTTTATACCTGATATGTGGCCTAAAACAATGCGCGTTTTCGCAACGAAATCTATTCACGTTCATCATGATTATCGATTATACATGCCTGGCTGATAGGCTACCTCCCAGCTGTTAGCTGTAGCTCACACTAACAATATTAGGCTACAATGTTAATTTACACAGACAACAGCTGTTTTACAGATTAATGTAACATTACATCATGCACGTTAGCTAAATTATAAGTTGTGCAAGCCTACTCTGAATTCACAGTATTGACCATGCATAGGCTACTATTTCATGTTAAATCAACTTTAAAATGTTTTGCTCAATTGCTAGCAAAATGATCATGCTAGCGGCAGTAGCAAGGCTCACCTCATTTCCCATTTGGATTCTTCTTTTTTCTCCGTCCCTGCTCGGTTCTTGTTTCTGGATTCTGGGGTTCAGCCTTCTAAAACTGCTAGCTAGAAGGTGGCTCCTTCTAACCCACAACTCAAAGCAGGCTTAAGAGTGTGAAACTGCACATCAAAAGCATCAAATAACATTCTCGCCATTTTGTGAGGTCAGGCTTTTTTGACAGATGACGTGGTTCTGTTGGCTCGTTGAAAGCGAAATACAGTAACACGATAATTACGTCCTGCTCAACACGTTTTTTAACAAGGAAACGTGTTACACAACACGTCCCAATAGATTAATTAACGTGACAGTGACACGTTCAGACGTGAGACTGGGTTGCTGAGTTTAAACCATGTTTAAGCATGAAAGACACAGTGTGCAAGCTTTCATTGTTTCCAATAAGTTTAGGAGTGTTAATTGGTGCATGCACATGTATTTTTATCACATATTCTTTTTGAAATGTCCAGACTCTAGGGCTTTTCAAATGTAGGCCTATTAAACAACTACAGTATGTGACACGAGCAGTATGTGACAGAGCAGGGGAACCGTTTGACAAGTTGGGGAACTGTTTTTTGATTCCCAATGTCCTATAAAGGCTGGGGAATAGGACCCTAGAACTGGGTAGCATATGAACCTTTGTCATGTTCTCTGGGAAAAGGACCATAGAACTACAGTATAGCATATGAATCTTTGTCATGTTCTCTGGGAATAGGACTCTAGAATTGGGTAGCATATGAATCTTTGTCATGTTTTCTGCAAATAGGACCATAGCATACGAACCGTTGTCATGTTCTGGGAATATAGGACCCTAGAACTATAGCATATTAACCTTTGTGATGTTCTCTGGGAATAGGACCCTAGAACTTTAGCATACTGTATGTACCTTTGTCATGTTCTCTGGGAATAGCACTCTGGGAAAATAAGGATGACCCCAATATGTATATGTAACACTAACTTAGTCAAGACCAACAGATACATTTTAGTCTCTATTTTAGTACTTTTGAACATCTGAGTCTGAATTGATGGACTGAGCTTCTTGCCTTTCATTTATGATGATTGTCAGTATCAGGCATTATCAGATGAATCAGGGTGATTCAAACGTATTGTGTGTGTGTATGAGAGTGAGAAGTTTAGTTGAATGATGTAATGTATCCTATCTTCTGATTTAGATAATCCAGGTAAGGACTGTTGGGGAGTGTCCTGCTCGTCCACCAGCTTCTGTGTCTTGAGGGGCTGGCTCAACGGTGGACATTCCCTGCACATACGGATTCCCCACAGACCAGACAGTCACCACAAGATTCTGGTACAGAGAGGTGGAGAAGGGTCAGGATCTTATAGCCCTGCGTCTGGAGGAAGACTATAAGGGCAGAGTGGAACATCTCAGTACTAAGGAGCATTAATATCAGAGACGTGAGAGAAAGTGATTCAGGACAATATCGATTCAGATACGTAACAAACACGACAGGAGGGGCCTTCTCTGATGATGTGGTGACAATCTCAGTCACAGGTAAGTACATCAGTGAAGTTTTAATATATGATATCGTATATTAATAGTATATTTAATATATAAGACCGTAACACCTGCCATTTTTCCAGATCTCCATGTCTTATTGACTGCTGGTACAGTTACTGAGGAAAGCAATGTGACACTGACCTGTGACACGACCAGCTGCAACCTAAAGGCCGACACCACCTTCATCTGGTACAAGAACACACAGCCTACCAGATACAGAGCCATCAACAACACCCTCCACCTAAACCCAGTCAACAGTGAGGATGCAGGCAGCTACTCCTGTGCTGTTAGAGGACACAAACAGCATCGATCACCTGAGGCTGCTTTAGATTTCAGATGTATGTGAGAGAGCAGCTACTGGATATAAACTTGTCAATTAAATTTAACTGATGAAAGATGAATGAAAGATGAAAGAATTAACAGCCTTAGAAATGGACCGAACAGATGAAGAAAAAAGTCTGTATATAATTGTTGGTGTTTGTGTTGGCAGATCCACCACGGAACACCACTGTGTTTGTGGATCACCATGGTGAAATGGTGGCGGGTGAGTCTGTGAATCTGACCTGCCGGAGTGATGCCAATCCACCTGTACACACCTACACCTGGTACAGGAAGACGGGAACTCAAATCTCACTGCTAGGAGGAGGTCAGAGTCACATCATCGCTAACATCAGCTATGAGACCAGTGGACTCTACTACTGTGTTGCACAGAATAGTGTTGGTGAACAGCACTCAGCTGCTGTGTCAGTGCCAATAGCAGGTAAGATCATCTGATGAGACTGTGTTTTTCACTGGCATACTGTTATTCATAATCTCACTTTCAATGACTAGGTCTATGCTTCTTACACACCATACCAACTGAATCTACAAATATACAGCAATGTGCCATGTCTGTGGTACTTTCTTAGGAGAGAAACGGAGATAATATTTTTTACACTTTTACACATCTGTGCCACTCTCACAACGCATACACCCCCACCCAAAACACAGCAGCTGTTCCCATAGCAACCAACACCATTACACTCAAACTTCTGAGTGGTAGTTCCCTTACATCTTATTATAACAGTGTGTACAACAATTGTTGTCACTTTGTCTGTGGCGTAGTGTGCCATGTATTTATGATGCTTTGTATGATGTGTGTTTAGTTACTTTGAGAATGATGTTCACTTTGTCATTTTGAGGATGATGTGATGAGATGTTTATGTTTGTCTATAGAGTTGAAGAGGACCCTGTGACCTACAGTACAGTCAACAAACACCCCAGAACATGAATACGATGAGCATCACTTCCCATCAGTGCTTCCCATATGCAAATGCATGTCCTGTGTCACTGGGCTCAAGAACAGTTTCTACCATTGATAAGTTGTTCTGTCCAGGCACTTCTAGCCTCTTGGAAAAAAAGTGTCATTGCATCTACCAAGTTATGTACCTGAATTGTTATAGAAAAACGTATGTTATTTACAAGTCTACTTCATTATGTCAAATTACTTATGACATTACCATGAACCCTGAAAACCTGCTGAAAACTGAAATGATAATCTATTCGTGTTTGGTATCATGTCAACGGTCTCAGTGTGAGAAGTAAAAGGGTCTCAGTTGTCTAACAGTGGAATAAGTGCACATATGATTGTTCTGTAGCCTGGGAGAATTTGTCTGTGTTCTGCCAGGACACTCCCATGACCTCCTGTTATCATGATAAGGAAACCCTGGGTGTTTCAAAGGTCACCAGATCTGAATGTCTCCGTTTCATTTTTTTTCTTCTCATAACACCATTTCATTTTTTTGCTTCTCATAACTCCCATGTGTGTCTAGTTGAATCTATGCCAAGTATGATATACTTAATCTATTTTGAATTGATTGCTGTATTACCTTTACAATACTTTTTACTGATTGTGTCTTGAACACTGATTGATTGTAGTTTATGATTATTCCTTGCATTACAATAAATTGTTAGCTGGTAATCTGTAACATTGCTTTCCTGAGGTTATTGACTTCTAGTAAGGAATATGTTAGTCAGATGCCTATTCTAGTTAAACTACATGTGTCACAGAAGGCTAGACAAACCAAAGACCCCTGGTGGCCACATGGAGGGACTACTCTTTGGATATTACTTTACCTTATTGCTGACAAAGACTCTTTTACTGTAAGAACTGTCCTAAATAAACATCATTGTTTGACCTTATATTGTCGTCCTGGTATATTTGGAGGTTACGGTTTGCTCCTCAGTGTAGTGGGTTAAAGAGGCGGTGGCACAGGCGCCTCTACCTGGTGACTTTGATAGTAGTATGATTTAGTATGCACCTTCAGCTTAATCTCTCAAAAACAGACTTTTTGGTGTTTCCAGCTAAAACAGCTATTCCCCAACAGATTAACATTCATCTTGACTCAACTTCACTGACCCCAACTAGATCGGCACGAAACTTGGGCGTTGTAATTGATGACCGACTTAACTTCTCTGAGCATATAGCTTCTATTGCAAAATCATGTCGGTTTATGCTTTACAACATTAGGTCTTCAATCAGCCAAAGAGGACACATGTAACTCCTCTCCTAGTTACTCTCCATTGGCTCCCTATAGTAGCCAGAATTAAATTTGAATCTCTCACTTTTGCCTGTAGGACACTAACTGGATCTGCTCCTAGTTATTTTAATTCAATAATCAAGCCTTACATCCCCAACCGCCCACTGCGGTCTTCTGGTGAGCGTCTGTTGTGTCGACCAGTCATGAAAACTGGGTCTAATTCCAGACTCTTTTCTTCAGTGGTTCCATGTTGGTGGAATGAATTGCCCAGTGCTCTCCGTTCCTGTGGTAGTTTTGGGTCGTTTTAGAGGGGTCTAAAGACATTCCTATTCAACATATACTTAGTTGTTTAAGCGCTTATGTGTTATGGTTTGTATAATGTTGTTTTATTTCAATTGGGCTGTTAATTAATTTGACACAATTGTTTATTATTGATATTCTCCTTAATGTAGTCTAATAATGTAGTGGACATTATTGTTTTATTATTGCCTTTCCCCTTTTTTTCCATTGCTTTTTATTAGGCTATTGATTGAATTTATATTATTGTGTATTATAACTATTCTCCTTATTATATTTGACCTACATTCTAATCTGTTCCCTGTTCAATTTTAAATATTATTATGTTGTTTGTATTTATGTGTCGCTTTGGACAAAGGTGTCTGCTAAATCCATAACCATAACCATAACCATAACCATAACCATAACCATAGTATGCCCATGCTATTCTTTGTGGAACTGGGAGCATCTTATAGTGTCTAAATCAATGTCACATGAAAATACTAAAACCTGACCTGTCATCTATGTATTTTAAGACATAACTTTGTTAAATTAGGGCCTTTTACAGTTCCTTGCAATCACCACTAGGTTGTCTGATTTTCTCATTTTACCTGAGATTCAATGAATGGATTCACCTGCTGGTCATGTGATATGATAAAGTGATGATTTTACTTAAAGACTGGCAATGATATACTTACTGAAAGTGTGTATATTATACGGTATCAGAGGTGAAACACTGAAATAAAACCAGAAAGCGAAGGTATGTAGATTGAAGGCGAAATATGCAGGTTTTTTCTAGCTTAATTTACCTTAATTTACCTTAACTTAACAGCTTCGGAGTCATTGGAATGGCTATATGACTTTTTTCGGGTTGAATGGTGGCCGTCTCGCTTCCCCCTAGCGCCTGTGAGCTGAAAAACCACCCTTGCAACTTTGGGCCGGCGGGCCGACGGCCTCAGTGTCAGAAAGTACAACGAGTGTAACGAATTGCTTTACTGCATTTAAATACACGTACACGTCAGACACCGGCTGCTAGAACAAGGTAGCGATGGAGTTTCTCAGACATTCTTCATGTCACGTGAAAATACTCAAACCTGGCTTTTTCACCCATGCATTGTAATCTTATACAGTCTATGACTGTAACACATATACTGTAGTATGGGTGCACCTTTGTTAAATTTGCACAGTTCCTGGTAATTACCACTAGGTGGTGACATTATTCACAAATACTGTTTGGCTGAGCTTCTCAGTTCGCCTTAGATTCAGTGAGTGGATTCACCTGGTGGTCATGTGACATGATGTGATAAAGGAGAAAAACAAAGTCAATTGATTTTAGACTAACAACGATATACTTTCTGAGAGTGTAGTATAATGCTGCAGCAGTAGACATTATGAGCTAACACAAACCTTAAGCAGAGATGATATGTAGAGGAAGCCTGGCACTGACACAAAAATTGCAGGATTCTTTAAGAAATGCAACATTTGGTGGACACAACTTAATGTTTCACAATGAAACACACTAATAAACCGACTGGATTGAAACATGACCAATCAGCAGCAAAAGCTTTTGGAACACATAATGAAATAACAAAGAATTATGGGAAGGAGTGGTGCCTGGGCACTTCTCCTGGGGAGTTCTCCCACAATGGGACACTGAACAGTAGAAAAGGGCCACGTCACCTGGCACTGTAACTGGAGCAAACAGGATTATTTGATTTAAGAAAAAAACATAAACCCCCTTTATTAGAGTCTGGAACCTCCAGTTCAGTCAACGCCATATTGAACACTGGGGTTCGGATCCAGCGCCAGTCGGCTCTGACCAGAGAATGTCTAATAGGGGGAGAACCGCCACTCTCGGGAAACTTCCGGTTTCTGAACTGATTGCAGTTCCTTTTCTGGTTCCATATGAGGGCGCTCACGAATAAGTGCAGAATTAATGGAGGTCTATGGAGCTGTACCCCTCAAATCCACTTTTCTCGGGATATAATTTTTTGCCCAGAAATTTGAATGTTGCATGCGAAAAGAGAAAATACACACCGCTGAGAAAATACACACCGCTGAGTATTATATTTTTTGAGTCACTTTTTTGTTCTAAAAAGCCTTTCAAATGTGTCAATGACGTCATTCATTAGCAGAAAGTGTGTTGTGGGCAACAACGACCCAACCTGAAAGAAATCGAAAGGACGTAAGTACTCGTTCATTCAACTTTTGACCTATAATCCTTATTGAGCTTGCAGATACCACAATCAAATCTTCGATTTTTAAACAACAACCAGGTGAAAGAGACACATTTAGGCGTCTAGCTCCATTGACCCCCATTGATTTTGCACTTATTCGTGATCGCCCCTAGCGGAACTACAACAGATTGCAGGTACAATGGAGTTAATAGGGAGTGATCCGGCTCTCTGTAAACGGGCTCTGGCCAGGGTCGGACTGGGAACAAAATTCGGCCATAGCAATTTTCTCCTGGACCGGCCCACCACTGGACCGAAGACCCCCTCCCCCCCATAAATAACAAACACCCCGTATTATGCTGTAGCAACACTTCATAAACTGAACCCAAACATTAAACATTTATATTTGAGATCTAATCACAATAACACGGGGGTCCGGGGAAGTCTCTCCAGGATTATCACACCATTTCAAAGTGATTTGAGAGGGACAGGATTCAGGGATAGGCAAGACAGATTCTGTCTGTCTCATGTTACCCCATGCATTAAACCACATGTCACTGCTTGACTATATGAAAAATATAGGCTACTGAACATGGACATTGTCATAGTTGACAGAAATTACGTTTTGTGCCAACATGTTGTAGAAACACAACCACAGCCTTAATTTGGTGCAAATCTCTTTTACTTTGGTTATAGTCCGCGATTCACATAAACTGTAGGCTATCACCACAAGTGTAATAGCCTACTAAACTTTTTTGCCCAAGTTTGTGTGCCGTCATCACATTTTGCAATATTAGGCTACCTTCGTTACTAACCTACCAGTTGATGGCCTACTTTTTACCTGCCTTTTTACCTCGTTGTGAGCTAAAAGGCTAGGCCTACTACAGTATGGGAAATACTTTGAAGTTCCTTTTGAGTAGGATCAGCTTCAAAAATGAATGGATTTTATTTAACCTGTGCTATACTTTTCCACCAAGTTGTGCGGAAATTGTAGACTACCCGTAGTTTTTTTTTATGTTGACAGAACCGCACTACAGTAGCCTACATGGTGCAGTAAATGGAAGCTCTTGGTAGCGTGTGCAACTAACGTCTATAAAAACAATATATTTATGGAATAAGACTAGACCTCTGGTTGCTGTGTACGGTTAAACTGTGATGTGAACACCAGCCAACGGAGGGCACCTACAAGGCTACCATGCACTCGTAGGCTATTCCCCACAAACCTAGCGGCTGCTTGGACAAATCCACTTGAGGGGTGGGGCAGGGGGGCGCGATCGTAACACACACTGAACCTGTCATGAAGAGGCCAAAATGATTGGCCTGTCACCCCCCCAAGCCAAATGGATGCAACTGCATTTATAGGTTAGGCCTATGCCTACATGACGGGCCGCAAAAAAAAGTTGTACAGATTACCAGTCCGAGCCTGGCTCTGGCTCTGACCATGCGCCAAGTTTCAAAGCTGGAAATGACGCATGGACCAACGTCGATTTTTATTGGATATTCTGTAAAATGAAAGTTGTCCTCCAGTTAAGAGGGTGGCGATAATGCACATACATTGCTTGCCATGTAACAAGAAGAAGAAAAATTTGCTCGGGAACGCGCATGGAGTCCGAGTGGAGTACCCCTGAAGCGTAACTTAATTTAATCGGTTAACAGCGGCTCTAACGAAGAGTGGTCTGCCTGCCGTCCTGCTGCTGCAAATGATGCATTCGAACTTGAGGTGAAATATCTGTAGTCAAACTATAAATAAACTATTCCGTTTTTAGTGTCATGTGTAGCGCATTTTTACAGTCTATGATTAGTTTGTTTTTTATTTTATTGTTTGCCATCTCATAGCGGGTGCTCTAAACGTATTCTAGCGTTGGCCCATGACCAAATCAAGCCAATAATAGCCAGTAGCCACAATAATGACTGGAGCCAGCCAGAGCCTGCCACCCTGCTTCGAAAATGGAAGATAACGCACAGAACGACCAGCCTGAGTGGACAATTACGTCCCCAACTCATCTAAAATGTGGTGTCTGGAAATACTTTAGGTTGTACACCGCAGATGGTAAAGTAACCGTTAGTCTGCGGACTCTGCAAAAAACAGTTTACTTACGCATCCACGACATCCAATCTTTGCACTCACCTGTCGAATTACCATCCAAATGAGGCAGCGGAGTCAGAGGCACAGTAGACGGCCAGAGCATCGCCAGGCGTCCAACATCGTATGATTGCATACTTTCCGTAAATCCTAAATTATGTTCAGGGTCTGCTATTTACTTAGGCTGCGCAAAGCACAGGTATTTATTATGACCGCCGCGCAGCGAAGCGGTGGTCAAATAGGTTTAGTCAGATTTTTTTTTTTTTTTTCGCATGTCCACATTTCCGTCAAGGATTCCCAGGACACTGTAAGACCGGGATACACGAAACTTGGTGGGCATGTAACCCCACATGGAAAGCATGGAACCATCGTTTTTCGTTTTGATCTCTAGCCCCCTCCCCCCCCCCCCCCCCTGCTGGACTGGACCCCCCGAAAGGAGGGTAGGGCAGACACAGTTTAGGAGGGTTTAGGAGGACCATTTTTTTTTGTATGTTGATCTCAAAGGGCCATGTCAACCCATTCCATAACCACTCATTTCATGTATAGCGCCACCTAGTTAAACACAAAAAAGTAAAAATGAGGTGTTGTAATCGCAGGTATCTGTGATCTAACATAGTCAATACTGCACAAAATTGGAAGTGTAGGATCATTATACACCCTCTGAATGCACGCCAAGTTTCGTGGAATTCTGTTCATGGGGGGCCACACAATAAATTAATTTATGTTACAATACACCAACTGGCCTGTAGGTGGCCGGAGACAGTTTTATGTGAATATATCAAGAACCGTAGGGCCAAGGAGGTCCACCTTTTTTTTGTATGTTGGTCTTAAGGGGGCATGTCAACCTATCCCATTACCACTTATTTCAAATATAGCGCCATCTAGTTAAAAATTAAAAAGCAAAACATTAGGTGTTCATCACAATATCTCTGGCTGACATGTAGCCTGACGAGCCAGACCCACATTAAAATGTAGTGTCTGGGCACTCACCGTTCGTAGTGCTCAGTTCGAGGGGCGGGATAATCAGTTGTCTTTCAAATTCCCTCTGCACGCAATAAGACAGCGGCAGCGCTATGAGTCCCATGCGTTTCCCACCAGCGGAGCTAGTTGGCTAGTTCAAATGTTTGCCAACTTAATAAAAGCTTAACTCGTGTCACACTGTTCGCCAACAGCAACATACATCTTATTTGTTTTCAAGTAGCAGGGAATTCAAGCCAAACCGTTGCAAGTCTGCCATCAATCATTATGTTAAGCCCACCTAACGACTCTATACACAATTTCATTGGCCTGATTAAGTTTCGATTTCTGGAGCTCACAAGCCAACGGAGAGGTGCTAGACTAGCCCTGGCAGCAAATGTAATTTGCTGCCGCTATGGGCACGTCTAGATTTCTAGGCTAGCTGACATGGTCAAAACTGCATGAAATTGAAAGTGTAGGATCATTATGACACCCTGCGAATGCATGCCAAGTTTCGTGGACTTTTGTTCATGGGGGGCCTTACAATAAAATAATGTATGTGTACATTTAGTGACAGTACCAACAAGGATTCCCGGGACACTGAAAGACCCCACATGGATAGTCCCACATGGATAGCATGGAACCATCGTTTTTCGTTTTGATCTGTAGCCCCCCCGCTGGACTGGACCTCCAGAAAGGAGGGTAGGGCAGACACAGTTTTCTGTGAATATCTTGAGAACCGTAGGGCCTAGGATGACCAATTTTTTGCATATGTTTGCCTCCAGGGGTCATGTAAACCCATTCCATATGCACACATGTGCATAAACAGATACACACGCACACACATACATTCACAGTAATCCTACGTATGACACATACTCACACAGTAGACATATATACGCATGCATGCACATGCACACATACAGTCACATAAACAGGCAAACACACAAGCACATGCACATGCACGCACACACACCCACCCACCCACCCACACACACATAAACATAAACATGTACACGCACACATGCACACAATTTAAGAATTTCTCAGAATTATGAACAGGCAAGATGGAGGTGGGGTTGTATAAAATGTATTTTACATGTGAAATCTATAAACTAATCATGTTTTAGTACTTGTTGTCTAGCAGATACCAGTGAGAATTGAGTGTGCATAATGCAATTCAGTGAGACAGTTAGAATCATATATGCCTTTCAGCGTGACTTATTTTTGTGGAAAACGTGCTGGGCTGGGCGGTGGTCATATTGTGTACCGCTCTGCGGTACATCTAGTTTGGGGCAGGCTTATTCGAGGCACCTTTATTTCTTACATTGTGCGTTTTATTGTGAGACATGCGTTTCGTTTGGAGCGGCATACCACGCTATCAAAAGCAGGCGATTTTCAGTTTGGTATGGGATTTAATTTACTTTTGGACTTTTATTATACAGTCAAATGTTGAGACTGATGGGCACTTAAATCTAGGGGGTATTTGATGATCACTGTAAAGTTTTGTGTAGTTGAAAAAGTGTTGGCTGTTTATTGTGGGACAAGGCCCTTTCACTCATTCACTGAACGTGCACTGTGCTCTAATGGAAACCTTATTGCGTAGCCAAGTAGCCTAAATTGAGTTATTTTTTTAATTATGCATGGTTTACTTTTTATTAAATTCGTAGGCTGGAATGCCTCGCGGCAACAATTGTGTTTAAATGTAGTAGCCTACTTCTTCAGCCTCTGGCAAGCTCAAAAGGGGGCGGCTATGGGTAGCTTGAGAGCAACATGTTGGAGACCCATGGTGTTTAACGAGACAAGGGCTTTATGCCGTGTAATTTATTTTTAAAAAAAACGGATGAAAAAAACTCTTGACTAAACCCATATGACCGCCGCTTCGCTGCGTGGCGATTATAATAAATGTGTAAGACAGTGAAATGAGGAAGTAGAAAAGCAAAGCACTAAACCCTCCGTTTTCTTTGAGCTGCATTTAGTTCATCTAGATTCACTGAAGTCACAGACGCAGCCCATCTTCCGCAACAAAGTCTTACTTCTCTTATCCACGAACGGTTCGTCCTGGTTCTGGCTCTGACACATTGGTATCAGAAGTGGGAAAGATATTATGAACAGAGAACCTAAACAGAATAACAATGCACATTTGATGTGCTTTTAATACGGTGTACATACATCCTTTTTATATATAAGGTCCTTATGAAGTGACACATGTACATTGTTATACAGTGTGTGTGTGTGTGTGTGTGTGTGTGAGAGAGAGAGAGAGAGAGAGAGAGAGAGAGAGAGTGTGTCAGTGAAATGAGGAAGTAGAAATGGCCTCATCAGAGCACTAAACCCTCCGTTTTCTTTGAGCTGCATTCAGTTCCTCTAAGATTCACTGAAGTCACAGACAAAGTATCAGCTGGGGTAAGAATCAACACAAACATTCTTATTTTATAATGAAATGAATAGACAAGTGAAAAAAACATATATTGCCGAGTTGAGATGATGACGATTATTATGATGATGATACTGTATATATGAATAAAACTCTGATTCCATTAGTCAGTCATTAGACTTTTTCTAAAATACATTAACATCCTGGCAGGTTTTCATTATGCACAAGAAAATGCACAGAATCAGATGCATCATTCTGCTGTTATACACACTGGGTATGTACATCATATTGTAACACTGATATCTTGCTTGGGTTGCTTTATCTTATGTTTGTGGGAGTGTGCATCAGTTTAATACTGTTGTTGCTGACAGTGGTAACTTAGGAAAGTTCTGATTCTTCATTTGTTTGTGTGCGAGTGTGTGTGTTTGTGTATGTGTTTGTGTGTGTGTGTGTGTGTGTGTGTGTGTGTGTGACAGAGAGAGAGAGAGAGAGAGAGAGAGAGAGAGAGAGAGAGAGAGAGAGAGAGAGAGAGAGAGAGAGAGAGAGAGAGCATGTGTGTGATTGATTGAGTGAGTAAGTCAGTGAGTTATGTAGAGTGAGTGTGTGCACCCATGATGAGTGTGTTTGTGTTTCAGGTCTTCATGGCCAACCACCCCTCACTGTGACCTACTCTCCTCAGAACATCTGTGTTCTCACAGGCTCAGTCGTGGTCCTTAACTGCAATTACACACTTACACCAGATTACAGTTTTAGATCAGGATATTGGTGTAAAATCGATGGTCAGAAACATCCTACATGTGTGAAAGCATCTGAACCTCGTATTGAGTATGACTCTCGTGAGTGTAGAGTGAAGATAAGCAATCTGATTCCTAGTGACTCTGGTGTATATGAGTACAGAATTATAACGGCCAAATTCACATACTTACAAGGCAAAGATGGAGTTTCTCTCAGTGTTTCAGGTAAGTACACTTGTTGCTTGATTCATAGCTTTATTTGTAGTGGTAAGTGTTTTAAACCAGGATCAAGTGAGAGTGTATTTTGCACTATAAAATGGGTGCTGTGGTGATGCATGCTGTTATAGAGCTATTATTGCAGCCCCACCCCCTCTTCTTTTGCAAAAGTAATCAGAAGGTTCAACCACAATGGTGGAAGCTAAAGACTAGGCCTACTTGTAGCTTGAAACTATGTATAAGGATGAAAGATATTCAAATCTCTAGACTCTAGACACCCCTGATGTGCACCTGTTTCTTGCCGTCACTCCAACCATGTAATACTGTATATATATATATATATATATATATATATATATATATATATAATAGCAGAGCTGGGCAATACACACACAGTTACCCATATCGTGTGAAGCGAATACAGTGTTAGGAAACTTTTTTAATTACCTGAATAATATGCTATGCTAGACAGGGGGACATAAAACCCTGGGAAATTGGACTATAGAACTGGGTAGCATATGGAGCTTTTGTCATGTTATCTGGGAATAGGACCCTGTGATCCTAGGGAATACCTATGTTACACTAACTAAGCCAAGACCAACAGACCCATTTTAATCTTCATTCATTGGGGCGATGGTAGTGTAGTGGCTATAAGGAGCTGGGCTAGCATGCAGCATGCAGTAGCCTGAAACGTTTTAAGTTCAATTCCCTGTTGTGCCTTGAAATATAATTGACATTGTACTGTACTGTATTTGTAATATAATTGACTACTTGAATAATTGAATACTGTAGTACACTAAAATGGATGAAGGTAAAGGTTCATTTTAACACATTAACTTTGGAGTCTGAACTGATGGACTACTGGGCTTCTTGCCTTTCATTTATGTTGATTGTCAGTATCAGAAGCATTAGATAAATCAGGTTGATTCAGATGTAATTGTGTGTGTGTGTGAGAGTGAGAAGTTTATTTGAACACTTTAATGTATCCTGTTTTCCGATCCAGCTACTCCACATAAGGACTGTTGGGGAGTGTCCTACTCGTCCACCAGCTTCTGTGTCTTGAGGGGCTCAACGGTGGATATTCCCTGCATATACGGATTCCCCACAGACCAGACAGTCACCAAATCATTCTGGTACAGAGAGGATAAGAAGCGTAAGGTTCTTATAGACCTGCGTCTGGAGGAAGACTATAAGAGCAGAGTGGAACATCTCAGTACTGAGGAGCATAACTGCACTCTGAGAATCAGAGACGTGAGAGAAACTGATTCAGGACAATATCGATTCAGATACGTGACAAAGAAAACAAAAGAAGCCATCTCTGGTGGATTGGTGACAATTTCAGTCCCAGGTAAGTACATCAGAGTTGTAATATATGATCAAAGTTTTATATTGTAAACTATGGTATATTTGAATATATGAAGTATATGAAGCTATGGTATATGACAAAGGTTTAAGACAGTAACCCCTACCATTTGTTCCAGATCTGCAGGTGTCAATGACAGCTGATACAGTTACTGAGGGAGGCAATGTGACACTGACCTGTGACACCAGCTGCAACCTTAAGGCCGACACCAGCTTCATCTGGTACAAGAACACACAGCCTACCAGACACAGAGCCATCAACAACACCCTCCACCTAAACCCAGTCAGCAGTGAGGATGCAGGCAGCTACTCCTGTGCTGTTAGAGGACATGAACAACATCAATCACCTGAGGCTGCTTTAGATGTCAGATGTATGTGAGAGAGTAGCTACTGGATATTTACTGTTTAATAAAATTTAACTGATGAATGTCAACAAAGGTTATAAATGGGTTAAAGGTTAAAAAATGGTCACCCTTTGAAATGGACCGAATAGATAAGGGGGGAAACAGTCTGAATGTTATTTTGGGTGTTTGTGTCGGTAGATCCACCACGAAACACCACTGTGCTTGTGATTGTGGATCACCTTGGTGAAATAGTGTTGGGTGAGTCGGTGAATCTGACCTGCCGGAGTGATGCCAATCCACCGGTACACACCTACACCTTGTACAGGAAGACGGGAACTCAAATCTCACTGCTAGGAGGAGGCCAGAGTTACATCATCGCTAACATCAGCTACGAGACCAGTGGACTCTACTACTGTGTTGCACAGAATAGTGTTGGTGAACAGCACTCAGCTGCTGTGTCAGTGCCAATAGCAGGTAAGATCACCTGTTTAAACTGCCCTCTTCACTGGCATACTGTTATTCACAAATTCAGCATGACTACGCATATTCTTTTTGAAGAGACATGTCAGATTTTTTAACCATCGTGGGTCAGTCAGTTTTGCAGTCATATGACAAACTATGGTTTCCCTCCTGTTTGGAGGCCTATAGGCCTAGGCCTACTTCTAAGTAAACATGCTACTATGAATGTATATGATATAGTGGGCCGGATGTACAGAGAAAGCGCTAATACCGAGTTTTTCTATGTGCAGACAGCAAACGCTGTGCTTTGCCATATTGCATGGAATTTACTAAGCTGTCACTTTATTACGTAAACAGTGCTCATCACCACCCATCCCAGCCCCCTCTACAACGCTAATTGCATGCCCACAGCTGAACCAGAAGCGCAGTTGAGTTAACCAATTGCGACATTAAAAAGAATCAAAGAATCAAAAAAAGACAGGAGCCAGCAGTGACGGACTGGACGGTCTGGCATTTGGGCAGATGCCAGAAGGGCCGCGGCCCCTCGTGGGCCGTTTGGGCCGGCCAATCACGGAGCGGCATGCTTGTCGGGTTTGCGCGGCCGCGGCCCATTTATCGTAAAGACGGTTTTACAATATCTCTCGGCCCACTATCAAGCATCAATAGTGTTACATGGCTTTGAATAAGCCATTTATCTCGAACTCCCATTTCCTCCTTCATAGTAGGAACCTGATCAGTATTTATACCAGACATGAGTCTCTATACTACAGTCATGGTGACCTTCAATATTTACATCAGTCTACATTCTTTTGTAACCTTATTCAATCAAATGATTTAAAAGTGCATTGTTTGAAATTGGAATACAATAAATATGCTGCCTGTATCTTTTATTTTATTAATGGTTTACAAAAGTTAGGCTACATGAAGCAATGACTTCTGGGAATTTCAAAACCGAATGCGTCTACTTCCTTCAGCACGGGGAATTGCCAATCTAGCATGCCTTGATCCTCAGAATTTTCCCCTTATAGAAGCTAATAAACTGCCCCCAAATGCACTTCGAAACATAAGAGAATGTCTGCTTAAATTCAGTAAAGGTGCTACGGTTGAAAATCTCCTTCCCACCTTGTTAACTGCATGACGTTAATTAAGACACGTTTGTGGAGCGGCTGCTCTGATGGGTTTCCCGTTTACCAACAAAACTAGGCCTACATTCGCGCGCAGCCGTGGGGCAGAAGACACTTGGTGCCACAGTGTTATAAACTTGACTTAAATAGTCGGCTGCTGTAAGCTACAATCGGAATTTTTTATATACCCCTGGTCCCCTGTTGTCCCAATGATAATAATATCTCACTTCAGGCTATATTTCAGAGTTTGCCGTTCATTTGCATTAACATGACATGTTCTGCAGGCAAACTTCCTTTTATATGTTCTGGTTACACAATCACAGTGTGACAGTTAACACATGGCCTAAAGCAACATTTAAATTGAGTGGCCTGAGACAACATTGCGTTTACAAATCTTGATATTTGGGTCAAACAGTACATTTTGAGACATGAGACCTTTTGGTCAGACAGCACATTTCAAGACAGCTGTCATGAATTTCTTTCCATTCCTCTACGGTTGATTTGCACAACTTTGCACAAGTTGTGTGACTCAGCATGTCTGGCAACTTAAAAGCGGAATTATAAACAGAACATAAGGTTCATGCGTGTGAACTAAAACAGAATAATAAACAGAACACTTATATTTTTTAAAGCAGTGCATGTGAAACACTTGTTGTAAAGCAGTGCAATAACTTTTCTTAATTGTCAACATAAGCAAACAGATACATTTACCGCAATTTGGATTACCGTACACCTGCTTTTAACAGGCGCAAGTTTTTTCACCGCAAAACAGACGTGCGCTGTTTTCATACATATGGCGGAATAATGAATCGCTATTAGCACTTCTCCTCCCCTGTGTTTGCGTGACACTCCCACTTTGCCATGACCCTCCTATGAATGCATATGCATGACACAGAAAATAGAAAATAGCCATTCTCAGCTCCTGCGACAGGCAGTCTGCGCTTTTTTCTCAAAATTTTAGTACATCTGGCCCAGTGTGTAGAGTGATTAAAGCACCTGTACCACATTTGGGTCCCACAGGGACCTGGGTTCGAGTCCGACCCAGGTCATTTCTTGAACCTACCCAATCTCTCTCTCCCACTCGTTTCCTGTCAAGGTCAAGGTAACTTTATTGTCCCCGAGGGGCAATTATTTGCACAGCCAGCAGACTGACATAAGGACAAGACACACAACAACATCACAACATAAATACCCACAGTATCTAACACAACAATACATAACAACATAAATACCCACAGTATCTAACACAACAATACATAACAACATAAATACCCACAGTATCTAACACAACAATACATAACAACATAAATACCCACAGGATCTAACACAGCAATACATAACAACATAAATACCCACAGTATCTAACACAACAACATAACAACATAAATACCCACAGGATCTAACACAACAATACATAACAACATAAATACCCACAGGATCTAACACAACAATACATAACAACATAAATACCCACAGGATCTAACACAACAATACATAACAACATAAATACCCACAGGATCTAACACAACAATACATAACAACATAAATACCCACAGTATCTAACACAATAATAAATAAATGGAAATGGAAGTCAGGATAAAAGAGTTTCTGAGTCTATTAGACCTGCATCTGGGCATGGAGTACCTACAGCCTGAGGGGAGTAGCTTTTAAACTGGCAGGACAGGGATGGCTGGGGTCAGCTGCAATAGATTGGGCCTTCTTTTTCCAGGAGTAGTTTGCTCGAATAAAAATCACTTTAAGCATTGAGTGCTCCGGTCCTGCTCCTTGGCTCTTGTATCTCCGTTTATGTGTTCACAATGCTCTGGAGGTGTTTCTTATTTTTGACTGAGAGGGAGTGAAACCAGCACATGGATGAAAAGGTCAGTATACTTTCAATAAAGGAGGTGTAAAAAATGCTGAGAATCTTCCTGTTCCAAAAAGGAGCTATCACACCATTCCACAAACTCACTGAGGACAGGCCCGTGATCTTGGACAGAGCCATGTAGCAGGGAAAGGAGAACAGTATCATCAGCAAACTTCACTAGATGACGATCAGCATGGAGGCTTCTAAAGTCATCTGTGTACAAGATGAAAAGTAGTGGTGAGAGGACACAACCCTGGGGTGAGCCAGTGGACGTGTATCTGATGTCAGAGAACCTCTTGTTGACCAGCACAGTCTGTGTTCTTTGGGTCAGAAAGTCTGTAATCCACAGAATTAGCTGATGATCCAGGTTGAAATAGTCCATACGTTTTTTAGCCAGCGTGTGAGGTTGAATGGTGTTAAAGGCAGACGAGAAATCTGCAAATAGGAGTCGGGCAAAAGAATTTGGGCTTTCTACTGTACATGTTCATGGATGGCATTCAATATGTAGATTTTGGCATCATCCACCCCTCTTTTGGCACGATATGCAAACTGAAGAGGATCCATCTTTGAAGCTGTGGTGCTGATAATGAAAACATTCTCATAAAAGTGAGATTAATGTTAAAATTCTTCAGTTTGCGATAAAAAGTACATGCGCTGATGGGCTTTGGCACAAACAGCATAAGTGTATGGATCAAAAATAATTATGTCAAACTACTTATACTCTTGTACTGTCTCAACTGGTTGACCATCAGTGATAGTGGGGAGAAGAGGGGGCACTGCTTTCTAAAATCAATAATTAGTTCCTTAGTCTTTCAGTCACTTCACTGTCCTATCACAGTAATGGCAAATAGCCCAACAATACTCAACAAATATTGATTGGTCACTATTGTGAAACATTGTGATTAAGTGTGCTTAAATATTCTGATTTACAGGGCAAGGCTCTGCTAAGTATGTAGCCATTGGGATCCTTGTTGTAGTGACTCTCCTACTGCTCCCCGGCCTTCTGTGTCTGAGGTGAGAAATAAATGTCCTTCATATGACTTTCATAATATAATAATGTGGTAAAACATATAGTAATACGGTAACATATGTTCATTTTGTTGATGTTTCATGACAACTGGCCCTAATCCCTTCTCCTCCACAACAGCAGGCGGAAATCTAGCGTTCCCCCCACAACAGGAAGCACAACTTTTTCACAACAGGTGAGCATACCGACTGTGCTAAAGAGAGAATGTCAAACAAACTAATCAATAGACCTCCAAAGGCCGCCTACAAAAAAGCTGCCATCTTTGACATCCGGTATCTGGCGATTTTTCTACGGGAAAATAACATGGGGATTTTGAATTATCGCACCTGTTAAACTCTTGCGGGGATGAAAAAGTCTGAAATGCAGACGTTTTCCTGAACACACTTTTGTCCTCTGCCTTTGAGTGGATACTAACTTGCAATGCAACTTGCCATAGGAAGTTAGCTTCAATTAACAACCGGATCTCCTTAGGCAAAGATGCCCGTTTTGGTTCTTTTTTGTAGGCGAACTTCAGAAGTTCAGAAGACACACGTGGTAGATTCGGTCCAGGCAGGATTATACTAATTATTATGATCTCAATGCAGCAACATACAAGTTTGGGTCTAAAACTAGTGAGTTAGTTGCCTAAAATGCATTTAAAAGCAGCCTTATTGGCACTGCCAGAATACATTTATTCATTTAGCAGACGGTTTCATCCAAATCAATTTACATTTGTCAATTATATCACAAGGGCCCAGAGGAACTTGCTCAAGGGCACAACAGTGGAATCCACAATTTAGGCCATTGCATGCTAGCCCTTAGC
Source organism: Alosa pseudoharengus (assembly GCF_046254945.1). NCBI lineage: Eukaryota > Metazoa > Chordata > Actinopteri > Clupeiformes > Clupeidae > Alosa > Alosa pseudoharengus. The sequence goes on along the minus strand of NW_027468564.1, from coordinate 41,376,666 downwards.
TATTACGCTACCACCGCCTGAACATGGTGACCAGGGACGGATCATGCTTGTGCCAAATGTGCACGTGCACAGGGGCCCTCAGCCAATGGGGGCCCTCGGATTAAAAAAAAAAAAAAAAAAAAGCCATGAATTTAGGCTAGATTATGCGGTGAGCGCATAATGTGGGCTGTTGCGCAAATAAATTCATTAGGGAGATGATCTGCATCTCCATTTACCAAACGCTAGTTTTGCTAACATCTCCACTGTTAACGTGAAATATGTCTCCATGCAAGGTAGTGTCAAGCAGCAGTGAAGTGAAAACCTTATCATGCAGGTAGCCAATGTTCACGTCACCCAAGTCAGACAGAAAACGGGCCTTGCTTGGTCTGTTAAAGTTTGTATGCCCCTTCCTTCTGCGTTAAAAGGGTATATTTAACAGCCAGAATTTAAAAACTTTCCCGGGGGAGACACCCCCGAACCCCCCGTAATATGATCACCACCACCTCTCACAAAATAGCTACTATCAACGTTCCTGCTACCGCTCAGAAATATGACAACTGTTGTCCGGTCTGTTTAGTGAAAAATGTTGGGAACCCCTGCTGTAGACTGTTTGGACAGCAAAGGGAGGTTACAGCCTAATAATAAAAACAGCTGCTGGAATTATTTTCTGTGTGGGCCTGAGTTATGATATATGACATAATGTACTACATTTTCATTGTGTGAAATCAAAGACAGCACGGGGGGAGGGGGGGGCCTTTTTTGATATTGTGCACAGGGGGCCATATTTGTGTAATCCGTCCCTGATGGTGGATTTTAGCAATGTTGCCCTGTTAAACGGTTTCTTTCAGGTGTGAGGTTAGTTCCATCCCATAACACAGAACTGCATTGTGCATACAGTATGCTGGATGGGACACAGATAGATAGAGGAGAGACTGAAAGGATGTTTCTAGGTTTCACCAGACCCTTTTTTTGAGTTGTTGCTTGAACAACTTCCTCTTTCCCTCCAGCAGGCAGATTCAAGCCACAACACATTGACCTCCAACCCCTCATGCAGACGAAATGCAGAAGCAGACAATGACGAATGCCAGTATGCCAGTGTTAAGTTCAAGGGCTCGGACAAAGCAGAGGTGGGCCCATACACTGACGTTCAGCATCCTCACACCCAAACAGCACAGGATGACACTGAGTACGCTTCAGTGAATTTCTTCAGACCATAAGGACACTTCCCAGTGAGTAGTTTTACCTTCACCATACCAACTGAATCTACAAATATACAGCAATGTGCCATGTCTGTGGTACTTTGTTAGGAGAGAAACAGAGATAATATGTTTTACACTTTTACACATCTTTGCCACTCTCACAACGCATACACACCCACCCAAAACACAGCAGCTGTTCCCATAGCAACCAACACCATTACACTCAAACTTCAGAGTGGTAGTTCCCTTACATAATGGGGGATGGGTCCTTCAAAGCCGCTTTTTCAAGGACATTGCGTCATCGAATCTCGCCAAGTCAAAGGTGCTTGTATCCTCTGTGTGCTTGGAACACCCACAATCCTGTGCGCACACATGATTTTTAATAATGCACCTGCAGCTTCCTGCACACTTGCTAGTTTGTTCCATTGTGTGTTTTCCGAATGCTAAGAAGCCTTGCCTCGTCTTTGAAGTATTTGATTCGGAAGGGCTCGTTCTACCAAGCACGAATCCTTGACTTTGAGGAGCGGTCGTTATGTCTTGTCGTCCTGGCATACATTACTTTACCTTATTGCTGACAAAGACTCTTTAGTGTAGTGGATAAAAGAGGCGGTGGTACAGGCGCCCCCACCTGGTGACATTGATAGTAGTATGATTTAGTATGCCCATGCTATTCTTTGTGGAACTGGGAACATCGTAGTGTCTAAATCACTGTCACATGAAAATACTGAAACCCGTCACTTGTGTAAGACATAAGGGTGCAACTTTGTTAAATTAGACCCTTTCACTGGTCCTGACAATCACCACTAGGTGGAGACGTTATTCTCAAACACAGCAGCTGTTTCCATAACAACCAACACCGCTAGACTCAAACGTCAGAGTGGTAGTTCCCTTACGTCTTAATCTAACGTGCACAACAGTGTAGTATTCTGTTACTTTGTCTGTGGCGTAATGTGTCATGTATTTTGATGCTTTGTATGTGATGTGTGTTTAGTTACTCTGATAATGATGTGCAGTTGGTCATTTTGAGGATGATGTGATGAGATGTTTATGTTTGTCTGTAGAACTGAAGAGGACCCTGTGATCTACAGTACAGTCAACAAGAATATGAATACATAAAAGAGGCGGTGGCACAGGCGCCTCCACCTGGTGACATCGATAGTAGTATGATTTAGAATGTCCATGTTATTCTTAGTTATTCTTTGTTAGCATGTCCTGGGCTCAAAAACCTATTTCTACCATTGTAATTAAGTTGTTTTATCCATGCACATCTAGCCAATATATGTGGGGAAAAAATCTTGCTGGCTTTTGCTTTACTTGAAAATACTTTCTATCTTGTGTCATTGCATCTACCAAGTTATGTACCTCAGATGTTACAGAAAAACATATGTTATTTACAAGTCTACTTCTTATGTCAAATTACTTATTGGCAATACGCTTATGTCACGTGAGTGCCATTTTGGACATTTTTGCGCAAAAGGGAGGCTTTGGTGGTAGACCTGCTGTCGCGCCACATTCACCTACAGTGTCACACACTTTGAGCTGCTTTGATAACGATCATGACGGCTTGGAGTCTTTATCATTAATGTTCATGATGATGGACGTGAAAAAGTGGGCTAACGAAGGAATTTGGATCCTGAGATCAAGCATATATTAATAGGATAAGCATGTCATGAGTGTCATAAGACTGTCATGGTTCTCAAAAGCCTCAATTCAATGTCATTTTCGATTTTAAAGTCATGATTTGATTTAATTTTTGATGTTATTTAAATACTATTAATGCATTCCTTGGGGTTCGATTTCGGTCGGTTGATGGGTATTTTTTAACTGGCTGCAAATTAGAGGTGTATGTGTGTGTTTTTGCGTCTTGGCATACATACTGGACGTGACATTGGGGGTGTGGCTGCATCGTCAAGTCTACCTTTGAGTTCAAAGTTCGAGATTGAGATGTAATTTCGATCGATTTCGATCGATTTTCGACACCCCTAACCCATATAGAAGGTAAGAGAACGATTGGTGTGCTACCTCAGCAAAATGTCAAAATATCGTCCAACATCTTGCTTTATTTTGGCAATCCAGTGCCAATGGATGTCTGTGTCTCTTGGGACATGATGAAAAAATAGTTCTTAGTTCCGTCGTTGGTACAAAATACAGAGCAGTAAGCTATTACACATAACTTTTAACAACCAAAGCCTCATTTTGGCGCAGAAAATTTTGAAAATGGCAACATATGACTTAAGCAATCTTCTTTACATAAAATAATTGTACAGTTTAGTTAGCTATTAAAAATGCATTTTGTTAATAATAATCAGTCATTTAGTTTTGAATCAAATACTTTAATATGTATTATTTTACTTTCACCTGGAGTCTGTGCCCCAGCCCAGTTACCCAGTCAAAATGTTTTTGGAATTGACACTGTTTGAGAGTGATGAATCTGTGTGAAAATTCATTAAAGAGCTGTTCTTTTTTAGCCTGAGAACCGAGGCGATCTGACAGCTGGCAGCTTTCTGGACACAGAAAACCTTTTTTTCCTTTTGTTTTGTTTTAAGTAACACACCACAACATTGTTTAATTTAAATAGCTGAGGCTGATGGTTACTGCACCTGTTTAAGCTTGTTATTTTTTTACACAGGCTTTGTTTTCATTTTACTTACATAATTAGACTATAGTTACACTTGAAGGCACCATCCAAGATCAAACTGGCAATGATTTCCCATATCCAGACCATGGAACCATTTGAACCCACTGGACTACAATTTCAGAAACCCTCTTTAATGTATGAAACATACAAATATTATATTTACGTGTACATTTATCTGACACTTTTATGCCCAGCTTATACTGTAAGTACAGAATAACAATTTAGATGTGACATACAGTAATGCCTTTGAGTGTCCACTTATTCATCAGCTTCACAGTTCCTCTAGACAGTTCCTCTAGCTACTGTACTGTTCTCTCAGTGTGTGGTCAAAAAAGTGTGTCCTATGTGTGGTCAAAAACAATTTCAGTTTCCTACTTTGTAACTTTCAAAAAGAAGTAATGAACTCCATCTATCAAACACCAAATTGACTTGAATTGACTATGACTGTTCTGTATAACGTTCAATTATTGCCAACATGAATGTACATCACACACTTTGTAGCTTTTAGTATTGCTATTATGGTAGCATAAGTGATCTAAATTGTGTTCAGTATTTTGTGTTATTACTTTCTTATCCATGTTTATAACTTTTTTTGTTTTTTGTGTTATGTGTAATATATAACAAACATACACTTAAATGATCCAATAAAAAATATTAGATAAGTAAATAATAATTAAACATAATCCTTTAAAGTTGTAAAGATTATTTGGCCATGCAGCCCACACCCCTTCTTTAACATGTTGAAGACAATATTGACTATATGAAAGAGATGTGGACAACTATGACATCAGAGTGTATATGTAAGCAATAAGCCCAGAGAGGCCGAAGGTTACACTGATTCTACACTGATGCCTAAAACCCCCCTTAGCTGTTGTAGAATCAGTGTAACCTATGGCTTTTAGTGGCTTATTGCTTTTCTAAAACTATTACTACACCGTGTGCACAATTATTAGGCAAGTGAGTATTTTTACCTTATCATCATTTTTATGCATATTTCTAACTCCAACCTATATAAACCTGACTGCTAATTGGATTTATGCATCATCAGTTGATGTGTATTTGTGTAATGAGGGAGGGTGTGGCCTAAAGTGATCAACACCCTACAATCAAGGTGTGCATAATTGTTAGGCAGCTTCTTCACCTCAGACAAAATGGGCCAAAAAAGAGATTTAACAGACTCTGAAAAGCAAAAAAATGTAAAATGCCTTTCACAGGGATGCAGCACTCTTGAAGAAGCAAAGATATTGAGGCGTGATCACCGAATAATCAAACGTTTTGTTGCAAATAGTCAAAAGGGTTGCAAGAAACGTGTGGAGAAAAAAAGGCGCAGAATAACTGCTAGAGACGTGAGAATAATTAAACATGAAGTTACCAGGAACCCAGTGCGGCCTTATTCCAGAAATGCAACCTACCTGGAGTGTCCAGAAGTACAAGGTGTTCAGTGCTCAGAGACATGGCCCAGGTAAGAAAGGCTGAAACACGACCACCACTTAAGACTCATACGTTTAACGTTAAGACTGGGCCAAGAAATATCTGAAGACAGATTTTTCAACGGTTTTATGGACAGATGAAATGAGAGTGACTCTTGACGGTACAGACAGATGGGCCCGTGGCTGGATCACTAATGGGCACAGAGCTCCACTTAGTCAGACGCCAGCAAGGTGGAGGGCTAGTATGGGCTGCTATTGTTAAGGATGCTATTGTTAAGGATGAGCTAGTTGGACCTTTTCGGGTTGAAGATGGACTTAAAATCAACTCCCAAAACTACTGCGTTTTCAGAAGATACTTTCTTCAAGCAGTGGTACAGAAAAAACTACATCCTTCAAGAAGGCCATGTTTTGTATGCAGGACAATGCTCCATCACATGCATCCAGGTACTCCATTGAGTGGCTAGCCAGCAAAGACTTTAAAGATGTCAGAATAATGACATAGCCCCCTTCTTCACCTGACCTAAACCCATTGAGAACTTGTGGACCCTTCTTAAATGTGAGATTTACAGTGAGGGAAGACAGTACACCCCTTTGAACAGCATTTGGGAGGCTGTGGTTGCTGCTGGACAAAATGTTCATCATCAACAGATCAAAAAATTAACAGACTCCAGAAGGCTCATCACAGTTATTGAAAAGAAGGGTGGCTATATTGGTCGCTGAATATTTCATGAAATGTCAGAAGTGTTTATTTGTACATTTTGAGTTGTTTATTTTGTTTATTCTTACTCTTAGAAATGAAAATAAACAAGTGGGGTGGGAAAATTTTAGTTTCTTATTTAGTTGCATAATAATTCTGCACACCAATAGTTGCCTAATAATTCTGCACACATAGATTTTCTCCTGAGAAAGCCAAAACTCACTTTCCCTTTGTTAAATATTCAGGTTTGAGGTTTAATAACATTTTTGATTGACTGACATCATTGTATTTGTTCAACTATACAATTAATCTTCAGAAATACAACTTGCCTAATAATTTTGCACACAGTGTATAAATACCTTTCATAAAGTAAAGGCACAGTTTCATAAAGCAAAGGCACAGCAACTAGAAATATAATGAGTTATTCCTCGATAATCATTCTTCCACCAAGAAATATTCCTATCTGAATGGTTGCCAAGCAATGCCGAGACGCAGCTACTTTAACTTTTGTATCAAGTTATGGTAGCGCAGTAATATACAATGAAATTTGATCAAGGTGTATGTTTATGCTGCATTTTACAACGTGATTCAGCCAATCACAATCAAGGACTGGAACTATCAGTTTTAGAAAGCTTAGTTGACAAACTACAAATACGTCATCTACCGGTATGTTCATTTTCTACAATGACATCGTCCTCGGTGTCATATCCAGAGGTACATGTACTACTAAGCCAAGTGTGAACCTTTCTTCTGGAGAGTTCACGCTCATGCTCATCAGCTTCAGATGACAGAACTGACAAGAGATGAAGAAACAAGAATAATGACAACAATGTATAGTTTATTCTGGACCAGCTTTTTGCCTAATTCTAGCTGCATGTCTAACACACAGTGATTTGACCTTTGCAGGTTGTAGACTACTATGCTAATGGTTATCATATAAGCATGTGTGAGCTCACCAAGTGATTCAGACACGATCCCCTGAAACCTCTCCGTAACTGTCACTTCTCGTCACCCCCACTCTCGCTGGAGTGTCTCCCTCATTTTTTCCAGTGGATCTTCGTGGCTCTCATGTCTTCTCCTTTTTTGAGGAACCTCCTTTTCAGCTTGCCTGGCTTTACCTTCACTCTCTGACATGTGAAATAAAGTACTCAGGGGGCTCAGGGAGAAACCTAGCATTCAATAATAACTTTGATATTATTGGTTGAAATAGCATATAAACTCACCTGAGGTACTCTGATATGTGGTCAGTGGACCAGCGCACTCTGTGGACAACTTTTCCTCCTCACTGGTATCAGAAGGTTGTTTATTGTTATGAACTGATTGGAGAATTGAAGACATCAAATCATTTATCAAACAGAATAACTTGATGTACAAAACACAATGGGGCCAAGATTCCTGTCATTTTCATTATACAGTAGCTAGCAACTTTTCTATATTGCCATTCAAACAAGGTTTGACCAGAACAGTAACTCACAGTCAGTGTGTCCGTCCATGCTTTTCTTTCCTTTCTGTGCAACGGTTTGGCTGTACATTTTTGTCATGGTGTCATCCATCTCTTTATCCATCTTGCTCCATTCTTTGTCCAAGAATCTCACCATTTCAGCATTTGTTTCATCTGGTTCAAAACTCATCTCCTCAACCTCAGGTGTTTGAGTCTCTGGATGAAGACTGAACAAGCTGTTTCCAGCCACCATTTCCTCGATCTTCTCCAACAGTTCTGCAATTTGCAAACGTTCCCTGCTTTGGTCTTTACCCAAGACATGATATCTGTTCCCACATTTCTCTATGACCCAACGTAAAGGTTCTCCTTCACTCTCAATGTGCTCCTCAATACTCGTGTCACCAAGAAGGTCTCAAATTTTTTTTTTGAAAATATCACAAATTGCAAGGTACTGAATAATGCATATGATGAGAGAATAAGGGTGTTCTCAAATAGTTTATCATGCTCAGTCAGTAAAAACTCACCTTGTTTACGGAGTATTTCTTTTTGTCTCTCTACCCTCAGGTACCGGGATCTGGCTTTCTCCTGATTCTCTTTTCTCGCCTCTTCAGCTTCCTTTAAAACTTTCTCATCAACTGGAAAGTAGCCACCATTGTTTTTCACAATGATACCCTCTATCATTTCCAGCATTAGTTGTGGGTTTATCATTCTTTCATTCTCAAATATGAGATACCTGTTTGTACATTTATCTATTACCCACCTCAGAGGCCCATCTTTAGTGTCATCATGCTGGTCTTGGCTTCTGTCTATCCCGATGGATACCACTATTGTGTGCTTCCAAACTGTCTCACCAAAGAGCCCTACATGATCTTCCACAGACCTCCTGTTTTTCTCAGTAAATGGGGCATCAGTGCCAATTACCAGAATGAAAACATGAGGTCCTGGTGGACACTTGGTCACACTCAGAACAAACTCCTGTTTAATGAACTCAGCTGTGTCAGTCGACGGATAATCCCTCCACCAGCCTGGGGTGTCAATATAAGGATGAGCTTCCTGTCTGTGACCTCACCCACTCTCCTCACACAGGAAGCTGTTCTTTTCCCAACCTCTAGCCCTGCCTGACCGAGTAGAGTGTTTATTACAGATGTCTTGTGAGACAGATTGGCAACCACCACCACCATTCGCAGCTCTGAAAAAAAGAAAACACGTTCATCATGAACTGTGGTCTCTTTAATGTGGGTATGCCATTTCAGGATTTTTTTTTAAAAAGGGGGGCTTCAATATTTCAGAGAGATATAATGGCTCACAATAGTCTCCAAGAAGACAAGCAACATTCAGCAGTCGGAGAGGTTAATAAAACTATAACTATACCATAGTCATTAAAAATTGCAGTAACATCTACAAGTACAAGTGTAATGTACAGTAATATGACAACAAGCCACATTACATTTTATTTTTAGAATTTGTGGCCGACCACCTAAAACAGAACAATGGGCCGTAGTTGGTTTGTGGGTTGTAGTTTGGCAATTGGCACCCCTACTTTAAAGCCTTAAAAGACACAATGTACAGTAATCCTGTTACATTATTCAACAGATCAGTCAGACAGTTGGTATACACGGCTTACCTCTCTGAGGAGGATGTTCTCCTGACACTGTCTTCTTCCTCTCCTTTGCTCACTCCGTCATCATAACTGGAACAGCAGATAAATTGACTTCACTTTTCCCTTCACTCTTTCAGCATGACCTTAAGTGTACACAAACATAATCTCAAATTTTTCTAAGTTATAGCCTTTAAATCTTACTCCCTGGCCCTGTGATCGTGTGTGTGTGTGTGTGTGTGTGTTTGTGCGTGTAAGTGAATATCTATTCAATGCAACTTATTCTGGGTGTGGCTTGTAGAAACTGGTCTGACTGCATTTTTTCAAGTTCAAGATGCCTGACAGCGTATCAACAATCAACAAGTATCACTTAAGAACACATAGAAATGAACTATTTACATGCAGTGATCTGTTTGTTTCAAAAGTGTGTCACATCAAGCTTAACGCAACGTTTTCAAAATCATTTTGATGACCTAATAACATGACGAATTGCACTTCTGCTATTGTTTGATCGGCCCTCTGTAGGCGATTTTCGACCTAGCAACTTTCTAGTTTCAGGTAGGAAAATGCCCCCCTCCCCCCTCCGAAATCGAAATGCAAAAGAGCTGCTCTGCTTTGCTTATTTAGTTTGTTTATTATCGCACTATTATACATTATTTAGTTTGTTTATTATTCACCAGAGGGTGACCCTGAGAGCAAATCTTGTCAAGGGTGCCTTTAAATCACAAGTTAACCTTTGAAATATTCCAAATTATGCTAACATGGACTGAAGCCCAACTACTCACTCCTGAATGCTAGCATAATGTACTGTGTGTTTTCATTCAACAACATTAAACATGGCAGCTTTATAACTAAATAAAATCACTTCTGGTGATTTGACATCCTCAACAGGGGCAGAGGGGTGGCACTGTACTCACAAGTTCGCTTTCCAGCAGAAACCAAGGGCATGTTTTTTTTTACATTTAAAAGTCACAGTTTAAAAGTCACTCAAACATTTTATTTAGATTTCCCAATGAACACATTTCTCCAACATAAAGATGTCTAACTAGATTTAATCTGCCTGAGGACTAAAAACGGAGTGATATACTTTTTTTCCATCTTTTTTTTTCAATACAGATTCACAGACATGAATTACAGTAAACATAAAGAAAATATAAGTTCAATCAAAACCAATTTATTGTAAAATATACATACTGAAAAAAAAACAACGATAAGATAATTAGAATGTTGTAGAGTTGGATGTCTCGAGACGGGTCTTGGTCTCGAGACCACTTTTACGTGGTCTCGGTCTTGTCACAGTCTCGACCGTCTTTGGTCTTGGTCTTGTCTTGGTCTCGGATCCCTCGGTCTTGTCTTGGTCTCATTGTCTTGGTCTTGCGGTCTCGGGTCGACATAGTGGTCGGGAGATTTGCAACAAATATGTCCATGATACAAAACATAACATTCGATAATGCAACATTAAATTATTTCGCCTTTCACGCCCTTCAAATGCAACCTTTCAAATGCAACCAATCAATGACATACATGTATTTTGTTGTGATTAAGAAACTGGCGCTCATCCAATCAAAAGACGCAAGTGTAGCCAGCGCGAAACGTTAGGTTTACGTCGTAGCTGTCAGTCTCAGTCAGACCTAGTAATAATAATGTCAGCGAATTCCGCCGTCATTAAATTTGCATTCACGGAACATAGCTCACAGTCACACACATTCATGACATGCTCTGTCTCTGCATTGTTCTGTCTGTAGTTGAAATAATACCTTCTTAAATTTAATTTAAACTGGGACTGAACCTCTTACCCCAGCAGGGTTCTCAAGTCTCATGCAATGGGCGTGAGACACACGCAATTCAACAAGTTCACACGCTCACACCACACCTTACATTTCTCACGCAGAAATATTACTAGGGATGTCAAGGTATCTGCATAATTATTAGAGGAGGCGCAGGGATACGAGAGGATTTCTCGCAGGGTTCAGAACTAGCGCACCACTCACCAGCAAAATCAAAAAAACCGCCACCGACATCCAATCAAAAAAGCCTATTTGTTGTATCCTGGTAAAATTCCAAAATAGCACATCCCCTCCCTACAACCACGTTATGCTTGTGTGGGGTTACACGTTTAAGATTTCAAAACTGCACCAACATTCTTTTTATTCAGAAATTCAACTGTCTGTCATTTGGTAAACCAGCCTACTTATGGTACTTTACAGGGTGTGTAAATCAAGCCTTTTCACGAACATTTGGCCTAGCCTACTTTATGGCAAAATGATTTCTTATCTATAAACTAAACTAAACTGTCGGTCATTAAGAAAACCTAATGATTGTGTCGTTATAGCTTTGTGTAAGCCAGACATCAGCAACGTTCATTTTACACGACCAATCACTCTCGTGGCTGCCTGCACTTTCCCTGTCGTCACGGCTGCAACTTTCGCACTCATTTGTGCCTTTTAGCGCCGTGTTCATCAGGTCCCTGGACACCCATCTGATCCTCCATGGACCATGTCAACAATGAATGAAAATTAGCTTATTATTAACGAGTGTTATCAATTTGAGCGAGTATGCTACACATAGGCCTACATTTTTTTCTAAACATACAGGACTGCTGCAGACAATGACCTGCCAACCACCATAATGTATAATGAACTTGCTGTCCTCGGTTTCGGCATGCACATGCTTAGTCTAATGATTCAGTGACGATATAGGCTACTCAAGTGAATAAAGCAATTAGCCTAATAAATAAAATATTTGTTTCACTCAGTACATATAGGCCTACATCTCGTAAATTGGTGAGCCATAGAATATCCCAGCGTCACGATTATTATATATCAAGATTCCAATCTATCCCACCTAAATATGAAAAGTTATTTCTACTGACATGCTTCCTGGTGACATAAAAAAACAAATGGTTTCCCTTGATAAGGCTGACATAAGAGACATAGGCTATGCATTATACTTTCCCAGACAAAAACAAGATATAGGATGTATAGATTACAATGACAAATTCAAGGTCTCAAAGGGTTAATGCTTCTTTCCAATTTTTTTTTATAATTAGTGAGTGAGTGCTAGTGGGGCTAGTTTGCAACGCCAATATGGCCGTTGTCTACACATATCCCACCCCTTCCTCGCCAAATGTCGACATGTGTATACATTGAGCGAATCATGTGGTGTGAGTTGACTACTTTGAGCCAATTATGTGCTGTGTTGTGCAGACATTGTGCCAATCATGTGTTGTGAACTCGACACTGGAGCACGGTTGGTGTGGTGAAGCCTTGCGCACGCGCATTTCTGCTGAATAGGATGCCCGATGAGTACCCAAAAAGCGTTGCAATATGGCCGCCGAGTGGAGGGACATGCCTAAAAGGACTTTGGTAACACTAGCTCGCTAGCTGTTTTTTTTTTTTTTTTTTGGTCTCGGTCTTGGTCTCGGTCTCGTCTCGACTTTGTCTTGGTCTTGACTCAGTCTGTCTTGGCCTTGGTCTCGTCTTGGTCTCTGTCTTGATACCCTCTGGTCTTGGTAGTGTCTTGGTCTCGGTTTAGGCGGTCTTGACTACAAGTCTAGAATGTTGCTTATTTTTTGAATTGCATTGGCATATTGTGTAGGTAGTATAGATAGAATGTGTACTGTAATTTTTATAGTGCACACATCACACGTCTCTTTCCATGTTTAACTAATTCAATTTCCGTATAGCTGTGGAGCTGTCCATCAGTCTACTGTGTCTGCTGTGATGGGCCTGATCAATATAAGGCAGCAGTGGGGTGTACTACGAATCTCAATTAGTGGGTTAACAAGGTATGTTGCGCTCAAAGCCAGGCTTTGCTGTGACACGAAAGTGGATCTGTTTTAGTGTCGCTATATCACCATGGTATCTTATGCTGTCAACCAAACCTGGTCGGGAGGAGGTTATGTGCTAAGTTATAGCTCAAATCGTGTAATCTACCGCACACTGACCAATCAATTGTCTTAAAAACGAAGTTCTCTCACGTGTAGGATTCTGTCATATATCTTACAGGTGGCGCTCCGCCTCTACTAACATTTTGGATCTCGAATGTGCTTTAATAGTGCTGTGCGTGCAAATATCCCACTATGGACGTGCATACCATACAACACTGATGACAATTGATTTATTTGATGTTATAGGTTAGACACAAAAAATTACCGCAGTGTAGATTAAGCTATCGCTCATGAATGCGGAAGTAATTGTTTTTAAATAGAGGCGGTCTTGTGCGTCTCCACGTTTCACTATTGGCCAACGTCATCCCAACACCGAGAACGCGCACAGATCTGAGCTGAAAGCCTAGTTTGACAAATATATCACATAACTGCAATCGTAGTATCACTTAACGCAGTGTTTTTCAACCTTTTTTGTGCCACGGCACACTTTTGACACTTAAAATGTCCCACGGCACACTAACATCCTGTGTGAAGAAAAAATAAACATACCATAGCCTAAAATTTTAAATAATACACAGATATAGCCTTATTATGGCTTCTATGCAAGACCTGCACAATGAAACAAGCGCCCTCTGTTTCATTTGTAGGTGACTATATCTAATTTAATTGTTGTTATGAACTGGATATGTGATGATTCTGTGAATACTGGGGGGCCCCGTTGTACAATGCCTCAATACCACAAATAGTGCAATCATACAATCAATGAGAGCATGTGGTTATAAATTCTTTGATGCAACAGTTGCTTTTCTGGACCAGTGAGTGACATTTGGGTAATTTTCTGCGGCACACCTGATGATCTCTCACAGCACACTAGTGTGCCCCGGCACAGTGGTTGAAAAAACACTGACTTAACGTATACCCCTGAGTCAAGGCTTTGTCAAGCCTCGATATGTCTACATAGCCTAGATATGTCTAACGTGCTTCGTAGTATACCCCACAGGTCAGACAGATAAGATCCAGCAGCAGGGTGTGGCATTCACAAACGTTATGATGGTGTTGGTAGAATGAGAAGGGGGCTCTCATAGTTGTACCTGCCATAGAGAGGGACAGTGATAGTGTAGTGGCTAAGGAACTTGGCTAGCATGTAGTAGCCCTTGTCACAAAATGGAATGCCACTGTTGTGCCCTTTAGCAAGGCACTTAACCCAGGGTTGCTCCAGGGAGACTGGCTGCTGCAATTGTTATCTGTAAGCTGCCTTGGATAAACTTGCCAGCAAAATGCACAAGTGAATAAGCAAATAAAGAGGAGAAGGCTCAATACACGATCCTGATCGGTGCCGTGCTGCTGAGTGTAAAGATGGAGTGGAGTTGTGGGCCTAGTTGCCTACCTCATCTTTTATAGATTGTTATAGCATTATCAATATTACATGGTTAATTGTTAGGAATAAATAACTACTGTTTTGGCTTTTCAATATCCCATGTTTAGCAGTAATGATAAGTGAGTTCAATATCTCTTACAACAAATACCAAAATTGCTATTTTTTATTTGGTTTGTTTGTTTTGTTTCTTTTCTCTAAGTCCTCATTCGACCCGCGTCCTGATGATGTACGATGAATCCACCTGATAAGCTTTCTGAATCAGCAGTTAAGGTCATGCACATCCGCTTCAGATGACTTATCTGTCAGATTTAAAACATACAGTACATGAATGAGTAATCAAAACAAGTCAAAATGTAAACATTTTACATTAAACAATTCATTCAATTGCAAAAACAATATTGCTTACTGAGCAATGTTGTTTCTAAAGGCAGTTGGTATGTAATTTTGATATGAACGTGTAGTCTTACCAGATTCCCTTCCATCTTACAACAGCGGCTGAAATCTCTCTGTGACGCCTACTTCTAGTCTCCCGCACTCCCTTTCAAACATCTCTCTTATTCTCTCCATCTGACCAGGGTGGATCTCAGTGGTCTGCTCTTGGTCTTGATATCCTGATTGGCCACATGGGTATATTACTGTCACAGTAAAATTGCCTTTATTTCAGCACTTATTTTGTGCCAGGACAGAACGTGATTGACATATTAGGGTACAACAGTACAGTGCCACAATAACATTGCAGACACTACTTGTTATATAGATAAACTGAATATTAATACCGAGTACTTTTTAATACAGAGATTATGACAGCAACAGAATACAAATGGTTAAGGATATAAAACGGAGGGGGAAATCAAATTAAAGTTAATACCTGTGGTGGCATTAAAAGGGCCGGACTCCTCGATGGAGGATTTCCGGAAGCTCAGTAGACTGGTCTCCTTTCCAGAATTGTTGGAAGTATTCTCAGAGGACGGCTTACTGTCATGAACTAGTTACATGAAGAGAGCTACATAGTTATAGTTTTAATGATAGTATTTAAAATGCTTATAAGATTATTAGAAAAAAAGTTACACTGAACAAGGTACACAGTAGAGTTCAGTTGTACCTTTAAGATAAACAAGAAAATTGTCTCTCACAATCAGGATTTAAGTTTAGTTAGCAGTGTCATTTAAGGCAACTCACAGTCTGTATAGAAGCTTATGCTCCCTCTCTGCTGTAGTCTGGTGTGTCTAGTTTGATTCCATATGTTTTTAATCTTATCTTTCATTGCTTCATCTGTCCTCTCCCACTCCAGATCCAGGCATTGTGCAGTCTGTTTCTGTATAGCCTCTGGTTCCTCAACAGCCTCTTGAGACACACTTTTCTCTGCTTTGCTCTCTGGGCTAAATAAGCTGTTACCTGCCACCATTTCCTCGACCTTCTTCAACAGCTCCAAGACTTGGTCTTCCTCATCACTCCAACTTAAGACATGATATCTGTTCCCACATTTCTCCACCAGCCACCGCAATGGTTCTCCTTCACTCTCAATGTGCTCCTCAATGCTTGTGTCTCCCAGCAGATCACCACACGTGAACAGCACTATAGTGTGTCTCCAGACGCGCTCACCAAACATCTTCATGTTGTCTTCAGTGATCCTCCTCTGTCTCTCATGAAATGTCGTGTCTACTGGAACGGCGAGGAGAATGACATGGGGATTTTTGGAATCGAGCGTCAGCCCTATTCGGATTTCAGTCTTCACCCACTCAGGCATGTATTGTGCAGGAAAGTACTTGTACCAGCCGGGGGTGTCCACGACCGAGATTTGCCTTCCACCCACAAGTCCAGACTTTCTCTCTGACCGTTCCGTTCTTCTCCTCTCTATAGCTTCTTTTAAGCCCAGAATGGTATTTCTGGCAAATGTTTTTCCAGAGAACAACCATCCAAACAGGAGAACCCGGAGTTCTGGCAATGAGTGTACCACACCTAATAGAATAAATAAATAAATAAATAAATAAATACTTTATTTATTTATTAAATAAATACTTAATTTATTGAACTGGCAGAGGATAAGATGAGAGCACAAGACAATTCCTTTATCCATTTAGTTAAATACGTAGCTCTTAAAACCATGCTATACTTACCATGCTCATTCATGATTTCCCTTTCACTGTTAACCCTCTGCTGCCTGGACATCCCTCTCTCCAGATCGGTTTTCCTCTTCTCTTCAGCACCCTGTGATGCCCTCTCATCAAACTCAAAATAGCGATCTCCATTCTTTGCTACGATATCATCAATCTTTCCCAGTAGCTGTGTGGTGTTGTGAAGACCTTCCCTACTGTCAAAATTGTGACACATATTCCCACATTTCTCCAGTAGCCATTTCAGAGCCTCTCCCCCATTCTCAATGAACTGCTCTATTCCTTCATCACCTAGTGCACCCCCTGTGGTGAACACTACAATGGTGTGCTCCCAAACGTTCTCCCCAAAGAGACCCAGATGTTCCTCGGCGGCTCTCCGGTACTTCTTAGTGAACGGGCCGTCAGTGCTAATCACCAGCATGAAGGCATGAGGTCCTGGTGCACACTCAGTCACACTCAGCGCGAGCTTCCGTTGGATAAACTCTGCCGTATCAATCAAAGGATAGTTCCTCCACCAGCCCGGGGTATCAACAAATATGAGCCTCCTGCCATCCACCTCCCCCTCTGTCTCCATACAGTTACAGAACGTGCTCTTCTCGCACACTTATACCCTTTCTGACCAAACAAGGTGCTTATTACAGATGTTTTCTCTTCTCACACACTTATACCCTTTCTGAACAAACAAGGTGCTTATTACAGATGTTTTCTCTTCTCACACACTTATACCCTTTCTGACCAAACAAGGTGCTTATTACAGATGTTTTCTCTTCTCACACACTTATACCCTTTCTGACCAAACAAGGTGCTTATTACAGATGTTTTCTCTTCTCACACACTTATACCCTTTCTGAACAAACAAGGTGCTTATTACAGATGTTTTCTCTGACCCATTTGCACCCAAAACCACCACTCGCCTCTCTGAAAGAAAGATGAACAAGAGGTTTCTTAATCATTTCACAATTAAAAATATATTGTAGAGGGTGCACATAATGACATATATGAATGATATCTAGCCAGTTCCAAATCTAGACTCCAAATCCAACAGCTTTGTTAACGGCTTCCTACTTCAGAGGCCTATTTGAAGGTATTTAAAATAGCTCTGCTACGTCCTATGTTGTTACATAGTCATTACTATGGACATAAGCACAGCAATTTTTTGGTGGAAAAAAATCCGTTTTGGAATATTGGCTTGTATGAGTTTGACAGTCAACTTGTATGGACCTCACCGGAACTAAACAGTTACGTGCACTGGCTGAATTAGCACAACGTTGTGCTTTTCTTTCAAATCTACTGCAGTCATATTCACTGTGTTCACTCGGAAGGAATCATTCCACATGGCTAGGCACTTGTAATGACATCTCAAACATGTTGTGGGCGACTCAAAGCTTTGGTCGCCGAGAGGCTGAGTAGGGGAGACTAACTTGCCCGACGCGCTGTCCAATAATTTCCAATATAGCTTCCAAGAAAGTTAAGTTCCTTTATTGTAGTAAAATCGGCATCTTGAAAATATCCACCACAGTTCAATGTCTATCAATTCATAAACGTCAATAAATCCAGAAGTAAAATCCACAAGTTTCATGTAGTCCACAACAGCAATAATTCCATTCAACAGGTTAAAATATCAAATGCGGTCAGCAAAAAGTAAGGCTTCCCCCATCACCCCCTCTCTGTTCATTCACAAAAACGCTTAGCAAGTGAGCAGGTGATGTTATGATTTTGCCGTTACTAACACCAATTACCATGAGTAACCACAGGTGCACAACACAGACATCATCTGACCCCAAAACATGTTAAGAGGCTAAAAGCATGTTTAAAGCCTGCCCCGTTTCAGCTGTCTGAGTGCAAACTTTAGGCCACACTGACTTTTGTTGTTTTTCTCGCTGACAGCGTTCAGTTACCACAAACCACAGAGCTACGTGTTGAAATCGACCGGAGTTCTCCTTTAAACGTGTGGCTCTGTAAGATTTGCTGATGTCTGCGTCTCTTTCTCAGAAAAGAACTGCATGAAACAGCTGACGTTGCATTGTGGTTTAATTGTCTAGCGTCTAAAGCCAGATTCAGGCAGTTTGATAACTCTGACTCAATCTAACCGTCAAAAGTGATTATAGGCTACATTTAAATGTAGTATTTAATAGTTTTTACTTTCTTTTTTTAATTAGGGGCTTCGCCCTTTTCATTTAATTCTCAATATTTTTTATGAACAGAAAATAAGTTTTGATTGCAAATCTAAATGACTAACTTTGATTTAGGACTTTAGGTTAATAGTCTCTCTCTAAGACTGAACACAAGATAAATGGCCAGTTGTCAAAATAATTTGATCAGTCTATATCTCCACAACATTTTTACTTGTTACTATTAGCAGTGAGTTTACTCACCATTCATGCCAGTTTGTTCAAGAGACATTTTCTCCTTGTCTTAATTAACCACCAAAATATATCACATTAACCTGGACCAAAATCCAGCAACTCACTCCTGCACGCTCATGTCAACAAGTTAGCGTTCCCCAGTATGTATGACAAAGAAGTGATTTGTCCTCTTCACATAGGGGGGATGAGACTCTGGTTTGAGCACTCCTTCTTTCTGATAGGTTACAAGTTAGTTTCCCAAAAAGTACCTTTTAAATGTCACACCTCAGCACTAGTCTGTGCATGTTAAACTGCTTGCAATTACACTTGAAGCATTTATTTTTAATTTCCAATAAACATATTTCATCCATGACAATCATTTCCTTTTCTGTCTTTTTCAGAATGGACATAACTATGAATGTTTCGGGGAAGACGTGAGGTAGGTCACTGGGTAAGCCTGTTGCAATCTTGAGAAGGTGGTCTATTTTGGTGTAAAAGTAGGTGTACAGACTAATAAAAGTAACTTTTGCTTCCTTAATGATGTCTATACTGTATGCCTTCATAACTTCATACACAACCCCCGCCCCACCACCCCCCACGTGTTGTGCTCCCCCTGAATCGTGGCTTGCATCACACATCACACCGCTGTACAGCACATCTGCATTAACAACAAATCAGAGCTACAGTAGGAAATCAAACAAAAAAGGACTCTAGCTGTCAATTATGATTTTATGTACAGTATATTTCAAGGGATCATATTCACAGTGTACTTGTGTTAAAACTTCAACAACATTAATAGATAGAAGATCAAATATTTCTAAATAAATAGTATTAGGCGGGGATCACACTGACCAGCGGCAAGCAGCAGGTTTCCTATTGTTCGGCAGCAGAACGGTGGCAGTGCTGGCACCTTGTGGACTGTCATACTTGATAATTTTGATACCACAGATGAATGAAAATCCAGTCAGGCAATAGTAGGAACAATCATTGTCAGAGCTTTATTTACAGTACAATGATGCGCATCAAAGGAGAGACTGCACGACTTCACCTAAAGATCCACCAACTGCTATAACTAGACAAGGAAAAATGTTAGGGTTTAAGTATCCTTCCAGGCTGACGGGAGATGGCGTTGGTCATCCCATTTTACGTGGACCACACTGAATCAGACTCTGATTAGTGCCAACAACAAAATACTCAAACCAATGAAGTAATGAACCAATGTTTTAACATAGACACAGGTGAACTCACTCACTCAATTATGTCAAATTAAGGCATGATAAGATACAAGATGACACAAAAGGCACAAATGAGGCCATCTAGAGGCAAAACAGGGATTGCACCCATGCAGACTAGTGACATACTGCAAAAACATAATATTCCCCCTTATCACCTTAAGACATAGTCACACAAAGACATACTCAGGGACGGTACAGGAACAAAATGACATTAACAGGCATGTCAGTCTGTGCAAAAACACACAACAGAAACATCAGGGTATAAGCTACTTATGGATATAAAATCAGTATGTCAGTATCAGTATATAATTTATATAAAAAGTGAATATTTTGAATTCCAAAACACTCATTCTGCATGGGTTACTGTTGAGAATAATACTTATTCAACAGTAAGTAAATGTACAGTATTATCCAATCAAGGAAAATTGGCCAAGGCCAGAAATGAATCACATATTTAAAGCATTAAAAATGTAATGTTGAAAAGAAAAATACCAATCAGAATCACAGGGACGGCATCACTGTATAATACAAGCACTTCACTCTCAGATTTACAACAAAGGCTTGCTGACTGTATTCTTTGATGTTCTACATATTAGATCGGTGGTTCCTTAGGTGGGGGGGCTGCGAGGGTCGGGGCTGAAAAGTTTGGGAACCCCTGTATTAGATATAGACATGCAGTATATATCATTGATCATCAAATTTCTCCTCATCCTCTCCAGTTCCATCATCCATAAACGAACCATGTCCCGATGAACCCTCAAACCATTTGACAACTTTTCTAATTGAGAGTTCTAGGTCATGCACATCAGCTTCAGATGACATACCTAAAGGGTTTAAGGAAGTATCAACAGGTAAAAACAATATTTTGGATTTCACAAAATTAATTTACCACTCACAGGACAGTTGCTTATGACTGCCAAGTGTGTAGTTTCTGTTAGTTCGCCTCTGAAGTTCGCCTACAAAAAGGAACCAAAGCTGCCATCGTTGCCCATATAAGGAGATCCGGGTGTTTATGGCAAGTTGCATTGCAACTTAGCTCTGGGGTAGCAAAAATCGGTTACACTTTACTTGACAGCATAGCAGTGGGATGTGGGGGTGCTGGGGGTGCGGTAGCACCCCCTGCAGGAAAGCACGCGTATGTATATGTCATAGGCTACCACTCACGATCAGAAAAAAAAGAAGCTCTCCGTCCCCCTATTATTCTATTATGCACTAAAGAATGTTACATTAGACCTGGGAGATCTAAACAAAAACTAAACAAATTAACAAAACAAACCTGAGGGAGATATCCTATGACGCTAGCTTTATGGTACGACAATATGCCATATTAACCCGTTTAATCCCAACGGTCACAATAGTGACCGTACAAAAAAATCTGGCTCTTGTGCCTTTAAAACTGTTACTGGATGAATTATCAATACATTTCTCCCAAAAATAGAAACCTGAAAGGGTCTCAGTTAAATATGTGCAGTGCCAAATGTGTACTGTAATTTCTCACATGGCCACAGCTGCTTATGTTTTGGTTGCACCCTGACCAGAAAATGTCCACCCAAAAGCTCCCAAACTAAAGCTTAGAAAAGTATGTTTATGTAAACATAGGACAAAGATTTTTGGTACACATCATCTTTAAGGTGTCTAGTATGGAGGGATGCAATTGAAATATATGAACTTTGTTCAGCGTTCTCATAGCATGAGTGAACATGATGACGGTCACAATTGTGACTGTTGGGAAACAACATAGTCCGATTTTAGGGATTTTCGCACATTTCATTGTTCAGTCATCTAATTTCCACTAAATTCCATTCAAAGATGATATGGGGACATTGTCCCAGGTCTGTTTTTTACTTTTAAATTTGTATCACATGGCATTTCTCAACATGGCCTCTAAAATTCTCTGTTATATTCTAAGTGTGCCAATTTTTACATAGAAAATCCATTATACCACACTATTATACAAAATTATTGTAATAGCTGGTTTTCTATGCTGTTCTTTATTTTAATTTCACTTTCAGTCACTTCCTGCACATACTGTATCAGATCTAACTGACTGCCCAGATTTTACACCTCAAAAACAGTAAATCATCATACTTATTGACTATTGTATTACATGTCACATATAAACAAGGTGGTGGGGGTATAATCAACTTGCCAGTCAGCCTGTTGAAGGCATATTGGCTGAATTTATGCAGAGACTTGCAGTAGATATGAACAACCTTACCAGAAAAATTATTCCCCACCCCTTTTCCCAACAATACCCCTCCACTTATGTAGGGCCTCTGCCACAGGGACCAGTCAGACGAACCAGAAGCAAAGCTTCATGTGATCAAAAATAAAGATCAAGTGTCTCAAGAATCTGCTCTCACACTATTTTGTATGTCAAAATTACAGAATGTTTCCTATTATGCATTTAGAACCTTACTTAATTCAGTGGTAAAATTAATCAAATTTAGCAATATAGTGGATATCACACCCCTCTGACACTAGATTAGACCAATAACTGAGGCCAGAGCAGGCTCCTAGCTCCTCAGGTTTATATGTGATGGGATCATGGAAAGGTGTCCTGTGTTCCCCAGGTCAAGCATTGTGTGTTTCCAGGGTCCTCCAGCTTTATAAAGCACATAATAGGTACCCGAATGAGCATAGGTCCCAGGATACACACTGGGAATATAGGGCCTTATGAAGATGGAAAGTTACTTAGTTGCATGCTGTGATGAAAATATGTTTAACAGCACTCACCAAACACACCTCTCCACTTGTGTGTTTGATGCCAGACAGGCTCATATGGTAATGCTGTTGTATATGCATTTAGAACCTTACTTAATCCAGTGGTAAAATTAATCAAATTTAGCAATATAGTGGACATCACACCCCTCTGACACTAGATTAGACCAATAACTGAGGTCAGAGCAGGCTCCTATGCTCCTCAGGTGTATATGTGATGGGATCATGGACAGGTGTCCTGTGTTCCCCAGGTCAAGCATTGTATGTTTCCAGGGTCCTCCAGCTTTATAAAGCACATAATAGGTACCCGAATGAGCATAGGTTCCAGGATACATAGGACACTGGGAACATAGGGCCTTATGAATAAAAGGCCTTTGGATCATAGGGACCAGGTAACATAGGTTCACTTCATTTAGTGAACTTAACAATACCACTGACCAAAGGAGACCAATGGAAAGGCAATTAATGGCATTGGAAGTATGGCAGTAGACTTGCAGGACAATCTGTTGTGTAATTAATTAATGAATTAAATAATGAATTATACAATTAAATAATACAATAATAAACAAATAAACAAACAGACAACTAACATCACTTTTTGTAACATTTGTGGTTGCTGTTGTATTGTAGGGTGGTGTTGTTTCCACTATAGTCATAATAGTGTGATATAATGCCTTTCCTATGATCGGCACACTTATAATATAATAGAGAATTGCAGAGGCAATGTTGAGTATTGTATTGTGATACAAAATTAAAAGTAAAGAACAGACCTGGGACAATGTCCCCTTATCATCTCTGACTGGAATTTATTGAAAATTAGATGATTGCACAATGAAATGTGTGAAAATCCCTAAAATCGGACTATGTTTTTCCCAACGGTCACAATAGTGACCAAGCATAAAAGACTCCTTTTCACCCACTTTTTCAGGAAAATTTGAAAAAATAGTAATTGATTACTTCAAAGGGTTACTCAAGACACATGATTTTGATATATTCAAGTCTGGGAAAAATTTGGGATTAAACGGGTTAAGTAGCTGAATATTACCGTGAGTTTCCCAAAGGAGCTGAACACGGGCCGCCTCAATCTTCAGCTTAAAATTATGCATAGTGTTATCGGGGAGTCTCGGTGCACCACGGTGAAAGGTGGCATGGATATTGAGTAAGCTCCATCCACAAACAAGAGCTCTCTTCAGCGAGGTAGATGAATTTATTCATCTGTGTCTTTGCGTGCCTGTTTCAGTGGCCTCCTCAGAGCGTTCTTTCTCTTCTTTTTGAAAGTGTAGGTTAAAGGCTACACTGTCCGTTTATGATGTCAGCATTTGTTGTACTAGGCTATATTTGTGATATGTGGATCAATTTAAATTAGGCTAGCCTATGAATATTGCGTTGTGTAGGCCTATGTTATGCATATGTTTTGAGTCAATGTGTTCTGTCTAATATGCTGTGCGGTCGATAACGATAGGGTCTTTAGCCTGTTTTGACACCCATGTCAGAAGCGTCAATAATTATTACGTTTTATTAATGTTGGTGTTCAACAGTTTTATATTTCACGTGTTCACCGTCGATTTCGGTGCAAGGCTACAGCAACTTTGTTACCTTACTAGTGTAGCGTCAGATAGCAGACAGTTAGCCTACTTTGTTTGCGTTAGTATCAATCTGTGGTTTGCGACATTTTGTCGCAATTTTTCTGTAGTGTAGCCATAATGTTCTTGACAGTGATGTATGCCTGTGCTGTGTGTCATGCAATGCCAGTATGCTGTTGTCCATTAACAGAGAAAGGCGTTTAAATAAAATACAATAACCCCCCCCCCCCCCCCCCCCACTACAGCACCCCCAACCAAAACTCACTTCCCACGGCCCTGCTTGACAGTGTCGACATAAGAGTGCCATGACACTGTCATGAACATGTCATAAACGAGTCATAAACGTTTATGACATAACGCTTCTGTTATTAAGTGACATTCGGTTTTTGTCATAACAAGTTAGGGTTAGGATTAGGGTTAGGTTTCATATGTCATGACAGTGTCATGTGTTCATGACAGTGTCATGTCACTCTTATGTCGATACTGTCAAGTAAAGTGTTACCCAAAAATCTAAATGTGTCGTCTTAACATACTGAAGATCACAGTATCCACTAGAAGGCAGAGGACAAAAGTGTGTAGAGCAAAACTGCATTTACAATATCTTCATCCCTGCAAGGTGCGATAATTCAAAATCTCCATGTTATTTTCCCATAGGAAAAATCTCAAGATACCAGATCTCATTATATGGGCAAAGATGGTAGCTTTTTTGTAGGTGAACTTCAGAGGTCTATTGGAATGCTTGATTTAGTGTTAGCATGTTTGTCATCATCTTGGGATGCCTATAGCATGTGACATGGTGAACAGGTAAGGATGGCTTAAATTTCCCAGAAAGCAAAATTGAGGTGAGTGATGGCTGTCAATCTCTCCTTTTAAACTTTAGAAACATAATTTACAAGTAGTGTGACCTTTACTATGACATTTCTGGACAAATAAGCAGTCTCACCTGATTGCTTTAGATCTGATAACATATTCTGAAATCTCTCTGTGATTCCAATTTCCCGTCGGCTCCACTCCTTCTCCAGCATCTCTGTTAAGCGCTCCAACTGAACAGCATTTATCTCACAAGG
This sequence comes from Alosa pseudoharengus, assembly GCF_046254945.1. Lineage (NCBI taxonomy): Eukaryota > Metazoa > Chordata > Actinopteri > Clupeiformes > Clupeidae > Alosa > Alosa pseudoharengus. Next base: position 41,351,353 of record NW_027468564.1, on the reverse strand, counting down.
GTGCTCTTGGTCTTCATGCCCTGGTTGGTCACATGGGTGAGTATATACAGTAGCATCACATCAGAACATACAGTACATTTGAAATGAAGGCAGAACATACAGTATTAACACATTATTTTAAAGATGATCCTATACCTGTGGTAGCCTTCGTAATGCCAGATTCCTTGATGGAAGTCTTAGCCTCAGAGAGGATTGGTGGACTGATACCCTTTCCGGAATTTTCCAGAGTCTTCTCAGACGACGGATCATTGTTCCCAACTAATTTTAGAGAGAATTCTGTTAACAGTATCTATTTTGTTGCTTGTAATGCTTATACCGGTAATAATGTCACAACAAATCAAGAATGTTGGCTTGGAAGAATGGTAACAGAATAGGAACTTCTTTAACAGAAAGTAATTAAGTAACAGTAATTAAGTAGGAGTTACATTTTCCCACTTTCCATTCCAAGGGAAGAAAAACAGCAAAACAAAAAACTCACAGTCTATGTAAGCATTCTTACTCCCTTTCAGGTTTGTTGTAGGCCTAGTTTGACTGCATATTTTATCAATCTTCTTCTGCACAGCTGTATCCTTTCTCCGCCATTCCAAATCCAAGAAATCAACCAGCTTTCTCTTTTCTTCCTGTAGCTCCTCAGTCATGTCTTTGCCCACACTTCTCTGGGCTTCTGTGACCTCCAGGCAAAATAAGCTGTTACGTGTCACCATTTCCTCTATCTTCTTCAGTAGCTCTATGACTTCATCTTCTTTATCATTCCAACTTATAACGTGATATCTGTTCCCACACTTCTCTACAAGCCACTCAAGATGTTCTCCTTCACACTCAATGTGCTCCTCAATACTCGTCTCTCCCAGCAGGTCTCCACATGTGAACAGTACCATGGTGTGTCTCCAGACATTATCACCAAACACCCTCATGTTGTCTTCTGTGATTTTTTTCTGCTCTGTAGAAAATGCTGTGTCCACAGGAACTGCCAGAAGAATGGCATGGGGAGCTTTGGAATCAAGGATCAGCCCTCTCTGCAATTCTTTCTTCACCCATTCTGGAGTGCATTTAGCAGGTAAGTACTTCCACCAGCCAGGGGTGTCCACCACAGAGACTCGTCTTCCAGCAAATTCTCCAGATGTTCTCAAAGATCGATAAGTTCTACTTCTCTGAACATCATCTCCTTGGCCAATAATGGTCTTGCTTGCTGATGTTTTTCCAGAGAACAACCACCCTAGCAGATAAATCCTTAGTTCTGGTAGTGAGGGTATAACCCCTGAATGAATGTGGAAAATGAGACTTTAGTAATATATTTTATAAAACTAATGGTGTTATAGCTTTGAATTTATAGATTTTATTTGGTGAATTTAAGTAAAATATATAAGAATAAGATAAAGTCATAAGACATGTTTTTCTCCATGTAGCTTTGTTTCTTATGATGTAGCCACTCACCATATCTATGTAGTATTTCTCTTTGGTCCTGAACCTTCTGCCGTCTCTGCTGTGCTCTCTCCCTGTAGGTGTTCCTCTTCTCTTCAACTTCCCTCAATATTTTCTCATCAAGCTCAAAGTTGCTGTTCTTACTCTTGGCTAGAATATCAATTTGTTTCAGTATCTTGCCTACTTCATTACAGCCTTCTGTACTGTCAATGTTAAACATGTGACACCTGTTCCCACATTTCCCTACCAGCCACTTCAGAGCCTCCCCCTCACTCTCAATGTGCTGCTCTATGGTTGTACCCTTGAGATATTCTCCTTTGGCGAACACCACTATGGTGTGCTCCCAGATGTTCTCCCCAAAGAGCCCTAAGTGCTCCTCCACAGACCTCCTGTTCTTCTCAGTAAATGGGGCATCGCTGCCAATGACCAAAATGAAAGCGTGAGGTCCTGGTGGACACTTGTACACACTCAGTAAAAGGTCCTGCTTGATAAACCCTGCTGTCTCAGTCAACAGATTATTCCTCCACCAGCCCGAGGTGTCAATGAAGATAAATTTAATGCCGTCGACCTCACTGTCTCCCTTCTCACAAGCTGCTCCTTTTAAAAACTCAAACTCTGCCTGACCACGCAAAGAGGTTATCACAGACGTCTTGCCAGACTGATTTGCACCCAATATGACCACTCGCAGCTCTGGAATAAAAAAATATATACAAATTCGTTGAGATTGAAGAGGACAAAATAATTTTGTGTTGCATTTGTTGTATTCTGCAATTCTATATTTGTAAATAAGCATAAATGTAAAGATACTAAACTTTTGAAACTTTGCTTTTGTTGCCTAACTGAGAGTCCATTGAAATGACTTTCAGTTCTGATCAGGTTAGAATTATGTGGGGAAAACACACAAACATACAATATCCACAATTCACAAACTAATGCCATGTGATGTTCTTTAATTACTATGCCCTCACCACACACACACACACACACACACACACACACGTTAAGGTGAAAAAAATGCTGTGGTCTCCTCACATGATAAGAGGTTTTTTGAATCACATGTTAGTCCTGTGACAGACATCAAAATACATGTATGCTCTTCTCACATCCTCAAATTATCAAGTAGCCTAGTTATCTGTATCTGATTTTGAATCACCTGTTAATTGACGGTTTAAGCCTATTAGATTTTCACACTTTTCACTTTTCATTGAACAAATATTTCCAATCAACATGAAAATCATCCAATCATCATGATGGCTGTTTAAACAACATAGATATTTAAAATGATAAAGAAAATTACTGTATAAAGAAGGTTTTAATTATTAGCAGTGAGTTCACTTACCATTCTACGGAGCCCTAGAGGGGTCATTGCAAGGTATTTTTTGGTATATATCCAGAAAGCGTGGGCTCATTTTACTAAATTGTGCTCTCAATTTAGTAAATCTTGCTCACGATTTAGTAAAACGTGCACACAATTTAGTAAATTGTGCACACGATTAAGTAAATTGTGCGCTCATTTTACTAAATTGTGCTCTCATTTTAATTGTTGTAAATTGAGCGCACAATTTAATAAAAACGTGCGCACAATTTTCTATATTGTGCGCACGTTTTACTAAATTGAGAGCACAAAATAAATAATACACAAAAAATATATTGCAATGACACCTCCTGGGCTCCGTACAATTCAGGCCAGGTTGTTCTAGAGACATTTTCTCCTTAGTTTAACTACCAAAATATATCAAATTAATAACCAGGACCAAAGTCCAACAACTCACTCTAACGTGTATGTGCAAGTCAGCTCACCCTATTATAACAAAATGGAGAAATGTGCTATTTTCACATATTGGGATGGCACCACTCTGGTTTAAGTAGGCCTACTTCTTCTTTTTCTGGTCACGAGGTAGTCTCCCCAAAAGTACAAAAACATGTTTTTCCACCCTGTAAATGTCACATTCAGCACTGGTTTTTGCTAGTTAACCTTCAAAATGTATCACATTTTATTAACCAGGGCCCACTTCCCCGATAACGACGGAGACACGCTCTTAAGAGGGTTTTCTACGATTCATCTTACGATCGTTCGTTTGGTTTTTCCGACTGTTTCCCGAACATGCTCGTAGCGTGAACGCGCGTGCACTGCTCTTAAGATGCTCTTAAGGGGAGCTGTCCACGTTAATAGTTCTGAAATATCCTCTGATTTGACGGTGATGTCAGGTGACTGCACGTCACAGCTATAGGCCTACCATTTAAACTTCGGATCTACACATTAATTCACATCAATACGAAAATAGAAACACTTTGACATCTGCATGTAAGCATCCCAAGTAGGTTATATACCACACAGAGACATAAATAATTGTAATTATTTTAAGATTAGATTGTTGCACCATGCAATAATTTTTTGCGGTGTCACTTAAGAACACGTTTGAAGATAAGAAAGAAGTCAAGTAAGAAAGAGAGGAAATGTGTAGGCTTAGATTTTGATGCAGTAGGCTACAGACCACATGTTGCTTTCTCTTTTACCTCATAGGCCTAATAAAATATTTACTTAGCAAAGATAATGTCAAACTATTCTGGCAACGTCTCGTTTCATAACTTGATTGCATTTTTGTCCGCTTTTCATCACATTATTATGACCATTAAATGTAGGTTATTTTGCACGCTAAAATCTGATTCATCACAGGTAAACACAATAAAGAATGGGAACGTAAGTTGGATTATGTATTCTAAGTTGTAATTCCTCTGTATGTCCTGTTGGTGACCTCAGTGAAAAGTACTGTTAAGACGCTCTTAGCCGGTAACGAGTACTCTGGAGCACTCGTAGATCTACGAGTATTTTCACGACACTCTTAAGCTACGATGGTTTCGGGAAACAGTCGGCAAATCTTAAGACGTTCGTAAGAGGGACTTTACGACGCTCTTAGGCTTAAGATGCTTTCGGGGAAGTGGGCCAGGGCCACCAACAGGACATACAGAGGAATTACAACTTAGAATACATACTCCAATTTACGTTCCCATTCTTTATTGTGTTTACCTGTGATGAATCAGATTTTAGCGTGCAAAATAGCCTACATTTAATGGTCATAATAATGTGATGAAAAGCGGACAAAAATGCAATCAAGTTATGAAACGAGACGTTAGTTTGACATTATCTTTGCTAAGTGAATATTTTATTAGGCCTATGAGGTAAAAAGCAGAGAAAGCAACATGTGGTTTAGTCTGTAGCCTACTGCATCAAAATCTAAGCCTACACATTTCCTCTCTTTCTTACTCGACTTCTTTCTTATCTTCAAACGTGTTCTTAAGTGGCACCGCGAAAAAATATTGCATTGTGCAACAATCTAATCTTAAAATAATTATTTATGTCTCTGTGTGGTATATAACCTACTTGGGATGCTTACATGCAGATGTCAAAGTGTTTCTATTTTCGTATTGATGTGAATTAATGTGTAGATCCGAAGTTTAAATGGTAGGCCTATAGCGGTGACGTGCAGTCACCTGACATCACTGTCAAATCAGAGGATATTTCAGAACTATTAACGTGGACAGCTCCCCTTAAGAGCATCTTAAGAGCAGTGCACGCGCGTTCACGCCACGAGCATGTTCGGGAAACAGTCGGAAAAACCAAACGAACGATCGTAAGATGAATCGTAGAAAACCCTCTTAAGAGCGTGTCTCCGTCGTTATCGGGGAAGTGGGCCCGGGGCCAAAATCCAATGACTCACTCCTGACTGTTAGCATGTTATTAAACGTGGCAGCTTTGTAACAAAATCAAAGCAGAAGTCCTCAACAGGGGCAGAAGGGTGGCACTGTGGTTTACTCACGAGTTAGCACAGACAAAGGGCATGTTTTTTTTTTACATTTTAAAGATCACACATAAGCAGTATTAATAAAGATATTAATATTCTAAAATATTAAGCTCTAGACTCACCAAAATATAAACTGCATTGGATACCTTTAACATTTTTTAATTATTTTACAGACAAAGTAGGCCTATAGCCTACTTAAAGAGTTAAGGTGTTGTGCTGCTAGACTGCGCAGGCTTTGGATACACCGAGAGCGTAGAAAGTTTCAAAGCGAGAGGAGCGGAAGACAGAGACGGTGAGCGGCCCAATGCGAACGTCATTTCTGTGCTCTCAATCATAATTGTTACAGGTTTATTCAGAGCAAGATTATTTGTCACCCCTCAATTTCTGTATTTACGCTCTGGATTCCTGAATCTGCGCTCGTTTTCATTCTTTATGCCCTTGCATAATTAAGGCAGCTAACTGACGTCATAAATTTGCATTTACTTCCACCAGCCAGGGGTGTCCACCACAGAGACTCGTCTTCCAGCAACTTCTCCAGATGTTCTCAAAGATCGATAAGTTAGGCCTAAGAGGCCTATTCGAAGGTATTTAAAATGGCTCTGCTACGTCCTATCTATGTTGATACATAGTCATTACTATGGACATAATCACGGCAATTCGTGACCATCGTTTTTTTGGTGGAAAAAAAAACGTTTTGGAATATTGGCTTGTATAAGTTTGACAGTCGAGACGTCACCAGAACTAAACAGAGGTACGTGCACTGGCTGTATTTTTATGCATTTCTTTCACATCTACTGCAGTCATATTCACTGTGTTCACTCAGAAGGAATCCGTCCACATGGCTAGGCACTTGTAATGACATCTCGAACATATTAAGAGGCTAAATGCACGTTTAAAGCCTGCCCCGTTTCAGCCGCCTGGGTGCGAACTCGGCCACACTGTAGGTCACACTGATTTTTGTTGCTTGTCTCGCTACTGACAGCACTCAGTGACCACAAACCACAGAGCTACGTGTTGAAATCGACCGGAGTTCTCCTTTAAACGTGTGGCTCTGTAAGACTTGCTGATGTCTGCGTCTCTTTCTCAGAACAGAACTGCATGAAACAGCTGACGTTGCATTGTGGTTTAATTGTCTAGCGTCTTAAGCCAGATTCAGGCAGTTTGATAACTCTGACTCAATCTAACATTTAAAAGTGATTATACATTTAAATGTAGTATATCATAGTTTTTACTTTCTTTTAAATTAGGGGCTTCACCCTTTTCATTTAATTCTTAATAATTTTCATAAACACAAAAAAATTCTAAATTACTAACTTTGATTTAGGACTTTAGGTTAATAGTCTCTCTAAGACTGAACACAAGATAAATGGACAGTTATCAAAATAATTTGATCAGTCCATATCTCCACAACATTTTTGCTTGTTACTATTAGCAGTAAGTTTACTTACCATTCATGCCAGTTTGTTCTAGAGACATTTTCTCCTTGTCTTAATTAACCACCAAAATATATCACATTAACCTGGACCAAAATCCAGCAGCTCACTCCTGCACGCTCATGTCAACAAGTTAGCGTTCCCCAGTATGTATGACAAAGAAGTGATTTGTCCTCTTCACATAGGGGGGATGAGACTCTGGTTTGAGCACTCCTTCTTTCTGTTAGGTCACAAGTTAGTTTCCCAAAAAGTACCTTTTAAATGTCACACCTCAGCACTAGTCTGTGCTAGTTAAACTGCTTGCAATTACACTTGAAGCATTTATTTTTAATTTCCAATAAACATATTTCATCCATGACAATCATTTCCTTTTCTGTCTTTTTCAGAATGGACATAACTATGAATGTTTCGGGGAAGACGTGAGGTAGGTCACTGCAGTCTGTTGCAATCTTAGAAGGTGGTCGGTCTATTTGGGTAGGCTTTCTCATTTGTACTGGCAGAACAAGTGTAAAAGCAGGTGTACAGACTAATAAAAGTCACTTTTGCTCCCTAATGATGTCTGCTCTCATAACTTCATATACAACCACACCGCCCCCAAGTGTTGTGTGTGTCATACTTGATGGTCATTTTGATACCACAGATGAATGAAGACCCAGTCAGGCAATAGTAGGGACAATCATTATCAGAGCTTTATTTACAATGATGCGCATCAAAGGAGAGACAGCACGACTTCACCTAAAGATCCACCAGCTGCTCTAACTATACAAGGAAACATGTTAGGGTTTAAGTGTCCTTCTAGGCTGACGGGAGATGGCATTGGTCATCCCATTTTACGTGGACCACACTGAATCAGACTCTGATTAGTGCCAACATGGCAATCTGGAGTAGCTACTGACACAGTGTCACATGGTTATGCTAACCCCAGGCCTTGACACAGTGTCACATGGTTATGCTAACCCCAGGCCTTGACACAGTGTCACATGGTTATGCTAACCCCAGGCCTTCAACCCGGGTCTCCGAAGCCTGAGACTGGGACCAACCCCCTATAGGCCACCCTCAAGAGCAAAAAACCCAGGACCAAACATGCAGAGGTTTCAGTGTGTCTTTTACTCAGACAAAATTCAAAGTCTAAAAAGGTAATCAACAATCCATCAAAAAGTTAATTTACTAATACGATATAAGGCAGTCTGACAAAATCCATTCTTCTAGCACATAACCCACAAAAATAAGGCAGCTCTTCAAAGTCCAAAAGACAAGCAAAAATGATTGAACAAGAACAAATAAAGCATTCTTCGTAAACCAACAGCACACTTACATGTAGGAGGGGTAAGATGAGCCATGCCCTGTTTCTAGGAAACGGTAAACAAATTTAATTATGTAACAGCATTCTAAGGTGGAGGGGACCCTTTGCTAACATCTGTGGAGAAGGGCAGGAAATCAAAAGTCCAAAGCAGGAAATCAAAAGTATTTTTAAAAATACTTAAACCAATAAAGTAATGAACCAATGTTTTAACATAGACACAGGTAAACTCACTCACTCAATTACGTCAAATTAAGGCATGATAAGATACAAGATGACACAAAAGGCACAAATGAGGCCATCTAGTGGCAAAAGACAGTTATTACAATGTAAGTACAAAGTAGTCCACAGGGGCTGACACACAGGGATTGCACCCATGCAGACTGGTGACATACTGCAAAAACATAATATTCCCCCTTATCACCTTAAGACATAGTCACACAAAGACATACTCAGGGACGGTACAGGAACAAAATGACATTAACAGGCATGTCAGTCTGTGCAAAAACACACAACAGAAACATCAGGGTATAAGCTCCTTATGGATATAAAATCAGTATGTCAGTATCAGTATATAATTTAAAGTGAATGTTTTAAATTCTCATTCTGCATGGGTTACTGTTGGGAATAATACTTATTCAACAGTAAGTAAATGTACAGTATTATCCAATCAAGGAAAATTGGCCAAGGCCAGAAATGAATCACATATTTAAAGCATTAAAAATGTAATGTTGAAAAGAAAAATACCAATCAGAATCACAGGGACGGCATCACTGTATAATACAAGCACTTCACTCTCAGATTTACAACAAAGGCTTGCTGACTGTATTCTTTGATGTTCTACATATTAGATCGGTGGTTCCTTAGGTGGGGGGGCTGCGAGGGTCGGGGCTGAAAAGTTTGGGAACCCCTGTATTAGATATAGACATGCAGTATATATCATTGATCATCAAATTTCTCCTCATCCTCTCCAGTTCCATCATCCATAAACGAACCATGTCCCGATGAACCCTCAAACCATTTGACAACTTTTCTAATTGAGAGTTCCAGGTCATGCACATCAGCTTCAGATGACATACCTAAAGGGTTTAAGGAAGTATCAACAGGTAAAAACAATATTTTGGATTTCACAAAATTAATTTACCACTCACAGGACAGTTGCTTATGACTGCCAAGTGTGTAGTTTCTGTTAGTTCGCCTCTGAAGTTCGCCTACAAAAAGGAACCAAAGCTGCCATCGTTGCCCATATAAGGAGATCCGGGTGTTTATGGCAAGTTGCATTGCAACTTAGCTCTGGGGTAGCAAAAATCGGTTACACTTTACTTGACAGCATAGCAGTGGGATGTGGGGGTGCTGGGGGTGCGGTAGCACCCCCTGCAGGAAAGCACGCGTATGTATATGTCATAGGCTACCACTCACGATCAGAAAAAAAAGAAGCTCTCCGTCCCCCTATTATTCTATTATGCACTAAAGAATGTTACATTAGACCTGGGAGATCTAAACAAAAACTAAACAAATTAACAAAACAAACCTGAGGGAGATATCCTATGACGCTAGCTTTATGGTACGACAATATGCCATATTAACCCGTTTAATCCCAACGGTCACAATAGTGACCGTACAAAAAAATCTGGCTCTTGTGCCTTTAAAACTGTTACTGGATGAATTATCAATACATTTCTCCCAAAAATAGAAACCTGAAAGGGTCTCAGTTAAATATGTGCAGTGCCAAATGTGTACTGTAATTTCTCACATGGCCACAGCTGCTTATGTTTTGGTTGCACCCTGACCAGAAAATGTCCACCCAAAAGCTCCCAAACTAAAGCTTAGAAAAGTATGTTTATGTAAACATAGGACAAAGATTTTTGGTACACATCATCTTTAAGGTGTCTAGTATGGAGGGATGCAATTGAAATATATGAACTTTGTTCAGCGTTCTCATAGCATGAGTGAACATGATGACGGTCACAATTGTGACTGTTGGGAAACAACATAGTCCGATTTTAGGGATTTTCGCACATTTCATTGTTCAGTCATCTAATTTCCACTAAATTCCATTCAAAGATGATATGGGGACATTGTCCCAGGTCTGTTTTTTACTTTTAAATTTGTATCACATGGCATTTCTCAACATGGCCTCTAAAATTCTCTGTTATATTCTAAGTGTGCCAATTTTTACATAGAAAATCCATTATACCACACTATTATACAAAATTATTGTAATAGCTGGTTTTCTATGCTGTTCTTTATTTTAATTTCACTTTCAGTCACTTCCTGCACATACTGTATCAGATCTAACTGACTGCCCAGATTTTACACCTCAAAAACAGTAAATCATCATACTTATTGACTATTGTATTACATGTCACATATAAACAAGGTGGTGGGGGTATAATCAACTTGCCAGTCAGCCTGTTGAAGGCATATTGGCTGAATTTATGCAGAGACTTGCAGTAGATATGAACAACCTTACCAGAAAAATTATTCCCCACCCCTTTTCCCAACAATACCCCTCCACTTATGTAGGGCCTCTGCCACAGGGACCAGTCAGACGAACCAGAAGCAAAGCTTCATGTGATCAAAAATAAAGATCAAGTGTCTCAAGAATCTGCTCTCACACTATTTTGTATGTCAAAATTACAGAATGTTTCCTATTATGCATTTAGAACCTTACTTAATTCAGTGGTAAAATTAATCAAATTTAGCAATATAGTGGATATCACACCCCTCTGACACTAGATTAGACCAATAACTGAGGCCAGAGCAGGCTCCTAGCTCCTCAGGTTTATATGTGATGGGATCATGGAAAGGTGTCCTGTGTTCCCCAGGTCAAGCATTGTGTGTTTCCAGGGTCCTCCAGCTTTATAAAGCACATAATAGGTACCCGAATGAGCATAGGTCCCAGGATACACACTGGGAATATAGGGCCTTATGAAGATGGAAAGTTACTTAGTTGCATGCTGTGATGAAAATATGTTTAACAGCACTCACCAAACACACCTCTCCACTTGTGTGTTTGATGCCAGACAGGCTCATATGGTAATGCTGTTGTATATGCATTTAGAACCTTACTTAATCCAGTGGTAAAATTAATCAAATTTAGCAATATAGTGGACATCACACCCCTCTGACACTAGATTAGACCAATAACTGAGGTCAGAGCAGGCTCCTATGCTCCTCAGGTGTATATGTGATGGGATCATGGACAGGTGTCCTGTGTTCCCCAGGTCAAGCATTGTATGTTTCCAGGGTCCTCCAGCTTTATAAAGCACATAATAGGTACCCGAATGAGCATAGGTTCCAGGATACATAGGACACTGGGAACATAGGGCCTTATGAATAAAAGGCCTTTGGATCATAGGGACCAGGTAACATAGGTTCACTTCATTTAGTGAACTTAACAATACCACTGACCAAAGGAGACCAATGGAAAGGCAATTAATGGCATTGGAAGTATGGCAGTAGACTTGCAGGACAATCTGTTGTGTAATTAATTAATGAATTAAATAATGAATTATACAATTAAATAATACAATAATAAACAAATAAACAAACAGACAACTAACATCACTTTTTGTAACATTTGTGGTTGCTGTTGTATTGTAGGGTGGTGTTGTTTCCACTATAGTCATAATAGTGTGATATAATGCCTTTCCTATGATCGGCACACTTATAATATAATAGAGAATTGCAGAGGCAATGTTGAGTATTGTATTGTGATACAAAATTAAAAGTAAAGAACAGACCTGGGACAATGTCCCCTTATCATCTCTGACTGGAATTTATTGAAAATTAGATGATTGCACAATGAAATGTGTGAAAATCCCTAAAATCGGACTATGTTTTTCCCAACGGTCACAATAGTGACCAAGCATAAAAGACTCCTTTTCACCCACTTTTTCAGGAAAATTTGAAAAAATAGTAATTGATTACTTCAAAGGGTTACTCAAGACACATGATTTTGATATATTCAAGTCTGGGAAAAATTTGGGATTAAACGGGTTAAGTAGCTGAATATTACCGTGAGTTTCCCAAAGGAGCTGAACACGGGCCGCCTCAATCTTCAGCTTAAAATTATGCATAGTGTTATCGGGGAGTCTCGGTGCACCACGGTGAAAGGTGGCATGGATATTGAGTAAGCTCCATCCACAAACAAGAGCTCTCTTCAGCGAGGTAGATGAATTTATTCATCTGTGTCTTTGCGTGCCTGTTTCAGTGGCCTCCTCAGAGCGTTCTTTCTCTTCTTTTTGAAAGTGTAGGTTAAAGGCTACACTGTCCGTTTATGATGTCAGCATTTGTTGTACTAGGCTATATTTGTGATATGTGGATCAATTTAAATTAGGCTAGCCTATGAATATTGCGTTGTGTAGGCCTATGTTATGCATATGTTTTGAGTCAATGTGTTCTGTCTAATATGCTGTGCGGTCGATAACGATAGGGTCTTTAGCCTGTTTTGACACCCATGTCAGAAGCGTCAATAATTATTACGTTTTATTAATGTTGGTGTTCAACAGTTTTATATTTCACGTGTTCACCGTCGATTTCGGTGCAAGGCTACAGCAACTTTGTTACCTTACTAGTGTAGCGTCAGATAGCAGACAGTTAGCCTACTTTGTTTGCGTTAGTATCAATCTGTGGTTTGCGACATTTTGTCGCAATTTTTCTGTAGTGTAGCCATAATGTTCTTGACAGTGATGTATGCCTGTGCTGTGTGTCATGCAATGCCAGTATGCTGTTGTCCATTAACAGAGAAAGGCGTTTAAATAAAATACAATAACCCCCCCCCCCCCCCCCCCCACTACAGCACCCCCAACCAAAACTCACTTCCCACGGCCCTGCTTGACAGTGTCGACATAAGAGTGCCATGACACTGTCATGAACATGTCATAAACAAGTCATAAACGTTTATGACATAACGCTTCTGTTATTAAGTGACATTCGGTTTTTGTCATAACAAGTTAGGGTTAGGATTAGGGTTAGGTTTCATATGTCATGACAGTGTCATGTGTTCATGACAGTGTCATGTCACTCTTATGTCGATACTGTCAAGTAAAGTGTTACCCAAAAATCTAAATGTGTCGTTTTAACATACTGAAGATCACAGTATCCACTAGAAGGCAGAGGACAAAAGTGTGTAGAGCAAAACTGCATTTACAATATCTTCATCCCTGCAAGGTGCGATAATTCAAAATCTCCATGTTATTTTCCCATAGGAAAAATCTCAAGATACCAGATCTCATTATATGGGCAAAGATGGTAGCTTTTTTGTAGGTGAACTTCAGAGGTCTATTGGAATGCTTGATTTAGTGTTAGCATGTTTGTCATCATCTTGGGATGCCTATAGCATGTGACATGGTGAACAGGTAAGGATGGCTTAAATTTCCCAGAAAGCAAAATTGAGGTGAGTGATGGCTGTCAATCTCTCCTTTTAAACTTTAGAAACATAATTTACAAGTAGTGTGACCTTTACTATGACATTTCTGGACAAATAAGCAGTCTCACCTGATTGCTTTAGATCTGATAACATATTCTGAAATCTCTCTGTGATTCCAATTTCCCGTCGGCTCCACTCCTTCTCCAGCATCTCTGTTAAGCGCTCCAACTGAACAGCATTTATCTCACAAGGGTGCTCTTGGTCTTCATGCCCTGGTTGGTCACATGGGTGAGTATATACAGTAGCATCACATCAGAACATACAGTACATTTGAAATGAAGGCAGAACATACAGTATTAACACATTATTTTAAAGATGATCCTATACCTGTGGTAGCCTTCGTAATGCCAGATTCCTTGATGGAAGTCTTAGCCTCAGAGAGGATTGGTGGACTGATACCCTTTCCGGAATTTTCCAGAGTCTTCTCAGACGACGGATCATTGTTCCCAACTAATTTTAGAGAGAATTCTGTTAACAGTATCTATTTTGTTGCTTGTAATGCTTATACCGGTAATAATGTCACAACAAATCAAGAATGTTGGCTTGGAAGAATGGTAACAGAATAGGAACTTCTTTAACAGAAAGTAATTAAGTAACAGTAATTAAGTAGGAGTTACATTTTCCCACTTTCCATTCCAAGGGAAGAAAAACAGCAAAACAAAAAACTCACAGTCTATGTAAGCATTCTTACTCCCTTTCAGGTTTGATGTAGGCCTAGTTTGACTGCATATTTTATCAATCTTCTTCTGCACAGCTTTCTCCGCCATTCCAAATCCAAGAAATCAACCAGCTTTCTCTTTTCTTCCTGTAGCTCCTCAGTGATGTCTTTGCCCACACTTCTCTGGGCTTCTGTGACCTCCAGGCAAAATAAGCTGTTACGTGTCACCATTTCCTCTATCTTCTTCAGTAGCTCTATGACTTCATCTTCTTTATCATTCCAACTTATAACGTGATATCTGTTCCCACACTTCTCTACAAGCCACTCAAGATGTTCTCCTTCACACTCAATGTGCTCCTCAATACTCGTCTCTCCCAGCAGGTCTCCACATGTGAACAGTACCATGGTGTGTCTCCAGACATCATCACCAAACACCCTCATGTTGTCTTCTGTGATTTTTTTCTGCTCTGTAGAAAATGCTGTGTCCACAGGAACTGCCAGAAGAATGGCATGGGGAGCTTTGGAATCAAGGATCAGCCCTCTCTGCAATTCTTTCTTCACCCATTCTGGAGTGCATTTAGCAGGTAAGTACTTCCACCAGCCAGGGGTGTCCACCACAGAGACTCGTCTTCCAGCAACTTCTCCAGATGTTCTCAAAGATCGATAAGTTCTACTTCTCTGAACATCATCTCCTTGGCCAATAATGGTCTTGCTTGCTGATGTTTTTCCAGAGAACAACCACCCTAGCAGATAAATCCTTAGTTCTGGTAGTGAGGGTATAACCCCTGAATGAATGTGGAAAATGAGACTTTAGTAATATATTTTATAAAACTAATGGTGTTATAGCTTTGAATTTATAGATTTTATTTGGTGAATTTAAGTAAAATATATAAGAATAAGATAAAGTCATAAGACATGTTTTTCTCCATAGCTTTGTTTCTTATGATGTAGCCACTCACCATATCTATGTAGTATTTCTCTTTGGTCCTGAACCTTCTGCCGTCTCTGCTGTGCTCTCTCCCTGTAGGTGTTCCTCTTCTCTTCAACTTCCCTCAATATTTTCTCATCAAGCTCAAAGTTGCTATTCTTACTCTTGGCTAGAATATCAATTTGTTTCAGTATCTTGCCTACTTCATTACAGCCTTCTGTACTGTCAATGTTAAACATGTGACACCTGTTCCCGCATTTCCCTACCAGCCACTTCAGCGCCTCTCCCTCACTCTCAATGTGCTGCTCAATGGTTGTACCCTTGAGATATTCTGAACACCACTATGGTGTGCTCCCAGATGTTCTCCCCAAAGAGCCCTAAGTGCTCCTCCACAGACCTCCTGTTCTTCTCAGTAAATGGGGCATCGCTGCCAATGACCAAAATGAAAGCGTGAGGTCCTGGTGGACACTTGTACACACTCAGTAAAAGGTCCTGCTTGATAAACCCTGCTGTCTCAGTCAACAGATTATTCCTCCACCAGCCCGAGGTGTCAATGAAGATAAATTTAATGCCGTCGACCTCACTGTCTCCCTTCTCACAAGCTGCTCCTTTTAAAAACTCAAACTCTGCCTGACCACGCAAAGAGGTTATCACAGACGTCTTGCCAGACTGATTTGCACCCAATATGACCACTCGCAGCTCTGGAATAAAAAAATATATACAAATTCGTTGAGATTGAAGAGGACAAAATAATTTTGTGTTGCATTTGTTGTATTCTGCAATTCTATATTTGTAAATAAGCATAAATGTAAAGATACTAAACTTTTGAAACTTTGCTTTTGTTGCCTAACTGAGAGTCCATTGAAATGACTTTCAGTTCTGATCAGGTTAGAATTATGTGGGGAAAACACACAAAAATACAATATCCACAATTCACAAACTAATGCCATGTGATGTTCTTTAATTACTATGCCCTCACCACACACACACACACACACACACACACACACACACACACACACACACACACACGTTAAGGTGAAAAAATGCTGGGATCTCCTTACATGATAAGAGGTTTTTTGAATCACGTGTTAGTCCTGTGACAGACATCAAAATACATGTGTGCTCTTCTCACATCCTCAAATTATAAAGTAGCCTATTATCTGTATCTGTTTTTGAATCACATGTTAATTGACAGTTTAGGCCTATTAGATTTTCACACTTTTCGCTTTTCATTGAACAAATATTTCCAATCAACACGAAAATCATCCAATCATCATCATGGCTGTTTAAACGACATAGATCTTTTAAATTATAAAGAAGGTTTTGATTATTAGCAGTAAGTTCACTTACCATTCAGGCCAGGTTGTACTAGAGACATTTTCTCCTTAGTTTAACTACCAAAATATATCAAATTAATAACCAGGACCAAAGTCCAATAACTCACTCTAACGTGTATGTGCAAGTCAGCTCACCCTATTATAACAAAATGGAGAAATGTGCTATTTTCACATATTGGGATGACACCACTCTGGTTTAAGTAGGCCTAATTCTTTTTCTGGTCACGAGGTAGTCTCCCCATAAGTACAAAAACATATTTTTCCACCCTGTAAATGTCACATTCAGCAATGGTTTTTGCTCAAAATGTATCACATTTTATTAACCAGGGCCAAAACCCAACGACTCACTCCTGACTGCTAGCATGTTATTAAACGTGGCAGCTTTGTAACAAAATCAAAGCAGAAGTCCTCAACAGGGGCAGAAGGGTGGCACTGTGGTTTACTCACAAGTTAGCACAGACAAAAGGCATGTTTTTTTTTTACATTTTAAAGATCACACATAAGCAGTATTAATAAAGACATTAATATTCTAAAATATTAAGCTCTAGACTCACCAAAATATAAACTGCATTGGATACCTTTAACATTTTTAAATTATTTTACAGACAAAGTATAGGCTACTTAAAGAGTTAAGGCTAGACTGCACAGGCTTTGGATACACCGAGAGCGTAGAGTTTCAAAGCGAGAGGAGCGGAAGACAGAGACGGTGAGCGGCGCAATGCGAACGTCATTTCTGTGCTCTCAATCATAATTGTTACAGGTTTATTCCGAGCAAGATTATTTGTCGCCCCTCAATTTCTGTATTTACACTCTCGATTCCTGAATCTGAGCTCGTTTTCATTTATGCACTCGCATAATTAAGGCAGCTAACTGACTAATTAAATATCCCCCATCCCCACCCAAAAAAAATAAATATATAAAAAAAACACTAAATTGATGTTCTCCTAGACCTAGATGACCAATCCTCCTCTTCATTTGAATGAAGAAAAGTCTTTCTACAACCAACACATATAATTAAATTTCTCCGTGGTGTGATCTGTGTGTCTGTCAGTGCATCTGTTTATCACCTTATTTGCTCTCCCACATGCCTTTTGACTTTCTCATTCACTCTCCCAGACCTACGGATGGTGCTGATTGGGGGGAAGCAGTCAGGCAAGACCTCTTTGATAAACACAATTATCGGAGCAGAGTCTACTGTTAAAACGTCTCGCTGCCAGAAGAGGGAGGCTGTGGTCAACGGTGTTATACAAGGAATTTGTTCTCTGCATTTTACACTCTGTGTGTACACAGACACACACACACACACACACACACACACACACACACACACATTACTAGGTCTACTGCATGCAACTACAAGTAAATCCATGATTCCAGTAGGCCTACAGGATAAAAGTGTATGGGAGAAGACTAGTAATAAGATTATTAAGAGGGTAACAATAGGCCTAGGTCAGATAACAGATAAATGCTTTATGTCTTGACATTTTAGGTGTACAATTCTGCTCTGTTGTCCCGTTTCTCTGTAGCATATTAAAATGCATGTGAAACGGTTTACCAAATCATTAATCAGTTGTTCATGTTGTCTGGATTTTTATTTTCAGGTTCACCCACAGACTTGTTCCTGGACTTGGAGGATTTTTGAGAGGAGTAGCTAGGTCCTGCAGTTTCTTTAGGACTCAGTGAGAAGTAAAGCCTGAGTTCTCAAAATAATATATTTTTTTACATGCTTTCTTGTGTAACACAACTGTATTGTGATATGCCTTTATAATCTTCTCTCATTTCAAAAGTCTCACAGACTACAATAAATTGAGTAGCCGAGTGTAAAAGGTTGCACAGCACAAACAGCCAGTAAGAAAATGTTAATTTATTTATAATTGTTGAATATATATTTATGAAATGTAGTGTTGGTAAAAATATAGTAGGCCTATACCAAAGTGAAACACGAGATCCAGTCACAGAGGAGAAGTACAATCAGGATACAAAGTTTAATTTGGCTGGAGATACACACAAAGCACAAGGCTCTTCAGAGTCTCTTAGGCTATATGACACAGAATTATCCCAGGTTTAAGTACACAACAGCAAAGGATAGATAATCATACAGTGACAGTGGCAGAGTCAAGAGACATCCATTCAATGACGCAAAATAAACAATCAGAAGTGACACAAATGGCAAGCATTCAGAAGTGATTCAACCCAGGTGCCTTACATTATCCATGTTTCAGACAGATATCAGGGTCATGAAGTAAGAGCATAGCCTACTTTTAGTGTCAAAGTGACCTACTAATGAGAAATGTAGAACATTAAAACACATATTGGAATATTGGACATAATGCAGGTATAGACCTTCGGGCTCGTACCTACGGCCGAATTACAGCTGTATCTGAATGTATTGTGAATGGGTTGCAGCAGCGGACCTCACCCCCTTCACACTTGCAATAGTCAGTGCAACTGAGACTTGCAGCATGGCAGCTGCTGCAACCCATTCACAATACATTCAGATAAAGATAAAGAAGATGATGAGACTGAAGGGAATGAGGAAAGAAATGATGAAGATGGTGAAGGCTATTGAGTGGGATTGTGTGGTTGTTGTTAAATACAGCGGGGAAAATAAGTATTGAACACGTCAACATTTTTTTCAGTAAATATACTTCCAGTGAGGCTATTCACATGAAATTTTCACCGGACATTAGTATTAACATAGGTAATCCACACATGTATAAAAATCCAAACATTAATGTCTAAAAGTAGAGTTATGAGTAAAAAAGTGGAATGGCACAGGGAAAAAGTATTGAACACACTAAGAAAAAGCAGTACACAAAGGCAAGGAATGGCAAGGAACAAACTGGAATTTATAAGTAATTAGAGAAATTATCCCTCCTATCTGTGCAAATTGATATAAGCTGGGTTAGTACATACTGGTGAGCTATAAAAAGGTTTTTTGTTACCAAGGTGTCACACAAGAAACATTTCATGATGCGTAAAAGCAAAGAGCTCGTCCAAGACCTTTGCAACCTTATTGTTGCAAAACATATCAATGGAACTGGTTACAGATGCACTTCAAAACTTCAGAATCATCCAGCAAGCAGTATTGGAGCCATTATCTGCAAGTGGAAGGAACATCACTGCATCATCAACTGGCCATGCACAGGATCTCCTTGCAAGATTTCTGACCAGGAAGTCAGAAGGATAGTCAGAAGAGTAGCCCAAGAGCCAAGGGCCACTCGGAGAAAGCTCCAGAAAGACTTGGCGGCAGCAGGTACAATTGTTACAGAGAAAATCATAGGTAATGCACTCCACCGCCATGGCCACTATGCACGCTCATCCCGCATTACTCACTGAAGAAAAACATGTCAAAGCTTGTTGAAAGTTTGCTACACAACATTTGGACAACCCTATGAAATGCTGAGAGAATGTATTCTGGTCAGGCAAGAGCAAATATTGATCTTTTTGGATGTCATACTACACACCATATTTGGAGGAGAAAATGGCACTGTGCAACACCCTAAAAATATCCTATCAACAGTGGGGTTTGGAGGTGGTGGCATCATGGTGTGGACTGTTTTTCATCTCATGGTACTAACAGACTTCATACAGTTGAAGGAATGATGCATGGAGTCATTTTGTTCCGGGAGAATCTTTACATCCACCAGGATGATGAGGATGAGACATGGCTAGACCTTCAGCAGGACAAGTATCCAAACCAATCAGCAAAGGAAACTCTCAATTGTTTTCAGAGAAAGGAAATCGAGGCCCTGACTTCAATCCAATTGAACAGTTTTGGAAGTTCAGGATTCACAAGAGGGACCCCTGGAATCTTCAATATTAAATGACTATCTGTTTAAAATAATGGGCCAAACACACACCAGAATAATGTGACTAATTAGTTTCGTCAAACAGGAAATGCCTTGAAGCTGTCATTACGAATAAAGGCTTTTCCACAAAGTATTTAAGACATTTCAGCAGGCGTGTTCAATACTTTTTTCC
The DNA here is from genome assembly GCF_046254945.1 of Alosa pseudoharengus. Taxonomy (NCBI): domain Eukaryota; kingdom Metazoa; phylum Chordata; class Actinopteri; order Clupeiformes; family Clupeidae; genus Alosa; species Alosa pseudoharengus. The sequence goes on along the minus strand of NW_027468564.1, from coordinate 41,331,051 downwards.
TGTATCATTCCACTTTATTACACATAACTCTACCTATGGACTTTAATGTTTGGATTTTTTTTATATGGGTGGATTATCTGAGTTAATACTAATGTCTGGTGAAAATTTCATGCAAATAGCCTCATTGGGAGTATACTTACTGAAAAAAATGTTGACGTGTTCAATATTTATTTTACCCGCTGTATGTGTGTGTGTGTGTGTGTGTGCGCGCGTGTGTGTGCATACTGTATATAGTTATATAGTTTACAGTGTGTGTGTGTGTGTGTGCGTGCGTGCGTTGCATGTTGTATATAGTTCTTGTATATAGTTATTGTGCATTTGTGTACGTGTGCATGCTGGATATAGTTATTTTGCATATATAGTTCTTGTGGGTTTGTGTGTATGTGCATGCTGTATATAGTTATTTTGCATGTTCTATATAGTTCTTGTATATAGTTATTGTGCATTTGTGTACGTGTGCATGCTGGATATAGTTATTTTGCATATTGTATATAGTTCTTATGGGTTTGTGTGTGTGCATACTGTTATATAGTTATTACATCCACCAAGGAGGTTATGTTTTCATCGGGGTTTGTTTGTTTGTCTGTTTGTTTGTTTGTCTGTGTGTCTGTTCATCTGTTTGTTTGCAAGATAACTCAAAAAGTTTGGGAGTGATCCGGATCACCGTCTGGATCCAGGAGGCGGTTATGTTTTCGCTTGGCGGAGGTCTGCACTCTCTGTATATAGTTCTTGTGCATTTGTTTATGTGTGCATGCTGGATATAGTTATTTTGCATATTGTATATATTCGCTTGGCGGAGGTCTGCACTCTCGGAGTGCTTTTCTAGTTTCGCATGGCACACTTCATTTCTTAATATGTCTGTCCATAGGTCAACACTGCCTCCTTACCAAGTTTCTTAAAGGTTTTCACCAACTCACCCCCCCAAGTATACGTGTTTACCTTGGAAAAACAATTTTGAGCCTGGCTTTATCACACTATCTGCTTTTGTGTGTATGCAAATTAGAGCATTTTTAATGAGATAGCACCTCATTTGCATATGTAAACATTAAAATATAAAAAACATGCAATACATTCTTTTCTCATCTTAACATAAGTAATCAACTAAGAAAGTTTCATGGTGATATCTATTATTTAATTTTTTTACCCTATTCACCTGTACTGCCTCGCCTTAATTGCCTATTTATGCTAATTATGCAAATTGCCCAAAGTGCAACTTTAGGCAACCAAGTTGACTTCCACCCATTAGGCCTATAGATGACATTTCTGCAATAAAACTTTAGGGTACTAAACATTTCTGGGTTTACTATTGGGCCTATGGGGATCACGACTAGACCACTAGGTTCTGGCCAAGGACCCCCTTGATGTGTTATTAAACCCATCGACAACACTACGGCAAAAACACATTAAGCTAAACCTAATAATTATTTTAGCCACAAGCACTTCGCAATGGAGCGTACAGTGTGAAAAAACTGCATTTGGGGCTTTCTGCTATATGAGAGCTATCATTATCATGGAAAATATAATGTTCAGATATGTGAGACATTATTATAATGGCATTGTATAACAACCCTCATAGTAATAGGTATATTTAAACAATTTCAAATGTATTTATTTGTTCCTTTTATTTTTCCTTCCAACTTGCTGAGGCCCCCCTGGCACCCCCTCACTTTGAAAACCACTGCCCTACAGTACTCAGTCAGAGTCTGGTTTCCAGGCTAGGCTATCATACTAATTTAGGCTAAATTGACCTAAATGCGTGTCCAGGATTTATGTCGCCTGAACTGTTCCGCGCAACCACCAGGGTAGTATTTTTTCACTTTACTTGGGGAACGTGCTATTTGGCCATGTGATCAACCCGGAACCGGTGAAAACGAAAGTAGTCTAGTTTGAAGCGAGGGCAAGTTGTGCACAGGAATGTTTCCATCCGTTTTATGTCAGTAAGTATACATCAAGAATTACATTTGTGGTTGTAGGCTACTTTATAAAGGTTTTGACTGGTGTTTTTTTCGTGGACTGAAAACCAAGAAGATATGACCTTAGGGGATCATCAACTAGCCTACCAGAGACAAGACGAGACGAAACAAAGTTGGTTGAGCGGGGGCGGCCTACATAAAGCTTAGACAGATTAGGCCTACTTTTTCACAGTTTACAGATATTGCATCCGTGGACATGAGTGAAATAGCTTATTATTGTTCGGGACTGTAGGCTCTGTCTAGATTAGAAGTGGATCTCTGTAGGTCTATTTTCAATATTTCGTCGTTGTAAAACGGCCAACCCAGAGAATTATTAGGCTACAGTACATCATGTAGCCTAACTTTTTTACGTAGCCTATGGATAGCCAGTAAATTCCATGTGATGCTATTAGCCTACATGTGTTGTTTATTCTGCCAACAATGACTTTACCTAACTTTTTTGTCGAAAAATAAAACTTTTACAACAGTCGCTCAAAGTCCACTTCAGATTGGCTGTCATAAGGAGGAGACAGATATCCATGATGCTCCCCCCAATGAATGTAAGACAACGACATCCATTCAACTTCTTGTCTCTTCTTTGTTTTACAAGAAACAAATTCAGCTCTCATTGATATGTTTTCACCTGTCTTTCCTACATACCCCTTTGGAGAAATGAGGAGCAATAGGACTAGATTGATTTTTAGTTTTAAGTTTCGCTATAGCTACCCTTCTGGCTATTTCTCAGGAAATTTAATTAAGAAGAAAATTGATTACGAGAAAAATGTCCAAATCACAAACTGATGTTAGCTCAGTTATGTCTAAGAAAAATAAAGTAGAAAATGAACAGATCTACTTCCATATTTTCTTTCCCAATTGTCAGACCTTTTCACCAGTTTATTGTTTATGGCATTGTGCTTTGCAAGAGATTTTGCCTAACTCACACTACTAGACTGATTACAGGCTGATTACTGTATTCATGCAGATTGTGTACAATTGTGTGAATTCCTGATACAGAAAAGTGATACAGTACAGTGTATATCCACATATATGAAACTTGAACATATTCCCTGTCGGGACTTATTTTCCTGATAATGACCAGCGTTCCATACATTATACCCTTACATATTTCCATCTATGTTAAATAATACTGTATTTCCATGTACAGTATTTATCAATGCATTTCAGACTATCAGCGCGATTCCATGCAGCCAATAAACGGTTTATTGAGAGTAAACCGAATATGCGTGTGTCTTGTAAACACCTTATTCTGATTGAAATAAACCAAAAAAGGCCATATTCGGCTTACTAATAAACCGTTTGCACAACCTAGCATACCGTATGCCTGTTTTAAACAGAATATTGGGTCATGAAAACACCTTAAACGGAATATGCTCCCAGAAGGAAGAGGATTGTAGGCCTGCGCATGCTCAATTCACACATAATTAGGAGAAAATGTCATAATAGCGACATTTTTAAAAAGATTTCTGAAAAACTTAATGAGGCTGGCTATCGACGTACGCCTGAACAAGTGAAATACTGGTGGAAAACCCTGAAGACATTGTATTATGCAGCCAAAAAAGGGAATTCCAGCAGCGGAGATTTATGTAATGACGTTGGGAGCCTATTTGTAGGCTGCGTCGCTGACTTATTTGGAATAATGTCGATTGCTATGTAAACAGGAATATGCTCAAAATGTGACATTTCAAATTGCTTGTAAACAGGTTGAACGGAATATTGACATAAACGGAATTTGGGCAATAAACTAATTCAAAACCGTTTATTGGCTGCATGGAACTGCGCTGTATGAGTAATTCAATATTGGACACTTTATTTTCTGCATATAATTAAATATATTCAGCATAGACTTTCATGCAAGATATCCTAATACATGTCGGGTTCCACATATATATACATTCTTGACAAACAAGGTGTAACCGAGGTCTTAATATTCCTACATACAGTACATTCCTTAATATACCTATGCAGGGCTCTACAGTGCGCCCATTTCACTTGCACATGCCAGTAAAAATGATGCCGTGAGAGTGCAAAAAAATATTTAGGCGCACTGGTGCGAATGACTTCTAACCATGTCAATGTTTGTCTACAAAATACACCGCAACATCGAGAAACATTACTGGTGCAAACCATAGAATCACGTCGCGAATGCAGCATAAAAACTACACCTCCCATCAACGTTAGCAGTTTCGCGTTGTGACTCGCTAGTAGCCTAGTCGCTTCTATCAAATCCAAGAGCGCGCAGTAAAAGCGGAAAGTTAGACTAGCCAGCCAAGATGCAAAGATTGAAGAAATTAGTTCTTCTATCCACCGAATTTATTGGATATAGGAGGAACAGGATTAGATTCTGAGAATGCAGTGAGAGAAGGAAAGGTAACCTAACATGGCTTTTAGCCCAGTTGACGTATTGGCTGCAATATGCAAAATATAGCTGTAGCGAACTGGCACAAAAGTAGCCTCCCGTAATATTATATCCCATTTTATTCAAAGGTAGAACACTACTGACAACTCCAGGCTTCCACGCATGCTTATTTGTTTACACCGAATACAAGCTGAAGTGCAAAACGAAAGTAGGCCTAACGTTTGCCTACTGCCCCCATCAATGCAGATATTTCAAATAAAAACTAAAAGTATAAAACATATATCCTTGATTAGCCTACGTTGGGTTTTGTGGAAGAGCAAATTGACTGTTTTAGTAGTAGTATTAGGCAGTATGCAGTCAGATAGGTCACCATGGGCATATTTGGATTAGCTATAGATGGATTCACAAATAAATAAATTAGCCTACATTTGGCAGGATACTTGATATACAGGCTAAATGCATATGGCAATTTATTATATTATTTTACATTAACAAAATGTAGGAAAATAGAACAGACAGAAAATAAAGTAGGCACTGATTGTTAAAATCCTGTTTCCTGTAGCCTAAAAGTTGTCAGTCATTCTTAAAGGAACCGTATGTAGGATTTTGGCCAAAACTGGTACTACAATCACTTTCAAAATACTGTAGAGCGGTGTACACCGCAGATGTGGTAACTAGAGCAGAGCTGGCAACCCATATGCCAAAACACTACTGACTTTGTGATTACTAGATAGGTGGAGGGTGGCGAATCAAGCTAAAACACAAATATGTAAACATCAACATCAGTTGAGGGCTGCAACTTCACTTTTTTAAATGACGATATCCTGGCCGGACTACTGTTGTCAGTGATATAAGTATTTGAAATTAGCTTGATTTCCTAATGTCTAGTGACAAATCAGGGCAATTTTATGATTAATTGAATTACATTTCTTACATACGGTTCCTTTAATATTCGCAATTGGTGCACTGGCATGTTTAACTGTTAGCTGCAGTATAATGTTAGATTATGTGTAAGTTAAGTACAGAACTGACTGTGCGCCCAAATTTTTGTCTGTGCTCCTACATTTTTTAACTTGGGCGCACAAATGCTCCTGAAAAAAAATGTTAGTGTAGAGCCCTGCTATGGCTTCCTCTTCCTTTCTTTCTCTCCCTATGTCTGTCTCTATGCCGCTGTTTTTCTCTATTTATTTCTAGGTTGATTAGGATGGATCTTCCTCAAGACGGTGAGGATACTGTCGGTGGAAATCAGACAGGCAGAGCAGCATGTGCTGTGTCCAGCCACGTGTCCCTGAAGGATGAGGAGTCAGTTACTCATGGACATCTGGGGGTCAGCAAAGGACAAGTGCTATCATATCCAAGGTGAGTTGTTACTTTTGTTACCTGTTCAGAGATGTTATACACATACAGACTTGCAATAAAAGTCCCAACACACTATCAGTGTAACAAGACAATAAGGCAATTAGTCAAAATATCACGTGTATGTCGGTTTAGGTTGAAGTGAGCTGAAAACATCTTCAACATAAGGTGTACTAAAAACATTTCCTCAGGGTTGGCAGGACTGTTAGTTTACCTTCATATACTACAACAGTGTAAATATGCCTGCTCTGGTAAAGCCCTCAGGCCCCACTATCAGCACTCTTTTCACTGAGTCACCTTGAGTGTGTTTCTTTGTGTGTATATATGTGCTCGTTCTTGTTGAAACTGGACAGCAAATAGACACTAAAAAGCAAAACTTGTGTTTCTCTGTGTGTATGTTCTTGTGTGACTGTCAGCTTCTGTGTGTGCATATTTTTTGGATAGACTAATTTACTATGAACAAACCATTTATAATTGAGTGAACAAATGCTTAATAAATTATGAATTGTGTGTAGTTATTATAAAGTGTTACCAGAGAGGGTATTATTTCTTTATATTAGAAGTTGTACAAATGTTTGTGTTTGTGTGTGTGTGTGTGTGTGTGTGTGTGTGTGTGTGTGTGTGTGTGTGTGTGTGTGTGTGTGTGTGTGTTGTTCGGATGTGTGCTTGTGTGGATGTGTGCTTGTGTGTGTGTGTGGGAGCAAAACAGTGTGGGGGAGTGAATGAATGTGTGTGTGAATGACCGGGTGTGAAAAACGGGTATTGATCCCTTGGGGATCAATCAAGTATCTATCTATCTATCTATCTATCTATCTATCTATCTATCTATTGAAAACATCCTAACCTTACCTTAAGGTGTGTGTTCCTTAGAGAACAATTGTGTGCACTTTTTTCTGTGTGTGTGTTAGGACTGGGCGATAAAACGATAGCGATATGTAGGCCTATCTCAATAGACATGTAATCAATATCAATAAAAAATATGTTTGATAGAACATTCGATAATTAAAAGCAACACACACCTCCCGCCTTACGCTGTCCATAAATACATAGGCTAAATATATCTTGCATTGTAGTATGTGCAACTCTACCAGAGTAGGGATAGAAGTAGGTCTACCTCAACACAGACTCTCAATGAGTCCTTGCCCCACGGGTGCACTCTCTCACTCTCTCTCTCCCTCTCAACAGGCGCATCCCTCCTCAGCATGCACATGTAATCCAAACATTCACAATCGTGCAAGACGACTGGCTGTTGCTATTAAATCCGGTTAGCATCATTAGCACACTGCACGAATTTGTTCAAAACTAATGCATTCAAATCGACTGTTAAGTTCTAATCATCTCAAACCCGATGCAAATGGAAAAGTATTTTCCAAGACTCAAACGGGCCTGTCCCAAGGAGAAAAAGTAGCTTATTTATTTGAAACTTAAACACACTCGGGGAAACTGAACAGTCTAACCAGTAGACTATGATAAACTAGCAAATTAAGCTACTTTGTTTACAATATTTCCAGGCTTCAACCAGTGCTGCTTTTCATTCAGACTTATTTGCACATGTATTTATTTGAGTGTTTTTCATGATTGTGTTGCTATTTCTTTTCCCTGTTTGCTTTGATTGATAACTGAGGTGATTAAAATCAGAGGAAGGTCAAGTTTAAAAAAAAAGTGTTTAAATGTTACTTTTTGGTAACACTTTATTTTAATGTGTCGCTGTTACAGTGTACCTACCTAATTAGGTACAGTGGTACAACCTGTGTAACAACATGTACTATCAGGTACTATCATTGTACTTGCATTATGTATTTGTGGGTACCTACATATAGTTGTTACATTGTAATACTGAGTGCTTTTACAAAACTTTACCAATTTGCCTAAATTTTCATCAGAGGCAAAGAGCTAGCCTGGCAAAGTACGTAGGAAGGCAATTAAGCCAGGCTAGCAAAGAGCTGACCTGAGACCTGCTGGATGGGGTAAATCTGGTCATGATAGATTTAATATACAAACCATTCTTAGCTCCAGTCAAGGCCTCATTGTCTTCAGTGTACATGTAACAGCTGTGCTGCTACAACCTTGTCACACTTTGATACAGTGGAATAAACCTATTAAGTGTACCAGTTAATTACTTACATGTACATATGACATGTATGTTGTGTCTTCGATGTCTTGGAACAGGTCTACTAATTCACATGTACTGTGTGGTGTAACAGCAGACACGTTTCAACACATCAATTACAGGATGCATGACATCATTGACAGGATGTATATAATATGTACATGTGAGTACTTAACTGGTACACTTCATTTTAATGGGTTTATGCCACTGAATCAAAGAGCAATAAGTGTGTACCAACACAGTTGATATATGTACTATGTAGTGAATTAGTAGACCTGTTCCAAGACATCGAAGACATAACATACATGTCATATGTACATGTAAGTAATTAACTGGTACACTTAATAGGTTTATTCCACTGTATCAAAGAGTAACAAGGTTGTAGCAGCACAGCTGTTACATGTACACTGAAGACAATGAGGCCTTGACTGGAGCTAAGAATGGTTTGTATATTAAATCTATCATGACCAGATTTACCCCATCCAGCAGGTCTCAGGTCAGCTCTTTGCCTCTGATGAAAATTTAGGCAAATTGGCAAAGTTTTGTAAAAGCACTCAGTATTACAATGTAACAACTATATGTAGGTACCCACAAATACATAACGCAAGTACAATGATAGTACCTGATAGTACATGTTGTTACACAGGTTGTACCACTGTACCTAATTAGGTAGGTACACTGTAACAGCGACACATTAAAATAAAGTGTTACCAAGAAGGGGTATGCTTTGTATATCAAATCTATCATGACCAGATTTACCCCATCCAGCAGGTCTCAGGTCAGCTCTTTGCCTCTGATGAAAATTTAGGCAAATTGGCAAAGTTTTGTAAAAGCACTCAGTATTACAACGTAACAACTATATGTAGGTACCCACAAATACATAATGCAAGTACAATGATAGTACCTGATAGTACATGTTGTTACACAGGTTGTACCACTGTACCTAATTAGGTAGGTACACTGTAACAGCGACACATTAAAATAAAGTGTTACCAACTTTTTTTTTCTTCTGGTCCTTATCTGAAATAGATTAAAAAAAATCAATAATTATCGATATCGACTGATATGAAATATATATCGTGGTACAGTTTTCAGCCATATCGCCCAGCCCTAGTGTGTGTGTGTGTGTGTGTGTGTGTGTGTGTGTGTGTGTGTGTTTGATACAATATAATACAATATAATAGGCTGAGTTGTGAAGATATGTCAACTCAGCCTATTATATATTTTGTCTCCTGATGTATCCAGACCACAGACACACAGACCAGTGTCTCCAGTGCCCAGCTGTGTGCCCTCTGTTTGTGTGTGAGAGAGAGAGGTGTATGTGTATGTGTGTGAGAGAGAGGTGTGTGTGTGTGTGTGTGTGTGTGTGTGTGTGTGTGTGTGTTTGAAGCAGAAGGTATGTAGACATTGTAACTTTTGTTAGTATTGTGAAGATGTGTCAGCTCAATCTATTATTTTATCTGCTTGTGTATCCAGACCACAGACACACATACCAGTGTCTCCAGTGCCCAGCTGTGTGTCCATGAAGAGTGACCGATCCATTGATCTCCCTTACAATTTCAGTAGTGGACCACCACAGCATTATCCAAAGTGAGATTCCAGTTTTTGTATCCATATACAAGAGTAGACAGTGTGTTTGTGTGTGTGTGAGAGAGAGGTGTATGTGTGTGTGAGAGAGGTGTGTCTGTGTGTGTGTGTGTGTGCGTGTGTGTGTGCGTGTGCATGTGCGTGTGTGTGTGTGTGTAGTGTTTCCCACAGAATTGAATTCTGTTTGTGGTGGTAGGTTTGCAGAGTTAATTTGAATGCAACAGTGTTTAACAAATTAGCACAGCGTGGTTACGATGCTAACCAGATATAAGCATGATTTAGCCAGTTGTCTTATGCCATCCCTGCAGGATTGTTAATGTTTTCTTTGTATGTAGGTTCATTGAGAGACAGAGGGAAAAAGGAGTGGCTGTCCGAAGGTCAACATAGCTCTACAATGAAATAATTCCATTCAATTTAAATAGAACAACATGGACAATCATTGTGTGGTGGTCAGTTTTGATATTGTGGTGGGCCGCCACAAATGAGTACATTTATGGGAAACACTGGTGTGTGTGTGTGTGTGTGTGTGTGTGTGTGTGTGTGTGTGTGTGAGTGAGAGTGAGTGAAGCAGAGGGTATGTAGAAATTCTAACTTTCTTTAGTCTTGTGAAGATGTGTCAGCTCAATCTTTTATATATTTTATTTGCGTGTGTATCCAGACCACAGACACACAGACCAGTGTCTCCAGTGCCCAGCTGTGTGTCCATGAAGAGTGACCAATCCATTGATCTGCCTTTCAATTTCAGTTGTGGACCACCACAGCATTATTCAAAGTGAGATTTCTGAATTTTTGTATCCATATACAAGAGTAGACTGTGTGTCTGTGTGTGTCTGTGTGTGTGTGTGTGTGTGTGTGTGTGTGTGTGTGTGTTTGAAGCAGAAGGTATGTAGAAATTGTAACTTTTGTTAGTATTGTGAAGATGCGCCAGCTCAATCTATTATATATTTTATCTGCGTGTGTATCCAGACCACAGACACACAGACCAGTGTCTCCAGTGCCCAGCTGTGTGACCATGAAGAGTGACCAATCCATTGATCTGCCTTTCAATTTCAGTAGTGGACCACCACAGCATTATCCAAAGTGAGATTTCCGAATTTTTGTATCCATATAAAAGAGTAGACAGTGTGAGTGTCAGACCTGTCAACCTGTATGCATTTTGCGTAGCAACCACGCATTTTCACATCAAAGTATGCCGCTAAGATTTTTTACTTAAAACTACGCAAAACCAGCAGCTTTTCCGGAAAGCTCCATGAGCATGTGAATTAGAATCTCCCACAAATCTATTTCATGCAAGGATGAGCTACAGAAAGAGTAGTATATTGTAGTATATATACTCTTTTGATCCTGTGAGGGAAATTTGGTCTCTGCATTTATCCCAAGTGAAACACACTCAGCACACTGAGGCGGCGCAGTGAGCTGCCTGCTACATCAGCGGCGTTCGGGGAGCAGTGAGGGGTTAGGTGCCTTGCTACTACTGGTTACTACTGGTCGGGGATCGAACCGGCAATCCTCCGGTTACAAGTCCGAAGCCCTAACCAGTAGGCCACGGCTGCCCCTTGTCAGGAAGTGACAAGTGAGAATGACAGGCAAAGCATAGTGGCCTCTCTTTATGTTATTTTTTCTTCATCCAACGGTGGGTTAAATGAAAGACTTAATGAGGTGAGTTCACATCCCCCCAGCTGCCGTTTTGCTAAACTAAAAATATTCCACTGATCTAGTGCGATTGTAAATTCACCTAGGCCTAATAGTTTGATGTTTTCTTTGATGTTGTTAACCAGTTGTTTCAGTTAGCATATTTTCAATTTGTCGCTGATTGTTAAAGTTTTCATAACTAAAAGGCGCTAATTAAATGGAGCACGGACCTTTCCAAGGCAAAATGTAGCCATTAACGAGTCTGAAAGTGGAACTAGGCTAAACATTTTGAACTGCTCATTGATGAGTGTTCAATTTGTTTGTTTTTAGTACCCAAAAGTATATTTTCTGGGCTTTTTTATGCCTTTATTGCGGATAGAACAGTGGAGAATGACAGGAAGCAAATGGGAGAGAGAGTCGGGGTGGGATCCGGAAAGGACCACGGGGCGGGAATCGAACTCGCCGGCGTACGGTGCAGGTGCCCCAGCCAGTTGCGCCACGGCCAGGACCTCAATGTGTTTTTTCTTTGGAGCATATAGATCCTTCTTCTTGATTAATAGTGTGAAATCAAGTGAGAAAAAATAATGGGCTACAAGACAGAAATTGCGCACCTATCACTGTAGTTGGGATAATATATGTTGGTTATCTAAAATGCATACTGGCAATCAAATGCTTACTGCATACTAATGTAAATGCGCCCTTAGTTACACAAGCAGTCCTGCAAGTCCCAAGAGAGTGAGTGGTGTATCTGTAAGCTCCCTAGCTTATGGAAAATGGCCAAAGGAGGTAATTAATTTTGCAGCTGTATGAGGTGGGTGTCATTGCTTCCGAGGGGAGAGCTGTCATGACTCAGAATACCGAACTTGCATTTACCTACTTACATCAAACCAATCATAACGTTACATATTTACCTGGGCAGACACAGCGAGATGGCGTGTCTCTAAAGATCGTTTCAAGTTGGTAGTATTTTTTTCCATTTTATAGGCTTATCCACACTCCATCTTTTTCTGGAAAAATACACTGCGTCTTTATTCAACAGACATAAGCTGGAATTCTTGGACCTGGACCTGGAAGGTCACTTGTGAAGTTGATGAAGTCATTCTTAGCTCTGACGGGGAGCTTGCAGATAGGCATAGACTGGCATTTGTCCGAGCAAGCACTGAGCAGGAACAAACCCTTAAATGAGAAAGATACATTAAAGCAGAGGGGACTTTTACTTTGACTTGCAGATTCATGCTGTAACTGATTGGTTAATAAGAAATGATGAATAATTCTCATCAAAATTTCCACTGACAAAATTAACACTGTGGTGTGTGTATTTTCCTTAGTATACCTGTGTGTGTGTGTGCTATTGGCTTTTCTTCACTGTTAATGTGTTTGTCTGTGCAATTATTGCGGTCCCTGTTGTAGGTTTAGGAATATTCTGACCCAGGATCAGTCCAGGTGTGGAGTGTGTGAGCAGCTACTGAAGGACCCAGTCATCACCAGCTGTGGACACAGTTTCTGCAGGCAGTGCATCAGCAGCTACTGGAGCCAGTCTGGTCCATCAGGAGACTACAGCTGCCCCCAGTGCAGAAAGAGATCCAGAACACAACCCATTATAAACCCTGGCACAACTATGTCACAACCTCAGCTATACCCACCTACAGCCATGGCACTACCTCACCTATACCCACCTACAACCATGACACAACCTCTCCTATACCCACCAACAGCCATGGCACAACCTCAGCTATACCCACCTACAACCATGGGACAACCTCACCTATACCCACCTACAGCCATTGCACAACCTCACCTATACCCACCTACAACCATGACACAACCTCACCTATACCCACCTACAGCCATTGCACAACCTCACCTATACCCACCTACAACCATGACACAACCTCACCTATACCCACCTACAGCCATTGCACAACCTCACCTATACCCACCTACAGCCATGGCACAAACTCAGCTATACCCACCTACAACCATGGCACTACCTCAGCTATACCCACCTACAGCCATGGCACAACCTTCATCTTACCAACACAGTGAAATGGCACTTCATCTGAACCCATCTGCAAACATGGCACAAGTTCCTCCATACCCACACACAGACACGGGGCAGCATCCTCAGTACTCAGACTCAGCCATGGGGCAGCATAATCATTATCCACACATCCAGCACCCTCTTTATCCACTCATCCACACGGCACAGATCTCTCCACAGCCTCCCTTAGATGAGCATGCAGTCATGAGAGGCAGCACCCATCTGCAAACTGAGCATGCTCCAGTCAAAAGGGACAAACTAACAGGTGAGTATTCAAACATTTTCATCAAATCTGTGTGCAAGAGCAGGGCTTGTGCTTGCATAGAAAAAAAAACATTTATTTAAAAAAATGTAATGCTTCTGATATTTCATCATCTAGTGCTGTTCTGCTAAATTTCTTTGTTTTAGACATTTAGGCAGCCGTGGCCTACTGGTTAGCACTTCGGACCTGTAACTGGTGGGTTGCCGGTTCGAACCGTGACCAGTAGGCATGGGAGAAGTGCCCTTGAGCAAGGCACCTAAACCCTCACTGCTCCCCGAGCGCCGCTGTTGATGCAGGCAGCTCACTGCGCCGGGACTAGTGTGTGCTTCACCTCACTGTGTGTACACTGTGCTGTGTGTGTTTCACTAATTCACGGATTGGGATAAATGCAGAGACCAAATTTCCCTCACGGGATCAAAAGAGTATATATACTTAGACTAGGGGTGTAACGGTTCATGTATTCGTATTGAACCGAAACGGTACGGGCGTCACGGTTCGGTGCATGAATTTACACGGAGAATACACGGTATAAAAATACATAAAACTCGTGTGCGGATTAATTAATATCATGCGCAATTACTGTTAAGTAGCGAGAGTTACGGGAGTTCTTTAGCGACACCTAACGCTAATCTGTAGCCTCGCCTTAGCTCTGAAGCTCTGATTGGCGCCTATGTTTTTTTTTTGCCAGGTCGTCGGTCGTCCGTCAGTCATTAGCAGCACTAAGGTTAGACCCACAAGAGTTAGAGGATCCGCTGGTCTCTTTAAGATCGCAAGTTTGAGAACTTCAGTTACAGTAATGTTAGTAGCCTACAGGCGAAAGAGTGGTGGATAAGATGAAACTCTGTGTCGGCGTTGTTCAGCAGTTGTTGGGTATGTGAGTGGAAAAAATGCTACACATATTCGAAGCCATCACCCAGATGATGTAGGCTACCAATCACTGAAACGAGGGGAAAAACAACTTTCCCTGCGCTTCAGCAGCCTTTGGATATACAAATAGGGCCAAAACCTATGGCTTAAATTAAACGATTTCGTAATGACAGAAAGCTATGTAAATCGCGTGGTAATTACCTTTATGTTGGGGTAACTTGTAACTTCTCACATGAGAAGCTGGTAGTGTTAAGTGCATAGACAGTAAAATAAAGTGACAACGCTAACCAGGCTAATAAACAAACCATGCTACGGTGAGTTAACGTCAAAGGGCAAAGTCACGTGACTTCTAGTTGTAGTCTGTTTATGAAATGAAAGGAGCAATTTCGTTTTTAAAAAAAAAGGCAAAATAGTGTGATATTTTCACAGTTAGTAGGCTAGATTATTACTTTACACACAATAAAAAAATATTGAGGCAAATTGTAGACCCTTCCATATACAACTAAACACAGATGTTGAAGGTCTTGCTTAAGTGGATTTTTAAAAATCATTTTTCTATGTAATTTGCACTTTCAGAAATAAGAGATGCTGTAGGCCTATTTTCAGTTTTATAGCTGATTGTCTTATTTTATTTACAAGTTACAGATGGAGTCTGGGTACTTATTGTACTAGCCTACATCTTACACACTTCAGGCTGTTGCAGATAGCTCAGGGAAGAGACTGTATGACACTAGGTGGTACAGCCTGAGACATGTACAAAAAAAAAATGCTTTCTGCATTTTTGTTTTGCTTTTCCCTCCATTGTACCGAACTCGTACCGAACCGTGATGTCCGAACCGAGGTATGAACCGAACCGTGACTTCTGTGTACCGTTACACCCCTAACTTAGACTGATACTCATCTCTTTGTTTGTTTGTTTATTTGATGTCAAACAGACAACCATGTCCTGAACAGAGTACTGATGACCCATAAAGCCAGCATGAAGAGGAGGTTTGAGAGCATATGTGAAGGCATCATAAGGTCAGGGACTCAAACACTCCTGAACAAGATCTACACAGAGCTCTACATCACAGAGGGAGAGAGTGAAGAGGTGAATAATGAGCATGAGGTTTGGCAGGTAGAGTCAGCATCCAGACCACAAACTACAGAGGACACAGCAATCAACTGTAATGATATCTTCAAGCCCTTACCTGGACAGGAGAGACACATCAGAACTGTGATGACCAAGGGGATCGCTGGCATTGGAAAAACCGTCTCAGTGCAGAAGTTCATCCTTGACTGGGCAGAGGAGAGAGCTAACCAGGATGTAGATTTCATGTTTGTGCTTCCATTCCGTGAGCTGAATTTGGTCAAACATGATCAGTACAGTCTTCAAAGGCTCCTGCATGACTTCCACCCTGAGCTTAGGGAGCTACAGGATGGTGAATACAAAGACTGCTGCATTGTGTTCATGTTTGATGGTCTGGATGAGAGTCGACTTCCACTGAATTTCCTAGAAAATCAGAAGCTGTCTGATGTGACACAAACATCATCAGTGGATGTGCTGATGACGAGCCTCATTCATGGAACTCTGCTTCCCTCTGCTCTCATCTGGATAACCTCCCGACCAGCAGCAACCAGTCAGATCCCTTCTCAGTCCATCAGTCTGGTGACAGAAGTACGAGGATTCAATGACCCGCAGAAGGAAGAGTACTTCAGGAAGAGGATCAGTGACCACAATCAAGCCAACAGAATCATCTCACACATTACAGCAACCAGGAGTCTCCACATCATGTGCCACATGCCAGTGTTCTGTTGGATCTCAGCCACTGTCCTTCAACAGATACTGGAACAGGATGATGGGAAGGAAGCCCCCAAAACTCTGACTGAGATGTTCATACACTTCCTGCTCATCCAGACCACCAGGAAGAACCAGAAGTATCAAGAGGAAAGTGAGACAGATAGACAGAGGCTCCTGGAATCACATAAGGGTGTCATATTGAAACTGGCAGAGCTGGCTTTCAAGCATCTGGAGAATGGCAATCTCATGTTCTATGAGGAAGACCTGAGAGAGTGTGGCATTGATGTCAGTGAAGCCTCAGTGTACTCTGGCATGTGCACTGAGATTTTCAGGGAGGAATGTGTGTTTCACCACAAGAAGGTGTACTGCTTTGTCCATCTGAGCATCCAGGAGTTTCTTGCTGCACTTCATTTGTTTGCCTCCTACTTGACGAAGAACATGGAGGTCCTGAAACCATTTATTAGCAGAAAGTCCAGGTCTTTGCCAGATGTGCCTCTCGATGAGCTTTTGAAGAATGCAGTGAACAAAGCTTTGGAAAGCAAGAATGGACACCTTGATTTGTTTGTTCGCTTTCTTCATGGCATTTCTCTGGTGTCAAATCAGAGCCTTTTGCTAGGCCTCCTGACACACACACACAGTAGCCCAGAGAGTGTGAAGAAAACAATCAAGAACCTGAAGGTAATGCAGAGAAAAAATATCTCCCCTGAAAGGTGCATCAACCTGTTCCACTGCCTGGTGGAAATGCATGACTCTTCTGTTCATGATGAAATCCAGGCTTTCCTGAAGGCAGAGAAAGGTGCCGTGAAACAGCTCACACTGGCTCACTGCTCAGCCTTGGCTCATGTGCTTCTGATGTCTGATGAGGTGCTGGATGAGTTGGACTTGAGCAAATACAAAACCTCAGAGGAGGGACGGAGGAGACTGGTGCCAGCTGTGAGATGCTGCAGAAAGGCTGTGTGAGTATCACAATCAATAAATAGTTTAATTACTACACACACTGCACAATTTCAGCTTGAACTCTTGTTAAAGCAAGTGTGTGTGTGTGGGTGTGTGTGTGGGTGTAGAGCTTGCTGCGTCCTGTATTTAACAAAATGTATCTCATGTTCCACAGTTTTAATAACCAATCTGAGCTTTCCCGCTATATCTATTTTCTGTAGTTTTAATGTCAGATCAGCAGTTAGGTGTATGTGAGATCAACACACAAATATGCAGGGGCAAATGAAGAGCTCTCCACATCAAAACTGTATGAAGTTATTATTTGAAGAGCTCTTTTCTAAAGCGAAATATTGTCCATTGTAATGCATTTTCATTAATCTTTTTTTTTGTTTCTTTGTTTTTCAAGTAATTTTAGTTTAATTGTAATTGGTTTATTGTTATTGGAGGTATCTTTATTCAATCAAAACAACACAACTCCACTTTCCTTGATATTACCTGAAATACACAATTAAATAACATGACCTATTAATGTTTTCAATAATGGATTTATGGCGTTTTGGAAAAGAGCTCTTCAAATGTTATATGGAGGTGCATGGTATAAATGGGGTGTAAAACACTGAATATGATGTTCTCCAGTCTGAACTGATTAAATCAATCAGATTTCTGCTCATGCAGCTCTGGGTTAATCGCACTGATCAGTCTTCAGTGGTGTTGTGTCTCTGGTTGGGCAGCGTTAACCAAAGATTCTAGAGCGCTACGCGCAAGATGGATTACTGGCTGGAAAATACGTTGTATATGTTGAAGTACGTTCTATGACTCTATGGGCGCCATTTTAATAAGCTCAGGTGTCGTCACAGACGCTGGCTACCGTGGGAATCCTATGGCGCTGATCCTAAAATGTTATCAATATTTGTTCTTTAAAGCTGTATGTTGAAATTACGAGAAACCCAATAGACCACACCATGTCTAGACCAGTTAAATATATTGTATAAAGACAATGTCGAATTATTTCCGAGGGTAAATTAGGCTAGGGCACTGACATCTGTCCATCATCCACCAAAACTAAGTTCAATAGGCCTATGTTTGGGATATAGCGTTAATGTAATTTCGTTACTTTGTTAGGAAACGAAGTAGTCGGTCAATTTAAATTTCATTAATTCGTTACAGTTACTGAATAACATAACGTCCATTCCTGCATTAGGCCTAGGCTACTCGGTCTATTAACTTATTGTCTCCATGATTGCTTATTTAAAATATGGATTAGCCTTGACAGCCTAGGCTACATTATTTCATAGAGATGTGTAGGCTACAGCACGCATTCTCTCCCTGTGCCTCTCTCCCTCAAACGGGTTCAGCCTGCATCCTAAGCAAGCAAATCAAAACGGTGGCTTGTGCAATAACTGTTCATGCAGACTTCAACTGGCGCGGTAGCCTACACAACTTTGCAAAGTCAACTTGAATGTATCAATTTTGAACAAAGTTAGTAGCCTATTATACCCTATTTATCACAACGTTGTCTGTCGCGTTGTCAATCGCAAACGCAAATTTATTCAAACGGCTAAGGAATTAACTGTAGCTTAATTTGTGGAGATCGAAGAGAAAGCATCTGTTTGACATAGGCCTACGCGTAGCCACGGACGGGCCTAGGCCCGTCTACTTGCAGTCTTGCCCGTCCGATTAGAGGGCTTTCCTTCGTTTACGCTCACCATCTTAAAAAGACGCGCATGCAAGTCAACACTGCGCTGAAACTTTAAGAATCAGTCAAATCGCGAACAGCCACAGCTCCGTTTAATTGTCAGGTGTGATGAAATGCGTTCATATTCCACTTCTTATGTCATAAACGTTGAATGCCAATGGAAAGGTTTTGTGGTAGGATTGTCCAATGGTCAGTGTTGCTTCAATTTGTGTTTTGATTTATGCGACGCACCGATGCTGGTTCATCAGTTTTGCGCAAGTTTAAAACGTTTAGCCGACTGCCTAATTTGTCATTTTCGTTCTAAATCTTCATTTAAGTTCCATTTATCATGTCATGAATGTAACATGCCTATGATAAGGCTTTGCAGTTGTACAAGATTGTCAATCTATTGTCCCAATTGTGATTCATGTGACGCGCACAGCGATGCTGGGTTCATGCACTTGATCAGCCTAGAACAGGAACATTTTGGAGAGGGAATGAGAGAAAGAACGCACGCAAGAAACAATTTAATTAAACGTAGGCCTAATTTACAAAGACATAGTAAAACACTGAAAGTTAATATTTACACCACGGGTCTCACTGTCGCTCTCAAGCTCAGTCGCGTGCTGCCCTCTTTTGAGCTTGCGAGAGGCTTAAGATGCACAATTGCGCAGCCTATAATAAAAAGTAAATAATGCTTAATTAAATAAAGGCATGTGCTTACGCAGCCTATAAGTGAAAACACCCATGCTATAATTTGAGGATTTACAGTAGGCCTAGATGAGTAGGCCTAAATGATAGGACTACAGCTATTTTATAACTCAAGCAAATTGTTTTCAATTAACAATTGCACAAATTAAGTTCAACGGTTAGATTCATCTGGACGTGTTTTAAATTGGCTGCAGCCTGTAAATAGGCTAATGATTTTTGAAAACGAACTTCTGTGGTCATATGCATTTTACATAGGCAAGCAGGACAATTTGGGAGTTTTTGACTGCATGGAAAAGATACAATAGTGTCAAGCACGGTTGTGTTTAGCCTAGGCCTACCATTTGCATTTATTTAAGTTATGAACATCAGACGCTTGAGTGAAATCTCGACCTTATTAGTGATTGATAGCCTATCTTATGCGCTGTGTTTAAGCATGCCGTGAACAAAGGGTTAACTTATAGCCTACAGGTAGAAAAAAGAAAAATGGTGATAGTTAGCTAAGTTAGTTTGCCTGTTAGCTAGCTTATCAGTAGGCTATACAGTCTCTCAATGGGAATGTATGTGATCAGTGCAATAGCTACTTCTGTCTAAATAATAGGCATATTTACCTCTCCTTATTCAGTGTAAACTTGGAAAAAGATCAATCGGGTCTTTCGCACCGTCAGATCTTGCAATTCATTACCGAGAAAGAAAAAAAAACAGCTGGCAACGTTAAAAACAGCTGTTCAGATGGGCTCATAGAATTGGAACTGTATATGAAATTTTGCGCTGAGCTTATTAAAATGGCGCCCTGTCAGGCTCAGAGCGTACTTCATGCCTATGACGTAACTGATCTATCTTGCTCCGCTCTAGAATCTTTGGCGTTAACTGTTCATGGTATTCAGGGATCATATTATTCTCTCCTCTTATCCCACTTAGTAGTGTTGTTTTGGGCCTGGCACATACTGTATGTGGGGCAATTATATTATTTTCCTCTCTCACTCTTCCTGTAGATTTAAACATGACCCATTACCTTTTATACTCTTTTGCCTCTCTTGCAGACTTGCTGACTGTAAGGTAACAGAGAAGTCCTTGGAGATTGTGGCCTCAGCTCTGCAGTCTGTAAACTCACCCTTAAGAGAGCTGGACCTGAGTCAGAATGACCTGCAGGCGTCAAGAGAAAAACTGCCCTCTGCTCTACAGAGTCCAAACTGCAAACTGGAGAATCTGAGGTCAGTATTAATTTGAAACCACAGTGACCTTCACATGTTGGACATAGAAGAATGTCATTGTTACCTGTTGCTAGAATCATTTACTTTTATTGTTGTGCCAATGAATGTCGATGTGAGAGAATTGACCTTTTGCCAGCGTTTGATTGACAGACAATCTGACCAATCAGAATGCTCCTAATACCGAGTTCATGGATGTCCACCATTTTGTCCGACATCGATCACAGCAACACAGCTGTTAATTCAGCTGATTAGGGTTTCCCCTCGGCATTAGTTTTTAAAAAAATAAAACCATAAAATGGTCAAACGGTGTTGTTATGGCACCTGCAACACTGACAGCAGATATAAGGACCGAGTTGAAAACGTCGTTTTTGTCCCTTTCCCGAAGCCAGCTAAGGATATTGGAAAATGTTTATGTTGGATAAAGTTATGCGGACGACCACATCAACAGCTGAACGTCAACAAACTAAGAAACCACGGCACAGCTAAACATTTCTACGTTTGCTCAAAGGTAAGTCGTTTCAATTCTAAATCGATGTAGGACAGATTATTGTTTTTGTGCATCATGGTGTGGCATTAAGGTAAACTCAAACAGCCTAGGCTTGTTAGCGATAGTTGTAACGTTAGCTAACTAAAAGCTAGACGGTTGCCGTTGTTAACGTTAACGTTTTATCGTTGTCCTAACAACGATCGTTAACTTTAAACCTGTCGCTTGTATCATCATAACTGTAAAGTTGTATTTCTTTTTAACGTTAACCATTAGATATTGGATATTAGCCTAATTCAATTGTCTCTGCGTAATTCACTAAAACAGGTTAGTGACTCTAGTCTAAAGTTATTGGTGTCTGTTAGCAGTAATCTCCCAGCTCTAGCATAGGCTACCATGGCCGTATAACCGTGTTTACATAAACCTTTGATGTTAAAGCTTTGCGAGTTCAAAGCCAGTTGGTGTGGAATATTTTATATGTTGTGGTCTCTACATTGTTGCATGAATGTTCTTTACCATGTGAACTCAGCATTTCTATCATCATTCACCAGCACTTTGTTGAAGGCAAACCGACCCAAGACCACCCTGACCCTCTACCAGCATCACCTTTTGATCGTCCATCATCTGTAAGGCGCCCACCAAAGCTGCAAAAAGAGCCACAGCCGCCCAGGAAGAGTGCCACTGCTGAAACCATGAGGTAAGGATGTCTTTCAACTTAAATTAAATTAAGAATGGACATGCAATGACAGATGATGTCTTTATTAAAGATACTGTGGTACAAATCTCAGTCACATACTGTTAATAGTAACATTTATGGATGCATCTCCATAGCGTCATCATGGAGCCTCAGGGCCCTACTCCACACACCCTGGACCCTACTCCACACACCCTGGACCCTGCTGCACTCACTCAGGACCTTACTCCACACACCCTGGACCCTACTCCACTCACCCTGGACCCTGCTGCACTCACTCAGGACCTTACTCCACACACCCAGGACGATGATGGTATGCCATCTTGTTTTGTCTACTCTCTACAGCAGAAGGCCTTGAAATGCTCCACATAGAACTTTCCTAAGTTTGTAATTAGATGTAGCATAGTCTCTCTGTCTGGATATATGCGCTCAACAAAGAAATCATTCCTGGTGTAAATTATGAAGTCACAGTAGGGGGCACCGGTTATCATAATCTGTCCTTGCACTATACTACTATTATTACTAAAAATAATTGTGTGACCTCTTTAGTGAAATCTGGTCTTCACCCTCATCAATTTCCAAACAGAAAAGTTTAACCTTTTCTATTGCTTCTCTGACGGTGAAATCTCTAGCAGCATAGGGGCATTTAATTTCAATGAGTCCACTCTGCCCATCCTTGCATACAACTCCATCTGGAGATGCTCCTAGGAATGGGCAGAGTGGATTCACAACCAATCCAATTGAATGCAAGTGGCATCCTCTCTATTTCATGTAGATGGTTTTTGCTACCTTTTCGTTGACCTGGCCGTATGATGTAGGTTTTGATTTGAAATTTGAGTTTTTGAAGGTGTTTCGCAGAAAACTTTCATTACAATCTTTTTTCCTGTTCATAATTGTTCCAAAATTAGATGCTGTTATTCGTTTTTGTCTTTCTTTGTGCCAAATATTACATTCATTTTGTAATCTAGTGTTGCTTTCCAGTTGATTGGCCTCAGCTTTAGTTATGGCGGTCCAGTCATTGCTGTATTTACTCAGCTCCTCCTTCATAATGCTGTCAATGTGTTCCTCTGTTGGATAATCAAAATTCCCACAGGTCTCTGCATCTAAAGGCTGATGTATTGCTTCAATAAGTGGTCCCTGAAAATGGAAATAATTGGTCTGTTGTCTTAACTTACATTTAGATTTCACCATATCATTTCAGGATCTGAACTGTTGGACATGCTGGCTTTGGCTGCTGAAAATGATACACTAAAGATGCAGGTGGCCAAATTGATAATTGAAAATGAGGCACTTCTGCGTGAACGAGCAACACAAACAAACAAGGAAGAAGAACGAACAGAAGATTTTGGTGTGTCGTTCCTACAACATAGCAATGACAGTTTTGTGTATTACACTGGATTTACAGGCGAACAATTTGAAGTTCTTTATGACTTCCTAATCCCTGTCAGGGCTTGTGTGTACTATGACCCGAAATGTAGGTTCTCAGAGTAGGATGTCAATGGAAGATCAGCTTCTTTTGGTCTTGATCAAATTAAGACAGAGTTTTGATTTCATGCACATAGGCAACTTATTTAAAATTTCACACCAAGACGCAAGTTCTCTTTTTAACAATTGGATAAACTATGTTTTTTAGATGTTCCTCCATCAACATGTGGCCACATCGCGATACAATTATTGAAATGATGCCAGAACATTTTAAAAAAGAATTCCCAAATACTTTACTCATACTTGATGCAACTGAGATTAAAATTCAGCGCCCCAGCTCCATGACTCGTCAGAGTCAGTGTTACAGTGATTACAAGTCTTGCAACACACTAAAAGGACTGGTTGGGATAGAACCAAGGGGTGGAGTCATCTTTGCTTTGATGCTTTTTACAGGAGGAATATCAGACAAAGATCTCACTCGTCAAAGTGGGCTTCTACAAACATTAAAATATTTGATCACAGAGGGGAAGATTAATGTAGGGGATGGTCTCATGGCTGACAAAGGGTTTAGGATAGAGGAGGAAGTGGGGGAACTTGGGCTTCACCTGAATATCCCCCCCTTTGCACGCAGTACTGGTCAGATGACCAACGCAGAAATTAAAGTCACAGAGAAAATTGCTCGCCACCGTGTTCACGTAGAAAGAGCTATAGCGCGAATTAAATCTTTCAACATTTTAAGCAACAGAATTGGCCTTTCATTGTTTGGATGTGTATACCAAATATGGTTTGTATGTTGCTTTTTAACTAATTTCTTCAACTTCTTAATTAAATAAAAGTGTATACAGTGGGTGCTGTGGTCCAGTGCCTCATGGACTTTACTTACATAGTAAGATAAAGGTGAACCAACAGGTGCTGGTCCAAATGGTGTCACAACTAACTTTGTAGTGGCTGTGTTGTCTTCCACCAGATAAGATATCGAGCTAGTCTTTAGTCTTTTCAATACATTTATGTCTTCACTCTCAACAGTAATTTTTCTGAAAATAGATAAGAACTTAAATTACACCTTTTGTACATATATTGACTTATTACTTATTAACGCACATCTTAAAATATGTAAAGCTGCTACCAACTCAATCTTTATATTTATTTATGTATATATTATCTGTGTGTTTTTGAATGGTCCTTGGTCTGTCATTAAAATTATATTCTTCAACAACATGTGGCTCTGTTTTCTGTTCTTGATAGTAATGTCATGTCACAAACCTAATTTAAACATGCCACCTCTGCATTAATGTTGCGCTTATTGTGTTCATTGATAATACCTGTTGTCTACAAACTTGGCCATAACGGGGCGCCTTTTCCTTTGAAGATTGACCTAGGTGAAGTTAGTTTGATATTTGATATTCGGATATTCGACAGATATTCAAAAAAAAATAATAATGCGGCCGTTTTCACCCCGTGTTTGCAGACAATGTGAAAACAGATGACCTGTCTACTTGCTCCCAGCCGACCTTAGGGACCGTCTAAAAAGTACCTTTTGAATTACCTTCATAGTCTTTTTTGTCAATTGCTTTGACATCATGTAACCTAGTGACTCCAAACTAATTCAAAATAATTATCCTATATGGGACTCATCAGACACACCTCTTTTTATAGTCACTGTATGCACACTATTTTATATGAATATTTTGTAAAAAAAACCCCATTATATCCTATATAAATGGTCCTCTTTTTTCAATACCTCCCAAGTCATGTGACCTAGTGACTCCAAACCAATGCAGAATAGTTATCCTATATGGGACTCATCGGGCACACCTCTTTTTATGGTCACTGTATGCACACTGTATTTTATATTAATATTTTAAAGAAAATACAATATTTCATATAAGAAATAGTCTCCTTTTTTTCAATACCTCCCAAGCCATGCGACCTAGTGACTCCAAACCAATGCAGAATTGTTATCCTATATGGGACTCATCGGGCACACCTCTTTTTATGATCACTGTATGCACACTGTATTTTATATGAATATTTTAAAGATAATACATTATTTACCATAAGAAACGGTCTCCTTTTTTTCAATACCTCCCAAGCCATGCGACCTAGTGACTCCAAACCAATGCAGAATAGTTATCCTATATGGGACTCATCGGGCACACCTCTTTTTATGGTCACTGTATGTACACTGTATTTTATATGAATATTTTGTAAAAAAAATACATTATTTCCTATATGAATGGTCCTCTTTTTTCAATACCTCCCAAGTCATGTGACCTAGTGACTCCAAACCAATGCAGAATAGTTATCCTATATGGGACTCATCAGACACACCTCTTTTTATAGTCACTGTATGCACACTGTATTTTATATGAATATTTTAAATAAAATACAATATTTCATATAAGAAATAGTCTCCTTTTTTTCAATACCTCCCAAGCCATGCGACCTAGTGACTCCAAACCAATGCAGAATTGTTATCCTATATGGGACTCATCGGGCACACCTCTTTTTATGATCACTGTATGCACACTGTATTTTATATGAATATTTTAAAGATAATACATTATTTACCATAAGAAATAGTCTCCTTTTTTCAATACCTCCCAAGCCATGCGACCTAGTGACTCCAAACCAATGCAGAATAGTTATCCTATATGGGACTCATCGGGCACACCTCTTTTTATGGTCACTGTATGCACACTGTATTTTGTATTAATATTTTAAAGAAAATACAATATTTCATATAAGAAATAGTCTCCTTTTTTTCAATACCTCCCAAGCCATGCGACCTAGTGACTCCAAACCAATGCAGAATTGTTATCCTATATGGGACTCATCGGGCACACCTCTTTTTATGATCACTGTATGCACACTGTATTTCATATGAATATTTTAAAGATAATACATTATTTACCATAAGAAACGGTCTCCTTTTTTTCAATACCTCCCAAGCCATGCGACCTAGTGACTCCAAACCAATGCAGAATAGTTATCCTATATGGGACTCATCGGGCACACTATTATGACAATAGTATGATTATTATTATGATAATAATAATTGACAATGTGACGAGCGTCAGATTTCCGTTGGCTGGGATAAACTTCTCCCCTAACGCTGATTGTGCCTATAACGTTAATGTTATAGCCTGGGTGTCCCCATGCTGCCTTGCGCGCGATTTGATTCACGCTGTAAGACAGCCTGGAAACCATGGAGCAAATTTTCGCCTGAGATAGGGAACGATCACAGAACAAGAGGAAAGCAAAACGATGATGAGCAGTGGCGGAGCTAGGGGGTGGCTTAGCGCAGACATCCCAAGTCTCCCGGAAGTTACGGGAGTCTCCCGTATATTGATAGCGGCTCCCTGACGCCCGCAAATTAGATAAAATCTCCCGGAATTTAGAGTGAGCGATCAAGAGCGAGCATTCGAGACCGCGTGTGCATCTGAGTGTAGCGCGCACACGACGGGAGAGAGAGAGAGAGAGGGGTGGTGCGTGTGTGCCTGAGCGCATCCAAGGGAGAGAGAGCATCCTGATTGGCCTGTTTCGCTAAATCAACCAATCAGTTTTCAGTGTAGGCGGGCTTTAATTGATCTCTTTTCTCCCGAACTTAATTAATCATCTCAGTGTATGAATAAGAGTGTCATAGCAGAGTCAGTGCCTCAAAAAAAAACGAAAATGTAGGCTACCCTTGTCTCATAAGAGTAAAAAATAATGGCCTAGTCTTGCACGCTGCCCTGTTTGTAACAGTGACTTTAGCATTGCCCATGCCAGGTGAAATGATTGCAAAAGACATGTTGAGGTGAGTTTAAGTGCCAATTAATGTGCATATTATTCAGGCCTATAGCCTAGATGGCTAGTTGCCAAGGCTACATGAAAACACCAAACTACCAAAATCTAAATATTTTTTATCTATAGGCCTTCCTTATTTGGTGTAGGCCGACTGACTAGGCTAAAGTTTTTTTTTTTTTTTTTGGGGGGGGGGGATCGTGATACCTCCCTGAAATGACTTTTTGCAGATGTCTGTTAGCGGGCTTAAGCCCCGAATCTTTTTTCAAAAGCCCCGAATCTTTTTTTAGTGTTTTAAATTCCCGGCAACTCTTATTTCCAATATAACTTCCCCTCGGTTTCTCTATAAATGTCACCAAATGCTCTATTGCTGAGGAAATATATCCCTTATTTTCAAAGCCCAATATTGAAAAATAATTTGACTTGCTACACGATCTATGCCAGGGGCCGTATTACAGAAACTTCCTATCTTAAGTCCTAAGTTAAGATAGGAGAAGTGTAAGATAGGATTTTTCTCAATTTGGTATTACAGAAACATATCCTATCTTAATTTAGGAATCCTATCTTATCTCAGGTTAAGATATCCTAAGTAGGCGATCTAGCAGCGACGTTCAGCTTTTATGTCTGTTACTTAGCAACAGATGAAACTTGTTGTTGGATCACCTCACTTCACAACTGACAGCTAGCAGCTATCATAATAATAATTCAATGTGGAGTTCATTACCCGTTGGAAACTTGATGTAACGTTGCGCTAATCCACCAATGGCTTTTGCCATTTCTGTTAAAGGAGAATTCCGGTGTGATATTGACCTAAAGTGTGTTGAAACATGATACCGAGTGTGAACGTATGTCTAGCTCATCTCGGCTTGTCCCCTGCACTCAGAAATCGGGCGCTAGTTATCCGCCTAGCCATGCAAATAAATCACTGTTTTACACCATTTACGAGTCTCAAAGTAGCTCCATACTTCATTGTTAGACTTCCTAGGGCCTTGACATTTAAAACGAGACATTGTGAACTTTGAAAAAGCACTGGTAGTTTATTTAGCCTACAAGATGATTTATACAGACAGTAGTGCTACCTGCGCTACATGTAACAGAAGAGCTGCCATCTCGCTTATTTGTAACAGTAATTTGACAGTTAGGAGAGCTGATGGGTCATCCTAAAGTTAGGACAGTTTATTTAGGATTTTGGTAACTTAGGATATTTCTGTAATACACATTTCCTATCTGGAGTTAAGATAAGAAACTGACTTTAGGATCGGCCGTTCTGTAATGACTTTTTTCCTAAATCCGATCCTAACCCTTGTTACCGTAGTTACCAAACAGATAAGATAGGATTTTCGAGTTAGGAAGTTTCTGTAATACGGCCCCAGGTCTCTGGGCTATGTGATTTCAATGGTTAGATTGATTTGTTTAGATCCAGTGAAAATGCTGCCTTGACAACGCCACGTCATGGCTTCGGTGTTCCAAAAAGCCTCTGTCAGAAGTCTGTCACTTTTACAGTCTGTGATAAAACACCTTGTGTACATGTTGTTGAAACGTTATGGATATTAGAAAGTTTTTCAAAAGACCACCCAGCTCCGTTCCAGCAACAGCATCGCCCAGTGAACTGACGGATGGTGTTGTTTCAGGTTGGTGATTTCACGTTAAGAGCTTTCAGTCAGTTAGGCAGGCTAACGTTAGGCTACTTGGCTAGCTCCCTAAATGCTTAACGTTAACGTTAAATGTCCTCGTTCGTCGGCGTAATTTAAGGCAAATTCAGTACTCTCATAGGCTAGCTGCTAGCTAAGCCTACTGCAGAATAAGAAATTCCAGCTCCCAAAACAAAGTGATCCTCGTCTTGTAATAAATTAGGCTACTACACTGTTTTGAAATGTCAGAAAAACCCATTAACAGTTAGCAGCTATCTGCCCATGTCAACTTTTCAGTGTCATATGTTGCACAAAAGAATGTTAACTGTTAGCCTAACTTAAAACCTTGTTGATAGATCTTATAATCCAAGAGTCCACATAAATATAAAAGTCATGTTATGTTGTTTTGGCTGCCTAACTAATTATTAACTAAAAAATGATATATTGAGAGGAAAGGGCCCTTTCCATAAGTGTGTTAATCAAGCACCATGCAGTCTGCATTCATAATCTTGCTTGATTTTATGCACCTGTGTAAAGGGACCTGAAATTACAAAATTAATATAATTTAGAAACGCCTATGTCAAGATGATAATGCATTCATTCTAAAATACCCTTGTATCATGATGACTGGCCATACTGTAATTATATCATAATATTATGTATATTATAGTATAAGATATTATATATATTTGTCACACAGATGAGATCAGGGAAGAGGAAGAAGGAGAATAGCAATAATAAACAATAGCCTAATGAAAATAAACAAATACTATAATATACAAACCATAAGAAACGCTTAATTAACTAAGTACATGCTAAACAGATATGAACAGATATTGCCTCTTGAAAGACCCAAAACTATAATTTTACACAGTGCCAGTCAGATACCTTGAATCTGTTGAATGTTAGTTTCACATTTTTTAAGTCTCAATGTGTCCATTAGTTTACACAAAATTCACTAGAAGTCATTATTTAAGGGGTTATTTAAAAAAAATATTAAATGGGCTAAGCCCCGAATGTTTACAATGTCTGGCTCCGCCCCTGATGATGAGCTATGCACAAACGCATTTGATAGACATCCGTGGCACCCAATAAATAGCCTGGCTAGCGCCACCACTTACCAAACGTTAATTTTCTCGTATTTGAAAAAAATGCCCAGATCCATTTGGGTGCCACGGATGTCTATAAAATGCGTTTGTGCATAGCACATCATCGTTTTGCTTTCCCCCTTGTTCTGTGATCGTTCCCTATCTCAAGTGAAAATTTGCTCCATGGTTTCCAGGCTGCCTTACAGCGTGAATCAAATTGCGCGCAAGGCAGCATGGGGACACCCAGGCTATTAATGTTATGTACCCAAAATAAATGTATAAGGTTATGCTACAATCATGACATACACTACCATTTTTCTGACAATTTAGATTGTTTATATTTCAATACAAATACATGATCTGACAATGTAAACAAATATGCAGCTAGGCTAGCCACTAAGTTAGCAGATACAATACCCGTCGATAAAGATATTTTATTTTACCTGTACTTGTTTTGTAAATTTTAACGCTATGTATATATGACCCAGATATGAATCCGTACGCCTTTTGTTTTTTCTTTAAGGATATACTAGATTCAAGATAAGATAAACTAAAGTCATGTGGTATATCGCTTAACATATTCCATCGTTACTTTTGGCGTCTATGGTTACAAGCCAGCTGATGCCGCACAGATGTCGGACTTGACAGCAGAATGTCGGACTTGACAGCAGAACCCTCAGGGGGGCGTGATTAGAACGCTCCAGGCGAAAGGTCAATTGGTCCAAAACTTGTCATTATACTGTTTTAGCTTGCATGGTTTTTGAAGAAGTCTCATTGTGTCAAATCTCTACACACAAGTAATACTGTACATAGCATATGGATATAAACAACTCACATTTTTGTCAAAGTGATCAACAGTTGTTTTTTTTATCTTCAAAGTATCATTCTTGCAACAAAATGTTACACACATGCATAATTTGAATTGCTCTTTGAAAACACTGATGTGATTCATACAAAACACTGCCAGTGTTTCCCACAGAATTGGATTCAATTTGTGGCGGTAGCTGACTTGGACAAAGGGGGGGGGGGGGCATCGTCTTGATAGTGTAGCCTATAGGTCTAATTGAGTGCCTGTCACAAGACGTTTGTGAGGGGAAACCTTGCAAATTGCAATTGTAACACAGTTGAATGTGATGTGTGGATGCAATTCATAACGTTTTCTAAATAGTTAAAATAAAGGTTCGTACTTCTCCTTGGTACAAGCACTTTTGAATTTTGGAAAACGCTTTTCCACTTCCATTTACATCGGGATTTTGCAAACATTCAGAGTCAATAAAATGAGCCCTTCAACGAATTGACAAGCAGCTGTAAGTAGGCTAAGCATGCTAAATTCGACATCCAAACAGTAGCCTATTCTAACGTTAGCTTTGAGATACTGCTTGCTTGCATAACTTAACTTAGTTTAGTCTCTTCAATGTAGCCTATGTTGTGATAAGATCTTAGCAGAGTTAACTTCAATGCAGCAGTTTTGAACAAATTTGCGCAGCATGGTCACGATGCTAAGCGGATTTAATAGCAATTTAGCCAGACGTCTTCTATGCAATGCTTCTATGTGGCAACAACAATCCTTCAACAATCGTGAATATTTTGTTAAATGCACATGCAGAGGAGGGGCAGCGGGCTACGAGAGAGAGCGGGGCGGAAAGGCTGCGTGCGTAAAAAGCGCAGCTCAATGGCAATGCAAGGATTTGATCTTATATTTAAATTAAATTAAATTACATTCAATTAAACAAAAAATATTTATATGTGGCGGACGGTTTTTATTGTGTGGCGCCCCGCCACAGATTAGTATGTATGGGAAACACTGACTGCAGTCTTCTCTAAAACGCAAATGTGGAACTCCTGCAGTAATCATCTCTCAGGTTTTTTCCAATAATACAATCTTTTTATAACCAAAAAGGCAGTAAAATTACAGTTACAGCAGCCCCGTGGAAACTAACAGTATTGCAGTTATCACAACAGCTTACTTGAGGTCTATTTGTATAGTGCCAAGGCTCAGACTAATTGGTATTCAGTTTTCTATCTGAGTGTTCGCTGGTCTGTGGTGGGGTATTTCCAATAACCAGGATTACAAGAAACATCACATCACTCTTGAACAAAATGTCCAATGCAAATAATAGTGTGTGGTGTTTTGCAATAAGTGTGTTGCAAGAGGAATTCCTTTTTTAGTAATCTCCAATTCATTTTTAGTATGTAAATAATTTTCAAAAACGAATATTCCTTCCTGATGTGTCCCATAATGGAGCACCTTTAAAGGTGCAGTCAGCGATCATACGCAGTTTCAAGCCCAAAACATGTTTTGTCACATTCAGCGGCTCTCAGGCAGTGGCACACAGTTCATCAGAGTCATGTCATCATGGGGGTTGTCTTGGAGGACAGACCGTCCCGTTGGATTATTAATCCACACACACAGTTTATGAACCTGTTCCCTTTGTTTACTAATCTATGTGCATGAATCCCAACATGTCCCTTGTTTCTGTGTTCTGTTTGATAATCTGTAACATGGCTGTTATTAAACAGTGGCTCTTCATTGGTGTTATGTACTTTGATAGATAAATTGATAGTAGACTGTATTAACCACACAATGACAACATTACTGCTTTACACTTCAATTGATATGTTCTCTCTGATTTTATTATTTATGATTATCTGTTACAGACTTGTTCACTGTAAACTGAGGGGAAGATTTTTGGCCTTGGCTCACCACGGGGCAAACCCCCACCTGAGAGAGCTGGACATGAGTGACAGTGAGCTTGAGGACTGTGGAGGAGAACTGCTCCATCAACCACTGAATCAAGACTGTAAAGTGAGGTCTGTATTTTATACAGTGCACAGAGCTGTTTATTAGATCAAACAGAAATACCAGCCTAACACCTTTATTTGCCTTTTCATATTTGGAAATATAAGGAGTATAGAGGACATGTTGCTTAAAGTGTTTCGCTCTTTTGCTGTAGACTTACCAGGTGTAAACTCAAATACAGCTACTCTGAGGTTTTGGTCTCAGTTCTGCAGTCATATATTTCTCAACTAAGTGAGTTAGACATGAGTGGCTGTTATCTGCAAACATCAGAAGAGGAGTTGCTCTCTGGTCTTACAAACCCAAACTGCCAACTGGAGAAAATGCGGTCAGTATTACGCTGAAAGACACTAGGCCTATACATGTACACATTCACATTGTTGGACATAAAATAATGTCACTGTTGTTTGCTGATAGAATCAAGACATGAATTTATGAAATATTTTTTCTTGTGCCCATATTGATGTGAGAGAGTTGGTCACAGACCTGATGTGTCCCGTATAGAACACTGTTAACTGTGGAGTGTATTAACCAGACAATAACAACATCTGTGTTTCACTCTTGATTGGTCTCTGATTGCACTCTTTGTGATTCTCTGTGACATGGTTTATGTTTTTACAGACTTGTTGGCTGTAAACTGAGAGGAAGATTTCTGGCCTTGACTCTTCAGTGGGCAAACTCCCATCTAAGAGAGCTGGACATCAGTGACAGTGAGCTTCAGGACTGTGGAGGAGAACCGCTCCATCAACCACTGAATCAAGACTGTAAAGTGAGGTCTGTAATTTGCAGTGCACAGAGGCTGGCATTTCTGTTTGATCTAATAAACATATATTTGTTCTGGCATTTCATATGTAGAATTGTAAGGAATATAGAGGACATGTTGCTGATAGTTTTCCTCTCTCACTATAGACTCATCAGCTGTAGAGTCAAACACAGCTCCTCTGAGGTTGTGGTCTCAGTTCTGCAGTCATATATTTCTCAACTGAGTGTGTTGGTCATGAGTAACTGTGATCTGCAAACATCAGAAGAGAAGCTGCTCTCTGGTCTTAGAAACCCAAACTGTCACCTGGAGAAACTGAGGTCAGTAAAACTCTGACAGACACAGAGTTCATAGAGGCCTTATCCACACATTCACACTTTGGACATACAGTATAATGCTACTGTTTTTGGCCACTAGAATCAAGACATGAATTTGTGAAACATTGTTTTTTAATGCTCGGAAGTTGATGTAAGTGAATTTGTCCCAGACCTGTCAGTTAGTAAATACTCCCTGCTGATGTGTAGCTTGACTACACGGTGGTAGCGAAAATCGAAATCTGCTTTTGATAGCCTACTGGTGCCGCTCCACAAAACGAAAAAATATCTTAATTTGCTGTCTATGTTATTGTCAGTGTTGGGGGTAACGCAACTACGCAAATCAAAACAGTGTCTTAATTTGCCCTACTTCTTGACTGCAATGTAGTCAATTGACTGCTTGACATGTCATTTTTATTTTTCTGTACAATAAACAAATACATCTGGTTTATGCCGTAGAATTACATTCATATTTGGCTGACTGCAGACGCGCCACTTCCCTCCCCATATTCCAAGATTAAGATAGTAGTCTATACAAAAAGCACTTCATACTATCATAAAAAAATAGTTAAAACGAATAGCTATTTGCAATTTGACAAAACACTGGTCCTCATTTTGCGAATGCGAGAACAATATGAGCCTGTTGCATTTAGTTAGATGTCCGAGTCACGCATAATGTTTGAAAACCACTGGCTCGTAATCACAATAATTTTAACACACGACAGTTGGATAGCCTACTTCATCATGTCCCCATGCCTACATTTTTGTGAGTAGAATAGAGATTGTTAAAAACAATCAAGTATGGCTCTCCGTTTGGGACATCAAAAACATATATTTTTAATAGACTACCGTCGAAGATGCTGACTTGCAAAAGCCTCGGGATAACACGTTATCTCCACTATCATCAGTCATGCTCCTTGATCAAAGTGGGGAATGAAATAAAAGTTTGAGAACCACTGGCTTAACAAGTTACCTGCAGTCCAGAACACAGAATCTGTTGCAATATTCTGATGATCGGCGATGATATCGGCAAATGTTTGTTTTCCAAAGTAAGAATTTCACTTCACCATGCACCTTCGACAATACCTGGCCTACCTGGTATCATTACAAACATTATTCTGTGTCCTAAAACTGGCATATTTTATGGTATTGTGTCATGTAAGTTCATTGCAAAATCTAGAGAAATGTGTGAGGTGGTCAGCGGGGGACAACTGCAGTGTTGTGCCAGTTCACAGCTTTTCTGAACTAGTTCAAGTTCAGTTCATACATGCTCAAAGTGAACAGTTGACGTTCAAAGTTCACAATTTTAATTCTGAACTAGTTCAAAGTTCAGTTCATTTGACTTTTTTCGTGAGATATTCAAATACTTTTTTTCACACTACGAGCTAGAAATCACTATACGTTCTTTGAAGCTGCTCATTGTAGACATTTGCTCATGACACTGCAATTGTGGGTTTTTTACCAGGTGATGAAACTTGCAGCAGTACAGACAAGGTAGACCAGTCTCCGTGCCATCACTTCCACTAGCCATTTTTTTTTAAATTGCAGCGCTTTCTCTCACTCTCGTCATTGGTCTGTCTCTCTCTCTGTCGCTCATCCAGCCCTCCGCGCTCTCGTCGTTGCCTGCTACGCGGCGTTGCTATGCCTACCCCGCTCTGCTGCAATTCATCACGGGTAACGTTGTGCGGAAGCCAGTATGCTATTCAACTATTCTCAGCCGGACACTACGTTGCCCGCAATGCATTGCGCACACAATGTCAAAACCATTTCTGTCTGGTGATACATGATTTAAGCGGCACCAGCGAGAATACAGGAGGGAGGAACTTTCTCTCGTTGCGTTTCAAAAGAGAAAACAGATGTCACTCAGTTTTCAATGGAAAACAAATTCCAACGTTCATTTACAGTGATGTCTGCCGTTCATGACACATAATGTGAACTAATTCACGTTCAAGTTCTTTATTAAAAAATGTGTTGCGTTCAGTTCAACGTTCACGAAAAAATGAGCGTGTTCAATGAACGCGTTCTTTTGAACTCGTTCACGCACAACACTGGACGATTGAGACACACATTGGATTGTGTTATTACTTGAACATTCCACACTATCCACAGCTGTGGTAGGCCTATCAGGGGCAGGAGGATTACTGTTAGCGCAGGCTTTATATAAAATTCTTCAACAGAAGGCCTCGAATGTTGTCTTGTTTGTGGAGCGCTTTGCTTCGCTTCTGTAATCTCGGCTTCATTGAAAATGAGGGCTTCCCTCAATGACCCTCCGAGAATAAATAAAGGTTGAATGAATGAATGAATGAATGAATGCAGGCTTGCCCAAAATAAAGGCCTGTGGTTTGCGCAGCCTACAGTAAATAACAGACCCACCAGAATGTGCGTTATGATGCTTTTTTACGAGCAAGATGTTTTTGGTACCCTACGCCAGTGTTTCCCAAACTTTTTTTCTGGCGACCCACTTTTTAAAAATGACAGACCATCGCGACCCATTTCACTTCAAATCTACCCTACAACCACCAATATTGTTTTAGGCCACAGGTTCTCCAACTTTTCTATGCCTCCCCCAACCATACATTGCTATAGGATCCCTGCTTTGAACACGGTTGTGTTGCATTTTGAGCACCATCAGCGTGAAAAGTTGGAAATGACTACTGAAAAGATACGTTTTAATGCGCATCCGAGAGTAGGGGAAATTCTCGCATGTTGCTGTATTTCTAAAAAAAAATGTTGTAGGCTACGTTGCGTTGCAGACAAATGGGTCCATAACTCTGTGGACGTCAATTCCAATGTAAACAGCAAATAACTCAAGTCGTTATATTGTATTGTTGTATTATATTATATTGTATAATATTTGACGTTCAAAGTTCACAATTTTAATTCTGAACTAGTTCAAAGTTCAGTTCATTTCACTTTTTTCGTTAGATATTCAAATACTTTTTTTCACACTACGAGCTAGAAATCACTATACGTTCTTTGAAGCTGCTCATTGTAGACATTTGCTCATGACACTGCAATTGTGGGTTTTTTACCAGGTGATGAAACTTGCAGCAGTACAGACAAGGTAGACCAGTCTCCGTGCCATCACTTCCACTAGCCATTTTTTTTTAAATTGCAGCGCTTTCTCTCACTCTCGTCATTGGTCTGTCTCTCTCTCTGTCGCTCATCCAGCCCTCCGCGCTCTCGTCGTTGCCTGCTATGCGGCGTTGCTATGCCTACCCCGCTCTGCTGCAATTCATCACGGGTAACGTTGTGCGGAAGCCAGTATGCTATTCAACTATTCTCAGCCGGACACTACGTTGCAAATGTCTACAATTCTCGCATGTTGCTGTATTTCTAAAAAAAAATGTTGTAGGCTACGTTGCGTTGCAGACAAATGGGTCCATAACTCTGTGGACGTCAATTCCAATGTAAACAGCAAATAACTCAAGTCGTTATATTGTATTGTTGTATTATATTATATTGTATAGTCGTTATATCAGAACAAGAGGCGTTTGCGCAATAGCCGGAAGAATGCGCCTTTACTTTGGAGTTACGAGTTGCGAGGTACATGGCAGGCGCCCCACAGAACGGTTTCATTTTGAGAGGTAGATATCCATGCTGGCACCCCCTCTGCGATGCGTTCGTTTCATGCGCCAGTTTCATGAGCTTTTATGACAAAACCGTGACTGTGGTAGTTAACAATCTACATCCTAATAGAAAACTGTTAGCTTTCCTGGTATCAAATGACAAATGGTATCAGTTAGGCCTATAACACAACATAAATTGTGCTGGCGACCCAAATAAAATCTCCTGCGACCCACCCGTGGGTCGCGACCCAGACTTTGGGAAACACTGCCCTACGCACACTGCATGTTCTTAAATAACAATGATCATCAGTAGGCTAATATTCGACCATTAATTTGGGTAAATGGGCAAGCGTGTTTCCAAACACCTCCCTTACGATGATGAGTGACAGGTGACAGGTCTCAGAATGCGTGCGCTACACAAGGACAGAAGATGATGAATAACTGGGGCCGTAGGCTATTCACAAAGGCTTTTATCTTACTACTAGGAGTAGGCTACTCCTAAATCGCACTTAAAGATTTTAGATTGGAGTTTTCTCTTAAATGTTATTCACAAAGCCTTTCAGACAATTCCTAAACTAGGAGTGAGTCTTCGTGGCTATGGATGACGTCATTACTCATGCACGAGCTTGACTGAAGTGACCACCTTGATTGGCTGACGATTGTAACGCGGGAATTCCAAACACCTCTCTTCCGATGATGACTGACAGGTGACAGGTCGGAGAATGCGTGCGCTACACAAGTAGTGCGAAGGACGAAAGATGATTAATAACTGAATAAAAAGGCCTAGCCTAAATGAATAAAGAGTAAGGCAAAACAAATAGCTTAGTAGCCTAATGAAACATAGGCCTATGGATTGATGCAGTAGCCTACCTTTGCAACATTATTAAATTAATCTGTCACCATATCCCTAGGCTATTGCAAAGAGGAGAACATTTTAATTTGATTCACAATGAAACGTTACATTTCATTTACATGTTAACAATGAGTAGTTTTGGTTGTTGTTGGTGGCGTTATTGCATCCCTTTTATGAATGCAAAATTGTTCCCTCGCGATTGGAAGCTCCTGTTGCGCATAGGCTACGCATTTCAAAACATCGCAACGTAAAATGCCACAAAAAAGCTGTTTATGAATAGGTCTTAGTGAGTTAGGAGTCCTCTCGACTTAAGCTGTCCCAGACTTAGGTGCTACTTTTAGGTCTAAAATGCTTCGTGAATTACTTTTTGTGAAAAAATTAGGAGTCCTAAAGTTAGGAGTGACATGCCCATTATTTTTAGGAGTTGCTCCTAAATTCGCCAGTTAGGAGCATAGGTTAGGAGCTACTTTTAGCCTTAAAATTCTTTGTGAATACGGCCCCTGAATAAAAAGGCCTAGCCGAAATGAATCAAGGCAAAACAAATAGCCTAGTATGAAACATACGGATTGATGTAGTATCTTTGTAACATTATTAAATTATTCTGTTACTATGCCTATGTTTGCAAAAGAGAACATTTTAATTTGATTCACAATAATTTTACATTTAATTTACATGTTGACAATGATTAGCCTAGTTTTGGTTGTTGTTGGCGGCGTTATTGCATGTTAGTTATGTCTACAATGCAAAATTGCTTCCTCGCGATTGGAAGCTCCTGTAGCTGCATAGGATTTCAAAACCGCAGGTTTGTGATATAGGTCTGTGAGTAAGGAGTCCTCTTGACTTGTCAGAGGTGGGAAGGTGTGATTTGTTGGGGGGCAGGGCCGGATTAACTGGGTACAATTGTATGATGGCCCCCCTTCCCCCCAGCCAACGTGAATCGGGTGGTTAGTTAATAGGCCTATCGTGAAGATTTTTCCTGACATCTAAGGCACGAGCGCATCTGAGGCCAAGACTCACCAAGTAGCTCGTTTGTTTACAACTAACATTCCATTTAATTAAACTGTTTTATAGGCTATGCCAAAATAGTTTTCAACATTTTGAATATTAGTGTCGGGTGAATTGAAATGTTCTCAAAGTAGCCTTATGGCTGAAAGCTGCTTAGGATCCCCCCAGTCAAGCAATATAACCATACAAACGCGCTTCCTGCACTAATTGTTTCAAAAGGAGTAATTTTGGCTTTGTCAGAACTGAAGAGCTGTGGACGGCACGGTATGCCCAATGAAAATAAATTAACGCAACGCAACACAACACAGACCCCGCTTCTCTCGCGTCAGTCACTGACATGAACGAAACACAGAACCCGCTTCTCTCACGGCAGTCACTGACAGTAACCTAGAATAAATGCATGGGGAAAAACACTTCCCCATGACAAAGACATCGTAAAACTGAAAGTTAATATTTTGTCACTACAAATGTCCTTTGTATGTTCCAAGTAGCCTATGCGTAATACTGCTTCATAAAGTTGAACAAATACATTTGC
Organism: Alosa pseudoharengus; assembly: GCF_046254945.1. NCBI lineage: Eukaryota > Metazoa > Chordata > Actinopteri > Clupeiformes > Clupeidae > Alosa > Alosa pseudoharengus. The sequence continues at coordinate 41,291,613 of NW_027468564.1, read as the reverse complement.
TTATTTCACAGAAAAATATAAATAGCCAGTCTACAGTGCAGAGTTGGTAAGTTATGGTAGGCCAACTTGCAGTGAACATACAAACAGGGGGAATTATTTCTCTTGCAGCTGAGTAGCCTCAGGTGCGCACATAAACATAAGGCCGAACATGCAAACGCCGTCGTGCCGTTAAACTTAAATAGGTTAACATCACTCTAAGTTCGCCTTCAAGCAAGGAAAACGATGATTTGAAGACGTCTGATTCGTTGGAAGGGCAAGGGGTAGCAACAGGGCAACACAGAGACAGGCCCGATGGTCATGCAACTTCCAGCTGAAGCACTCAAAATTCCTCCGGTGGCCCCTTCAATAAATAACGAACAGTACCTAGATTGCTGCTGGGCTATATGTCTTGGTTCTGTTAACAACTCAGTGTCAAACGCATAGCCTATCTCGCAGTTGCATCCATTACAAACAAACATGCAATGTGAACGTCTGGGATTGGGGAGAGCACTAAATGCTCTACTGAATAAGCACAAAGTCAAACCTTTAAATGAAAAACACTCTTTAATAATCCAAAAAAAGAAACCGCTAATGAAGTAAACTTGTGACCATCAAAAATCGTTTATCGCTTGTAACTCCGTGATACCAGGACGTAACAGGAAGGCATTTGGCTGAGCAACGGAGGTTAATATGCTCCATGTTTTGTCCAAATGATGACTGTCTATCATCGTTGCACTTGGAGAAAACCGGAATGTTTCATTCGTCCCCGTTTCAATCGTCCCGGTTGTACCTACTCAAAACGCAGATAGAACCTTATTATTCTAAGGTAGCGATGTGTTCGTTAGTCAAAAACATCGACACATCGAAACGTTAGTCAAAGTTTAATAATGTTCTGCACCTTTTACTAAAGAATAAAGAAAATTAAGAAGACATCTGAGCTGCACCGGCGTCTCTCCTTCTCTCTAAAATATCTGTCCTGGCCTGGTTGCAACGGATTGTGCCCAAACGTCAGAAGCGCGGAGAACCCTCCTTTGTCTACCAAAAAGTGTTACTTTGTGCCCCGCGCTCCCCCACTGCTTGTGAAAGAAGGGGATGGGGGAGGGAGGCTTAACGTGAAAAAGCTTAGGCCCCGTTTACACGAAGGGAAGACGCAGATATTTCCCTGCGGTTTGGCCTCTCATTTACACAAAAACCCCGTTTTTATCACAGAAAACGATTATTTCTAAAAACTCCGGCCAAAGTGGAGATTTATGATAACGCCGGTTACGTGTTGTCGTGTCAACTGGGAGAAACGGGGTTTTAGGTTCTCAAACGTCACATTACGTGCCAGAAAATGCTTAACGTCACGTGAGTGCCCTATGTTTACAGTTTGTTTGGCTACTGATTATGGATGCTATTAAGGTGGTACACATTTTTACGTTTGTGCAAACGCTTTAGGCCTGTTTGCATTGGCAAATATCATTCAAAAGAGAAATAGGAAGTGATTTGTTTCTGTTGTTGCTAATTTCGGGATTCTGATTGGCTAACGTGGGATTGAGCTTCTCCTTACACTGCCACCGACAGGTTTGGCATGCTCTTGACGGCATATATACACGGGGAAACTTCTCTGAAAACTGACAGGTGTGCATGATGTTATTTTTGAAAACGGAGAGGGTGAAATGTCCGTTTATGAAAATAGCCGGCCATGTATAAATGTAGCCTTAATGTCACAAAACGGCAACGAGTCGTTTTAGGCTACAGGCCTTCATAATGGTAGGCTACAGGAAGTGGGGGGAGGGTATGGGATGACCAGAGCCGTCATCTATCGTCTTTCCAGGCACACAGCTCGTTATATAGCCTATCGACTGCCTTAACAGATAGGCTTTGCTCTTGGGTTTGGCCTTATAGCGAACTCAATGCTCTTGTTGCTTGCAGTTTGTTAAATAAAGTGATGCAGATTACATTATTTATTTCTGATTAATTGCGTCTTTTGATGTATTTTGCAACATTTGCTTGTTAGGCTGGGCTACTGTCAATGTCCTGTACAGGTCAATGTTCAACAATTGCTGGTGTAGGCCTAGGCTATTAATCAATTAGGGACTGTTCATTATTTATTTAATTAAGGGGCTACCGGAGGAGTTTTGGGAGCGTTAGTCAAAAAAGACGTGACCCGGGTTTATCGCGTATTTTAACTTTTTCCTCGCTGTCTTAGGAGGAGCTGCAGGGCCGTCGCAAGGGGATGCGAGGCCCTGTGCGAACTTGACAGATGCAAGGCCCTTTTCACTTACGTGCATGAAATCATGCAATAGTAGCCTAGTCTAATAAGCTACACCAGCTTGCCTTTAAGAGGGGAAATTCAATTGTATAGCCTATAACATTAGCTGAGTCAAATATTTGGCCATATGGTGTTTATCATAGGCTACATCACGAAACCAAATAGTGTAACAAAGGCGAACACTTTAACAGGGGGAATTAATTGGCCATGAATCATTGTGCTGAACGGTATTTGTCAATGAGCAGAAACACACACGACATTCAAACTATTGATAAGATGTACTGGTCTGTATCTATAGGCTAACATTGGACAAATAAATGACACTGACACGCCATATCCTGACTCAGGAAAAAAAAACATTTTCTTGCTTTGCCGCAAACTCAGCAATGAAATCATAGGCCAGTTTGCAGGTAGCCTAACGTCTTTTTCATAGAAGGGAGAGCCCAGTCTCTCCTGTGACATGGAGGTGCGCAAATAGTTTTTAATAGCCTGTTCAACTTCGAAAAGCTTCGTTCACCCGATGCCAGTCACTGATCGCAATTTCAAAGTTCGGAAAGCTTCATCTTTTTAAGTTTTAAGTGCAGTGGCCCCTATCTGCCCCCTTTGGAATTATATCTCGAGCCTATTATAAGGTCCAGTGCGTTATGTCCTGGGATTCGGATGTGCTCAAAAAGAAAAGAAAAAAACTTTTTTTTATAGATGGTTATGAGGAGCAATGTGAGAGAGAAATTTGATGATCATTGATCGTTGTTTTGGGACGTTAAGCCTTTTCCATAGGCGTCAGTGAAGGAGATTGAAGATGGATAATTTTTTTATACGAAAATATTTCTTAACTACAAAAACTCATACGTACATTTGCGAACGTAGCGGTATCAGCGTCATGGACACGCCGCAGACTGCGAACGCTGTCAGACCCAAGTTTCCGTCGTATTTATCAATAGTTCAATCCTTAGTGTAAACTGCGCCTTTCTCTGCCTTTCTCCGCCCATAAACGCAATTTACGAACATCCACAACTGAATGGCAGCGCCTATACAAGCCCAGTTGAATGAAGTAAACTGATGACAACATTAAAAAGAATCAAACGTTTAGCGATCATGAAATAATATTATACATGATAAGATGTAAACAAGCAGGGAGATAATGAAGATCAGTAGTTCTACTCAAACTACGTGTGCACGTAGGCTATGGAAGATTGGTCAAATCTAGCAAGTAGGAAAGTTTAAGTGAATGACGTGAAAGTGAAAGTAAGACATTCGAAAGGCCAACGAAAGTTAAGGTTGCTTTTAGTAATACAAATACTTTCACCACAAAGAACTGGTGCTCTAAATAGTGATTCTGTTGTCTTTGAAAGGTTCTCTTATTGACGCATTGAACTGCAATTTGGATTAACACCTGCTTTTACAAGGCGGAAGTATTTAGGCGCAGAATAGACGTGCGCTTTCAGGAGCAGTCTTTGTACATACCGCGGAATACATAACTAGGCGCTATTTACTCTTCCCCTCCCATCTTTTTACGCTAAACTCCCACTTTCCCCTGGATCCTCCCAAGAATGCATATGCATGACATGACAAACGCAATCTGCCACTCTCAGCTCCCGCGACAGGCAGTTTGCGCTTTTACATCATTGCGGCCTGTTTGTACATACCTCGCAATGATTTTACACGCACATTGCGAAACAAATACGCCTGAAGTGGGCGCAAAAGCGTTAGTACATCTGGCCCTCAGTGTCTAAAAACTCAGTGTCATTCAGACTCAACCCTCTTGTTGTTTTATTATCTTTTTCGTTGTCGTTTGAACGTTGGCAAGCAGGCATGTTGCGGTTGCAATTTAAGTGAAATTTCTACAGTAGGCCTACAACATGCTGTTAGGCTGGGCTACTGTCAATGTACTTGTACAGGTAAATGTTCAACAATTGCTGGTGTACAGGTTATATAATCAATTAGCTAAATCATTTGTCCAGCTGTTTTTTTTCGTTTTTTCGTGCTACATTCAAACGCAAAAGGTGCTTTGATATATTTTTCGTTTGAACGTCGGCAAGCAGGCATGCTTTAGTTGCAATGAATGAGGATAATTGCTTTTTTTTGCATTATTTTGAATATGACTCGCTCCAGTCTCAACAGCACGTACTTTTTCCACACGCTAAGTTCTAACACACATAGGCCTATCCCCTCTCGCTTTCTCTCTCTCCATCCCTGCACACGGTGCTTTCTTAACTCATTGAATGCCAAGCCGTTTTCGGGAGCTTTGTCCTAGAGTGCCAGCAATCTAGACCATTGTTGATGATTTTTGTACAGCCACAGCATATTCTGTGTTATAGCTATGAACACGTACAATAGCTCGATTAAAAGGTCAGACTTTGAGCTCTCAGTGGGTGCAAACCGTGTATTTCTACACGCCTCTGTTCCTGAGAAATCCCAAGCTAAACAGTGGCTAGTTTCATCAAAATCGCTGTTTTTTTCTAGAAATGGAGATATAACGTCTTTCATGAAATATGAAGTGTTGCCTGTTACTTACTCGTGTAAACATTCCGGGAATTGATCGGTGAGACCTGGCGAGACTGCCACCTCGTGATAGACCCACGAAAATGCCTGGTTTTGACCTGACGTGCATGCGTCACTGATTCGACCCAAAGCGGCAACCGAGTTATGATAAAATGTCCAGATAAAATGTTCAGATTGTGCGTTTTCATGAGTTTCACGATCGTCATATATTTCATTTCTATTCATCACAGAGTTCCCAAAATCACATATAAGGTGTATTAGAGTGTCTAGTTTCGTCATTTAAAAAAAAAGCTAAAAACTTAATATTACGTTTTTGGCACTCTATGCATGGGAAGGAAAAACGTAATATTAAGTTTTTGGCACTCAATGAGTTAAAGGAGCTGCACCATTTTACAGCAATTGCATCTACATTTTCATATTAGAATGTTTTGTCAAGTGTAAGCTTAAACTACCGTGATCAATTTAAGTTCCCGTGCCCCCGCTGCGTCATGGAAGCAGTAAGTCAGTCGCATCAAAAATAGTAGTGGCACCCAAGTGACACCTTGTGGTTGTTTGTGTCAACTGCAGTTTGTGCCATTTCTGCTGAGAAAATGGGGTGCGTGATTCATGAAGGAACCCGTCCAAACTTAACGGGGACCCACTGTAAACTGCTTTATAGGCTATGCCGAAATAGTTTTCAACATTTTGAATATTAGTGTCGGGTGAATTGAAATGTTCTTAAAGTAGTCTTATGACTGAAAGCTGCTTGGGATCCCCCCCGTCAAGCAATATAACCATACAAACGCGCTTCCTGCACTCATTGTTTCAAAAGGAGTAATTTTGGCTTTGTCAGAACTGAAGAGCTGTGGACGGCACGGTATGCCCAATGAAAATAAATTAACGCAACGCAACACAACACAGACCCCGCTTCTCTCGCGTCAGTCACTGACATGAACGAAACACAGAACCCACTTCTCTCATGGCAGTCACTGACAGTAACCTAGAATAAATGCATGGGGGAAAACACTTCCCCATGACAAAGACATCGTAAAACACTGAAAGTTAATATTTTGTCACTAGCAACATACATCTGTCCTTTGTCAAATGTATTATGTTCCAAGCAGCCTATGCGTAATTCTGCTTCATAAAGTTGAACAAATACATTTGCTTATTTCACAGAAAAATATAAATAGCCAGTTAGGGTCTACAGTGCAGAGTTGGTAAGTTATGGTAGGCCAACTTGCATTGAACATACAAACAGGGGAAATTGTTTCCCTTGTAGATGAGTAGCCTCAGGTGCACACGTAGACATAAGGCCGAACATGCAAGCGCCAATGAATCGTGCTCTCACGACAATCACGCCGTTAAACTTAACCCTCTAACCGCCCATGTCGCAATATTGCGACAAGCGTCATTACTGAATAAAACAGACGATAGACGCGAGTACAGTGTAAAATCTCATTTGTACTCTTGACCACTAGTAGGCAGACACCCAGAGCTTCGATTCAAGCTCAACCTTTTCGCGAAAAACACGCGAGAAACACACAAAGAAGATGTGCATTTCCTCCATAACGCGGAAGCGTTGCGGGCCATAGTTTTGCACAAATTAAAGCAGAAATACACCAAATGTTAAAAAAAAATTCATGTGTGATGAAGTCTTGGATCTGTTATTCACCTATTCTGATTCTGAAGGAGAATATCTGCCTTTTGGAGAATATGATCAATCGTCTATTGACTGATAGTCACGGAGCGTCTATGAATGGAGGTGCGTCTTTTTCGACAGTGTCCACTAAGCATACCATGCTTATTTCGACCCTCTGCCCAACATAGCTGGAGGTACCAGTGACAATAGTGATGATAGTGTCCGTAATGGACGTGGTATAGACAGCAGGGGTTGTAAAAATAGGGCTCTGAAGAACTTCAAAGTCACCCGCGATATGGAACTGATTTGACCAGGCTACTTTATTGTATAGTAGCATAGGGTTTGTGATTGTAGTAATAGTTTACTATTGTTGGTTTACATGTGACTGTTTTCCTGTTCATTTGTTATGTCGGTGAAATGGCAAAAAACGAAAGTAAAACTGCTCAAATATGTTCAACATCTAGTATTTACTGAAATGTGCATAATTCACGGTGGTTGCCATCCAGTGACGTCATAATATGCAAATTAGATGAGTACATTTACCCCCTTCATAAACTTCTGGTGATACTCAATGATTTCCACATTTACAGTAGGACTTTATCTTTGACCACTTGCAAGCCATGGCCTTTTGAAATTTTGATGTAAAAATCAATTTATATTTTTTAAACCCTGGCGGCTAAAGGGTTAAATAGGTTAACATCACTCTAAGTTCGCCTTCAAGCAAGGAAAACGATGATTTGAAGACATCTGTTTCGTTGGAAGGGCAAGGGGTAGCGACAGGGCAACACAGAGACAGGCCCAATGGCAGGGCTGTTATGAGAGTATTAAAATATGGGATATTCTACGGGAAAACATTAAAACGGCAAGACAGCGGGGGAAAGTTAAAATACGTGATAAACACGGAAAAAGTTGGCATGCATTGTTTCGGTCCCCGTGCACAGGGATTATTTGTCATATTATTAATCACATATGATTATTTGTGAAATTGTGCAAACAGGCGCAACACATTTGAAAAGGAAGGACTGGTAGCATGCAAGCTCAAGGGAAAGATTGATTTAAATGACTCATTACAGGGCGAACGAAGACTCTCTCGCTCGCCCCTACAGTGTATCGTACCCGCCGACCGAAGCAGGATCAGTTTACATCCTGCATCCACAGCACAGAGGCAGGCTAACGAAATGCGATTGTTGCAAATGTGTGTATAATGGCAGAACCGGTGAAGAAGCTGCGAAAACCCTTGACGGAAGATGCAAACAAAAAAGAAAAGAGCTTCAGACCGAGCGAAGGGGAGTTTCGTAGAGAAAAAGCATCAGGCTTGCCTGGTGTCCCTTTAAAATACAGGGTGCATAAGTATTCACACCCCTATTTTAAATTCCCATAGAAGCAGGCAGATTTACCCTTCAAAATACCTAGAGATTAGGATGGTTTTATATCAGTTAGCCTAATAGCTGGTTTGATTTGCATTGAGAGATGATCTTATGGAAAGTACCCCAAAGCAATCGTGATATATGGTAAAGGGTATGCGAAAGGCCAAGGGAACTTCATCAGGATGTATAGTACCCTGGATCCATGAAATAACTGCCTTTCAAAATAAAATAACCCCACATCATCACATACCCTTCAAAATACCTAGAGATTGGGATAGTTTTGTTTCAGTTAGCCTAATAGCTGGTTTGATTTGCATTGAGAGATGATCTTATGGAAAGTACCCCATGCCAATCGTGAGATATGGTAAGGGGTATGTGATGATGTGTGGTTATTTTAATTCCAAAGGCCAAGGGAACTTTATCAGGATGTAACATTGAACAGGGTTTGGCTCCTCATTGGTGTTCTGTGCTTTGATGGACATTCCCCAACTAAACATTTTCCTTATCTCTTATGTCCATTTGATTTGTACACTTGTTGATTGTGTACCATTAGACAAAGACTCTTCAGTGATGTATTTGGGTCATTTTCTTCTGAACTTTTTCTTTCCCATCATATCAACTGTACTTTACAGACTTATTGGCTGTGGACTGACAGAGAAGTCTGGTGATATTTTGGCCTTTGCTCTGCAGTCAGTAAACGCCCACCTGAGAGAGCTGGACCTGAGTAAGAATACTCTGGGGTATTGTGGAGGAAAGCTGGGCTCTGAAGCACTGAATCCACACTGTAAGATGGAGACACTCAGGTTGGTGTTATGGGGTGAAAAGCATCATTCATCTTGTAAGAGCTTGTGTTACCTAATCTCTTTCTCAACTCATATTGTTGCCAATAATAAGAAGCATGTTGTCTAAACTATTTTTCTCTTTTGCAGACTTGCTGGTTGTAAACTGACAGAGGAATCCTGTGAGGTGGTAGCCTCTGCTGTGCAGCACATGGTCTCCCTGACAGAACTGGACCTGAGTGAAAACCACATGAACATCACTGGAATTCAGCTTCTGAGTGCTGGGATAAGTCACTCCAACTGTGAACTGCGGATATTAAGGTTGGGTTTTGATTTTCTTTTGGTCTTCATCTAGTATCTGAGTCATTCATCTGTGTGTCATTCAGATATGAGCTGTTTATTTGCTACACAGTAAAGGCATTGTAGGTACGGTAAGGGGCTAGTGTGCTGAATATCAGACTAAGGGTGCACTCACACTGGAGTACGGTTCTCTCCTGTTCTGGGTCACACTGCATATTATCAAACTGTACCCAGGCACGGTTGAGCTGCTGTGCTCTAGAATCTTTTCATAAGCACAATCATAAGCTCCCTGACAGAACTGGACCTGAGTGACAATCACATGAACATCACTGGAATTCAGCTTCTGAGTGCTGGGATAAGTCACTCCAACTGTAAACTGCCACATTATAGTTGGGTTTTGACTTTCTTTTGATTTTTATCTTGTATCTGAAGTGTGTCATTCAGATACAGCACCCTCCAGAATTATTAGCACCTCTGCTAAAGTAGACTAAAAACCGGTATAAAAACAATCTGTTGGTGATTTATTGTAATCTCACAATGAAAAAACTGAGGACCAACCTTGAAGGGAAGCAATTAATTTTGAGAAAAGGGAAAATCTCATAAAGAAATAAATATTTTTAACCCTTAGAACCCGATTGACGCAAAGTGCGTCAAAAAACACACCCTTTCTTCTCTGTTACATTGCTCCGGAATGGTTCATCGCAGCGAGATGAAACCTTTATTGCACGACAGAGCAGAAGTGGGGCTTTCCAACGAGACTCTGTACGATCAAGTATGAAAATTAAAAAAAATCATGAAATTAAATCAAATTGCATCATATTTACAGTCTATACTTTTCTGCGTTCACCTGCACACACATTACTCTAGTTTGAATTACTCGCGAACCCGTGATCGCATCGATATGGCAAGCATATCAGATGAAAGAGGGGGCACAGGGCTATCCATTGGTACCATGTTTATCGATCCTTCTGGCTTATAAAACCAGATGAAGTGACTGCAAAATAATAACGTCATGTACACAAACCAACGCTGCACACTCATTACTCTTGTTTGAATTACTTGCGGACCCGTGATCTCATAGATATGCCACGCATGTCAGATGAAAGAGGAGACTCAGAGCTATCATTTGATACCAAGTACATCCTTCTGGGTTATAAAACAGACAAAGTGACAGCAAAATAATAACTTCATATAGCTGGACTTACCCCACGTTTTTGTCTGTTCTTGTGGCAAAGCATGTTTATAATCCAATGCTATCATGTGTTTCTCTATGGCAAAGCATGTTCATATTCCGGTTTTGAGATCCTAGCAAATTCCTGCATGGCATCCAATTCAAGGCTCACATTGCATCCCAATTTGTTCAACAAATAAACACCTTTTTTGCCTTTACTTTGTTCATGGCAATGCAGTAAAGAGTTGAGAATTATTATGATTGCATACACACAGGCACGCAGGCTAACACTGCAACCTCGGGTCAAGTCAGGTCAGATCAGTTCGTGTCACAGATATGGAGCGCAGAAAGGTCATTTTTCATCACTAAATAAAAAATGGCATTTATTTCCGTAAATCACACAGCAAATATTTCTGTAAATTGCTCAGCCCCAGAGTATCCCTCCAACATGGCAATTATATTGCCCGATTCAGGACAGTCTGCCCTGCACACACATGAAATGCATGTAGAGCTGTGTGCTTGCTGTGGTGATATACATGTCGAAATATAAGAATTTTTATAATACACTTTTTATATTTTAATTCTTTAAAAATCAAAATAAAATCAATGCTAGTATTAATACATGAAATTATTAGATCTGAATAGCCTAAACTCTCCTGAAAAAAAAACAATATATAATATATGTGTGTGGCACTTGCAATGACCAGAATAAATCCTTATGAATAAAGGTAGTGAAAATGCCCTAAAAACAGCTTAGGGTTCTAAGGGTTAACTAAAACATTTTGCTCACAATTATTGGCACCCCTGCTTGTAATACCTTCTTAAGCCTCCCTTTGCCAATAAAACAGCTTGTAATTTTTCCTATGACACCCCATAAAGTTGGAGAATGCAAAGCAAGGGATTTAAGACAATTTGTCTTTACAAAATCTCCCCAGATCGTCCAGATTCCTAGGTCCACACTTGTGCATTCTCCTCTTTGACTCACCACACTGTTTTGGCGTAAAACTCGTTTTCCAACATGTTTTCTTATTTTGCACGTGTATTTTTTAAACAATGCACCCAGGGGTGTGGTAATTAACAACCTAGGGAGTGGCCTAGCGCATTGTCTAAAAATCGCTATTGTACACCACCTAAAACGCATTACGCCACTGAACAAGAGAAAACTGGTGAGAAGTCTATGGCGAGTTGTTTATATGTTATTTTAAGAGCGCATTGTCAAAAGTCATATTGGCAGGTGCACAACGCACCATCCTTCTATCCTCTATGAACGTGCACCAGCGCACATCCATGCTGCGCACATCCATGCAAATTACATGATTAGGCTACAATGGGAAACATGATTAGAATAAAGATATTACGAAATAAATCTCACAATGCATTTGTATATTGGTAATGACGGTTAAAAGTGATTAGGCGAGAGCACAGCTGACGATGCACTACCACGAGATATAAGCAATTCCTCTGCAGGATAAACGTTGTTTTATACAGTCATTCTAAAAATATTAGGGTAAGTGTTGCTTTTTCCAGCCTGTTTTCGATGGTAACCCATCGTCAGTCAATAGTGAAATTAACTTACTGCGTATAACTGCCTTGTCAATGTCAATGTCAATTTTATTTATATAGCGCATTTACAGACGGCTTAGCCGCACCAAAGTGCTTCACAGTAAAGTGCAAAAAATAAATACAGGAATGCACAAAAACAAAAAGGGCTACAGTTAAAACTAGAATTGCGGTTCCGAGGAACTGCAAGAGTGGGTTTGATCAGGGGCATGGAACTCGGCCTCATCCAAGGATTCCGACGGTACCTCATTTATGAAAATCGGGCACACGGATCAAAAGTTATCTGCATTAACGCAACATCCAATAAGCTAAAATGCATAAATAACGTGGTTGCAATGCTGGTTGCTATGGTGGTCGCTAGGATGACATTACAGGGGTGGTTTCTAGGTTGTTGCTAGGGTAATTAGTTAGTTGCTAGTAAGCCATCTTAAGCTGACGGCATGAAGTGATTATTTTAAGAGATACATTTTCAAACCAGAACTGTGTATAGGTCATGGTTAAAAACGTATCAGAATCTCAGAAATAATCACGTAATGCAGCCAGTTTAAGATTTTTTAAGAAGTCAGATTTTTTAAAGGCAATCAAATTTCTGCTGACTCTTCTGGCTGCGGTTAAAGGCCAGCGCCTCCTCTACATCAGCCTTTCTCAAACTTCTTTGACCTGAGGCCCAGTCAAGGTATGCTTTGGGGTCATAGGGCCCACCTACATGAACCCACCCCCTCCTCCCACCCCCCCATCAAATTGTAACGATATCACAATTATTATTATTTTTATACTATATTGCCTACATGCACTTCAAAACAGTCAATGTTTAAAGTGCTAAGATTGTTCACAAAAGTTTGTGAAAGCATGCACATCAGAGTACTGCTTTACTAATGTAAAATATAATTAGGCCTACACTAGTTTCATTGTTTTTGCATTGTTGCATGATTGATATGCTATTCAATTACATTTCATTTGAATTCCTGAATGTAACATTTCTGTTGTTTACTAGTTTATGTAAATCACATAACACATGAACTGTTTACATACTACTGATAGCCCATTACTGTACACAATAATACTGTGCCCATTCATTAACATACATTAAACATCAGGCGTCTTGTTTACACATTTAAACCATATTTGCACTTTGAATTTCGCTTCCAAATTGTAGTAACTACATCTACGAAGTCTAAGGAAGATAACCATGTAGTCTTTTCAAAGATAAGATACATTTTGACAGAACTACAGACTTCGTGAAAGTAGTACCTAAAAAGACTCCATTCACTTCATTGCAAAATCGCGGTTGGTCTGTTTACACATTAAACCCATATTTACACTTCGAATTTCGCTTCCAAATTGTAGTAACTACATCTACGAAGTCTAAGGAAGATAACCATGTAGTCTTTTCAAAGATAAGATACATTTTGACAGAACTACAGACTTTGTGAAAGTAGTACCTAAAATGAATTCACTTCATTGCAAAATCGCGGTTGGTCTGTTTACACAAACCATATTTACACTTCGAATTTCGCTTCCAAATTGTAGTAACTACATCTACGAAGTCTAAGGAAGATAACCATGTTGTCTGTTCAACGATAATTAATTTTGACAGAACTACAGACCTCGTAAAAGTAGTACCTAAAATGACTACACTTCATTGCAAACAGTGTGATAAATGGCCATCACGTAAAGCATATAGCATATGACAACAGCAAATAGCTAACGTTTACGTTACGTTAGCCATGCTGTGGGCTTGCTGAATCAAACCCACTAATAAATTAAGAAAAAAAATATGACAGTCGTTGACTGACACCATGGAGAAGTTAGTTTCACTTTGCCAATGAGTTCAAATAATAGACGAGTGCAAATGCGTAAAGGCTATGCTAGGTTTTAGTAAAGCATAGTTTAGTGGAATGACCCATGTTCCATATGGTCTCGCAAACAGACTCCTTCAAATGCGCCGTTGACTGTCAAAATAGCGATGCATTCTTTGACGTTGCGCTTTGCGCCATTAAAAGGAATGACGGATGTCCAGGGTTCCCACGGGTCATGAAATTTCTGGAATATCATGGAAATTTGATAGAGTCTATTCCAGACATGGAAAGTCAAGGAATGTTTTAATTTGTGGGGAAAAGTCATGGAATATCATGGAATATCTTTGCTTCTAACTTTGCTTATTTAATGCCCATTTACTCATCTCCCACTCTAAAAAAATGTTTCTTGAATGCTACACGGCTACTCTGAAATCTTTGGTCAGTATATTGTGTGATTCATTCTAAGTACCGGTAGGTCATGGAAATGTAGTTTTTTTGTCAGGGAAAGTCAGGGTAAAGTCATGGAATTTTACATCTAACTTAGAGTGGGAACTTCCAATGTGGACTGGACATCCTACTAAATTTGAATAAGTTTTTGTCTAGTGACGATGCCCTTTAGACAGTCATAATAGGGCCCATAGAGTGGGTTAGTATTACTATAAGTCATCATGGTTAGTATTAGTATACCAAGTATATCAATGGTAGTATAGTGTCATACTATAGAGAGAAAAGGCAAGAGAAGGAGAGTTGAGAGAGAGGGGGGGGGGAGAAGAGGGAGTTGAACGGCAAGACAGAGAGAAGAGGTAGGAGGGAGAGTTGAGAGAGAGAGAGGGAGGGGGAGAGAAGAGAGGTTGTACGGCGTGACACATGAAAAGTCCATGACAGCGCTATGCTATAGCAGCATAACTAAGTCATGGTGAGGGGTAGTCAGCACCATCACATGCATGACTGGGGTGCCAGCCACACAATGACACAGCAGGTTAAGTGATTAAATTAAATGACACTATTCCTATCTGCCTTTTGCTCTCTGTCTTTGTCACTCTGTGCAGACTTGCTGGTTGTAAACTGACAGAGGAATCCTGTGAGGTTGTAGCCTCTGCTGTGCAGCACATGGTCTCCCTGACAGAACTGGACCTGAATGACAATCACATGAACATCACTGGAATTCAGCTTCTGAATGCTGGGATAAGTCACTCCAACTGTAAACTGCGGATATTAAGGTTGGGTTTTGACTTTCTTTTGGTTTTTATCTTGTATCTGAAGTGTGTCATTCAGATATAGGCTGTTTATTTGCTACACAGTAAAGGCATTGTAGGTACGGTAAGGGGCTAGTGTGTTGAAGACCAGACTAAGGGTTAGGGCTGCACGATATTAGGAAAACATGCGATATGCGATAACATTATTGAGTCCTGCGATAACGATATAACTTGCGATATTTATTTTAAAAAAATAAATAAAATCTCCATTCTACTTCCTGCTAGCATAGACTGTAGGGTTGGGAGGGGGGGTAAATGTATACATGCAGGGTGCGATTTGTAGGGGGGGATGGTGAGGATTTCCCCACCTCTGGTTTTCCTATCCCTACCTCTGCTAAATTATTTTTATCGTCGGGGGGGACAACATTTATCCCCCTCTGCCCCTCATATTGATTAATGCTACTTCATATAAGTAAAGCGCTGCAACGTGAGAACAGTCTAGTAGGCTATCCTACATAATAATCTGATATCAGAAACGCACCGTCACCGTCAGCACTGATGCTGCTAAAACAGTGGCTGCGTGATAACTTAATTTGGCCTTGATCGTGCAGGACATTTCAGAATGTCGAGTGTGTAATCCATTATAAATGGCTAGGTTCAATGGAAAAGTTAGCTGGACAAATGAAAGAAAACGAGAAGGATTCAGTGAAGCATAATAATGTTTTAGAACCTTCAAAATTAGAAAACTGATGCAACTGAGATGGAGGACAACTGCACGTAGAGTAGGCTAGAACGTAGGCCTATTGTCCGAAGGAACTTACATTAAATGAGGAGATATTTGCTGAATGTCACAAAAAGTGTTACAGAAATTGCTTGGCATCGCTTATTCAATGGCTCTCTCTCTACCGAAACACCTGTAGTTTGCGGAGGACGAACGAGAAGCACTCGTTTGATAAATCAGACAGTAGTACAAATAACTTTTAGAAATAATCTGTACTGCAAAAACGAATGTTGGTGGGTATTTAAACTATCTAGCGGGTGTTTAAACAGCTGCAAGAAATAGAAGCTTCATGGTCTTTATGTTCTGGTTTGTAAATTATTTTCATAAAACTTCAAGTTGCCCTATAACTTTACTCTCCAAACTCTTCACTGCACTGTAGGCAATTAACTGACAGTATGATAGGATATTTATTTTCTGTAGGCTACAATAAACACATTTATTTTTTCAACTTTTGCAATATTAAGCACTTGGCTACTGAACGCAAATCAGCAGGAGAGAGAATGCACGTAGCCTACGCAGCGTGTAGCGCAATGTGTAGGCTATTTGGTTACCAACTAACACTGTTAGCCAATTTACTAACTTAAGACTTCAGTGCCATCATATACAACAAATACAGAAAGGATGGAGGCAGCAAAAGTAGAGAAGTCATTTCAGATAGGGCAAGAACTGTGAATTTGTATGCTTGTCAAAACGTAGTCCTACCCTGCATTAGAGGAACTGATCATCATACCAAGCACACTCGCTGTTTAGTCATACACCACGGTAAACTAAAACTAAAATGTTACAAAGGTGGCAAAAATAATATAGGGTATTATTTTTTGGGGTGGGGTGTGGGGGGGGGGGGGGTTACAAACTTATTCAAAATCATCCCACCCTCTGGTTTTTACACAAATCGCACCCTGTATACATGGATTTCTATACAAGGTCATGAAAACATGTGTGCGCAACTAAGAGGCAGAAAGCACCATAGAACAGCATAGAGCAGTGCTCTCCTTGAAAAAATTAGTTATGCTGAAAACTGCACCAATTCGAAATCACGATGGTTAGTGAATGTTCAATATGTTCAATATCCCTAACAGAATGCATGTCTTCACCAAAAATGACAAAATAGGCTACAATGTTAAATTAATAAAGAAAATGAATGGCAAACTCTGAAATATAGCCTGAAATGAAATGGTATATCATTGAGACAACAGGGGTATACAAAAAAATTCTGATTGTAGCAACAGCAGCCGACTATTTAGGTTAAGTTTATAATGTTGTGGACGGCCACCAAGCGTCTTCTGCCCCATGGCTGCACGCGCATCTAGTTTTGTTGGTAAACGAGAAACCCGTGTATAATTACAGAAATAAATGTATAATTTTCTACATAAAAAATATAAAATATTATGTAGCCTAGACTATATATGGCCTGATAAAAGACAGCTAAGAGACCTACTGACTAGGCTATCGAAGTTGTGTGGAAAATCCTCCTAAAAGACGGATAGACAGCCAATCTGAACACTTGTGCACCAACCAGCGGAATATTCCACATTGCCAGCCTTCGCCGGGCCTAGCAAAATAAGCTACTTAAGCTATATCGCGGCGGTCACTCATCTAAAATAAGTAGCCCAGTCTGTAACCTCATACGCTGCGCATCCCACGCTAGACTACGACGGCAGCGGAAAGTGAAAGTAAGGGGCTGCGATCGCACAGTCCAACGAAGTAGGCTAAACAACTTTTACAAATAACGAATCCTGATTACCTCTCTGCTGCTGTCTGGTGCTTTTGCTAAATGCAAATCATGAAATACAAGCTTTACAGTGAAAGACATATCTTCTGATCCTATAACGATAACGAAAGAAATTGTTTATTTTAACACGGTGGAGAAGGACGCATTTGGCGCTGTGTTTGTAACACGTCATCCTTCATAAAACCAAAATATTTCCATATAACAGACGTGCTTTTCCTTTTAGTCACCAATCCCTCTTCACCCAAGTGTAACCTACCTTGCTCACCATCACGAGCTCCCACCAACACCTAAAACACCGCGCACCTAAACTGGTAGGGGATCAACGGGCTTCTCGGGCAGCATGACAGCATCGGTTTGGAAAAATATGTTGACATTCAAAAAGGTAGAAAATGTATCAAAATGTATCGAAAATTAAGTAATCTTGGCGGT
This sequence comes from Alosa pseudoharengus, assembly GCF_046254945.1. Classification (NCBI taxonomy): domain Eukaryota; kingdom Metazoa; phylum Chordata; class Actinopteri; order Clupeiformes; family Clupeidae; genus Alosa; species Alosa pseudoharengus. The sequence continues at coordinate 41,274,143 of NW_027468564.1, read as the reverse complement.
ATGTCTATCGCAAGCATTGATATCGCGATAACGATAGATTTTAGATATATCGTGCAGCCCTACTAAGGGTGTACTCACACTGGGCACAGTTCACTTGTACTGTGCCGGGGTAAGGTTCTCTCCAGTTCTTGGTCCGCACCCACACTGCATAATCAAACTGTACCCAGGCACGGTTGAGAATTTTTGCATAGGCGCGATCATAAGCCCAACTGTACCGTGCCAGAGTCCACCTCCTCAAGCAGACCCAGGCATGGATAAGGGTACTGTGCCGAGGTACGGTACAGAGCTGGTCAAACGAACCAGACTTTGGGGGTCAAACGTACTAGGGTACTGTACAGATGGCATAGTGTGAGTACACCCTGAGCCAGATAAATTCTTCTCTCCCAGTTCACTGGTATGGGCTGTGTTTAGTTGCTACACAGGTACAGTAAGGCTAAGGACCTAGTGTGTTGGAGCCTCATTCTCCTGGTATGAGATGTTTAGTTGCTACACAGTGAAGGTACTGTACAGTAAGGGGCTAGTGTGTTGGAGCCTCATTCTCCTGGTATGAGATGTGTATTTACTACACAGTGAAGGTACTGTACAGTAAGGGGCTAGTGTGTTGGAGCCTCATTCTCCTGATATGAGATGTTTACAGTGGGCATTACTTTGAAATGGCCACTTCAGTCGCGCATTACGCAGCGTGAAGCTGCGTGAAACTTTAGTACCTCTTTCAGCCACTGTGCGTCGCTCTGTCACTGTACATCGCTCTGTCAGTAGCCTGCCTGCCGCCCCTTCTGAAAAAGCAGGAGGCTACCTTTAAACATAATTGTTGCCGAGAGGAATCCCAGCCTACGAATTCAATAACAAAATAAATCATGCATAATTAGAAATTACCTCGATTTAGGCTACTTGGGTATGGCATAAGGCTTGGCTACACAGTGGTAACGAAAATCGAAATCTGCTGTTGATAGCCTACCTGTGCCACTCCACAAAACGAAAAAATATCTTAATTTGCTGTCTATGTTATTGTCAGTGTTGGGGGTAACGCGTTACAAAGTACAATTCAAATTTTAGTAATTCGTTACAGTTACTGAATAACTATAACGTCCATTCCTGCGTTACTCTTGATATCTCTAATATATATTGACTTATTGTTTCCATAAGCATGCAGTGATTGCTTATTGAAAATATAGATTAGCCTAGACACATTATTTCATTGTAGGGATATGCGCAGGACAGAGCACGCATTCTCTCCTTGCACCGCTCTCCCTCAAACAGGTTGGCCTCAGCCCGCACCTCCCCTACGCAAATCTAAACAGTGTCTTCAAGAACTGTTCATGCAGACTACAACTGGCGCGGTGTAGCCTACACAACTTTGTTCAAAATTGATGCATTCAAGTTAACTTTGCAAAGTTAGTGTTATAGCCTACTTATCACAACGTTGTCAATCGCAAACGCTAATTTATTCTAACATCTCTCTACAGAACTACCTGCTTAATTTGCGGAGGAAGAAGAGAAAGCACCTTTTTGATAATTGAGCTGTAGAGAAATAACTGTTCAGAACTAATCTGTAGCCTAGGGTAGGCTTCTGCAGAAAACAATGTTGTTGGCGAAGATAGATACTATCTAGCGACATTTTGGAGAGAATAGAGAATGTACGCACGCAAGAATCTGTAGGCTATTTGTGGCGGGTTACCAGTAAACAATGTTTAATGCATTAACTCAAGACCTCAAACGTTTTTCTAAACAATAAAAACAGAAAGGATGCAGCAGGCAGCAAATGTAGAAGAGTTATTTTCCAGTGGAAGAACAAAATGCTGAATGAAGCCCAAAGCTATGAAGGCATATCTGGCAAGTTGTTATTTTATGAAGATGTAAATGGTTGCGCTATAGGCCTAGTCAAGTTTGCAAGAAGGAGACATAATGCGTGAGCATGTCACACTATCCAGGGACGCTCTCACACAGCTGTGGTAGCGGGGGCAGGAGGATTAGGCTAGGTACTGTTAGTGCAGGCTTTATATAAAATTCTTCAACAGAAGCCGTATTAAATAAAGGCCTGCCTTGACCAAAATAAAGGTTTGCACTGCCTAAAGTAAGTAGGCTAAACAGACCCGCCACAATATGCGGTATGATGATTTTTTACGAGCAAGATGTTTTTGGTGCTCTACCCGCACTGCATGTTCTTAAATAACAATGAAATATCATCAGTAATATGCTACCATTATTTTGTGTAAATTGGCTATGCATTGGGTTAGACACCAGGGGCCATATTCACAAAGACTTTTGTCTTACCACTAGGAGTACTCCTAAATAGCAATAAAAGATTTTAGCTAGGAGTTTCTCTTATTAAGTTATTCACAAAGCCTTTCAGACCTACTCTTAGTAAGGAAAAATGACAACTCCTAAACTAAGAGTGAGTCTTTGTTACTATGCTGCCGCACTAAGGCAAAAGGTCGTTACTTCGATTTTGGCGAAAATGGGTTTTTGTCATTATTAGGACAATAAACATAAGTTTTATCATGTAGACAAACATCAAGTTTCAATTCGGTTGTTTTTTGGGAGAAATAAGATTATGTTTTTGCCGTAACTTCAAAAAGCTGAGGGGAAACTGTGGCAGAAGCCCGTAACATCAGATACGGCTTCATGCCTTCCTTTCACGCTGCTACTGAACACTCGATTGAAGTTACGGTGCGAAGTTACGGCAAGCTGCCTTCTGACCGACCATCAACGTGAAGTTGTATTGCCGGCTGGAGTTATGTCTAGGCTATGCATTATTCAATTAAATCACCTCAGACACACACTAACTTCAATAAAGTGTATACAGTAGCCTACATGTTTTGCAGTGCTTGCTTTTTGTTAGATTGATGGCTTTGAAACGTAGCCTAGCCTAAATGCCAAGATCAAGGAATGACATATGCTGGTGCATTAAAGATAGCCTAATTTAAAAGCCTAAACTCAACAACATATTCAGTAACAAGCGGTGCATTAGAGCATGGCTTGTAGCCTAGGATATCTTAATTCACATCACAGCCTGTAATACAAGGCTACATGTCAACTGGAAAAAAATGTTTTTCATATGCTAGCTCTCGTCTGCAAATGATAGTCATTGACTGAAAACTACGCAAGTTTTTTGGAGCCGCAACGACACACCTTCCACACACACACACCAGCAGCAGGAATGTAGTAATTTAGAGCCTACCTTTTGTTGAACCCTGGTTAAAATCCATACCAAACAACCGACGAGAAAGCAAATCCATTAAATCTGCCACGAGTTTTTAAAACTTGCTGCCGGCTAGTCAAAACTCCCAAGTTGCTACAGGCTGTCAATTCTATCAATGCAATCCTAAAGTTTAGTGTAGCTGCGGGTTAGTGGGGAAATTAAAGCTCGTCGCAAAGCAGGCAGCTTTAAATTGCAGTAATATAAAATGACCAAATAAAGGCAACCAATAACATCCTAATCTATCTAATTTGTGTGGGAGAACTTTGTTTTATCATCTGCATTTGGTTAAGTTTCCATTCTATCCAGGAAAATGTATAGGCCTACAGTGTTTAATCATAATTTTTGAAAAGACCTACACACATCATCAAAATGTATTCCTGATTTCATGATAATAATGCAAATACTGCAAGTAAAATCGCAAAAAAATATCAATTCCTATGTTTTCACTGAAACTTTTCAGCAGACATTAAGATGCTACAATGGGATGATTCTGAAATATTTTTGCTGTTCTAAGCTGGTTATTGAAATGAACAAGCCAATGAGTCTAAATGAGTGCCTCATCCAAACAGAAAAATATGCTTTATATATATTAAAACATCAAAACACTCACATTCTTAATTCTGACATCTGTCAGAAGTGACTGTCTGTGTGGTACTAGTATGAGTATGAAATACAGAAAAAAATGAAAAAAACTATAATTTTCATATGATGTTGATAAATGTGAAGCCATTTTAATATAGTGAGTCCAATAGGGTTAATATTGCTTAAATTTTAAGTGAAAGTTATAATTGTCATCATAACATTGTGCTATAAAATAGAAGTTAAGGTATTTTGCCTTAGTATAAGTATAAGTATAAGTAAGTATATATACTTTTTTGATCCCGTGAGGGAAATTTGGTCTCTGCATTTTAACCCAATCGGTGAATTAGTGAAACACAAACAGCACACAGTGAACACACAGTGAGGTGAAGCACACACTAATCTAAGGTTACAACTAAGGTTACAAGTCCAGAGTGCTAACCAGTGGGCCACGGCTGCCCCAATTGACAGATTGTATGACAGATTGTCATTTTGTGGGCAATACTAAGGCAGAATACAGTAACTTCCAAAAAAGGGTCAAAGGTCAAATTTGAGTTCAAATTTTTTTTTGTAGATAGATTAATACAGGTATACACTACAAAATGCGAAAATTACAATATTATACCTATTACTCAATTGTCAAGACATTAAGATAACTTTAAAGTCATTTTTCTCAGTTTCACACTCTGGTGAGTTAAGGTCTTTTGCCTTAGTAGGGCAGTATGGATGACGTCATTACTCATGCACGAGCTTGACTGAAGTGACCACCTTGATTGGCTGATGATTGTAATGCGGGAATGATTCCAAACACCTCCTTTACGATGATGAGTGACAGGTGACAGGTCTGAGAATGCGTGCGCTACACAAGGACGGAAGATGATGAATAACGGAATAAAAAGGCCTAGCCTAAATTAATCAAGAGTAAGGCAAAACAAATAGACTAGTGGCCTAATAAACATACGGATTGATGCAGTATGTTTGTAACATTATTAAATTAATCTGTCACTATGCCTATGTCCAGGGCCGGCGGAAGGCAATCCTGCGCCCTGGGCGAAATAGGAATATGTTGCCCTCATGTTGCCCCAGGGCTCCCTTGTAAAAGAGATTTGAATATCTCAATGGGACATCACCTGGTAAAATAAAGGATAAATAAAAATGTTAAAAAATAATGTTCATAGACTGCGTGCCACTTTCGACTGTGTGCTACCTTCCCAAAAGCCCCTGCAGTGTGCAGATCGGGGCTGGTTTCAATGTGGGGAAGCTCAACGTTGCTACTTTCCAGCATTACTGGACCGCAAGGAAAAATAAAACAAATGCTGTGGTACTATTGCGAGGCCTCACAGAAAAAAATGGTAGCCTACAATTAACCAATTAGGTTTTTCACGTAACATAAACATATTATTATTACAGGCTATTATACAGAAATCGAACTGCCTATTTAATATGATGCTGTCTGTTAGGTGTGCATTTAAACGTGACATTAGGAATGCACTTCGAGTGTCGCTGTCTCATCAACAACGTCTCGTCAACATGACGCTGGTTTTTGTGAAACCGGTGAGGTTTTGTTATCGGTTACGCCTTGTGTGTACACGATGCCGGCAGTTTAGGAGACTGCAACCGAGAGTTTTTGAAACCGGCTTCCGAAGTGGGAATTATTGAAACCGCCGGCTAACTTTCGCTGTGTAGACGCCTGTAGGTGCGAAGCCGGCAATTTTATGACGACATAGCCCCACCTCTCAACTCAGCCACCGCACTCGACCTGACATGCTGCTTGTCAAAACAAACCAAACCATTTATTTATCATATTAAAATGTTTTTTCTTTCCCCTGTCATGATTTATGTGCACAATGTAGCCTATCAGCCTTTTGTGGCTAAGTTAGAAGCACACGTTAGCAACTTAGTTAAACATTAGCTTACTGCATGTTAATGTTTTCTTCTTTTCTTTCTGGTGCTCAGACCTAATGCGATCCGTAGGCTAAGCATTTGAAATTTCACATAGTAGGCACATACCTTGAAAATTAACTTTATTAGTTTAACAGTTGAATTGAAAAACAAATTGTCTGTAGTCTCCTTATTTCATGCGACTGCTTAACAAACTGTTTCAACAATGTTTTCTTCTACACGATTCACGCAAATTAAACATGAAGCTTCTGCACGGCCGGCACCATCGACTGTTCTGGCATATGCACTACAGCACATTTAGCCGGTTACACCTCTGTGTGTGCATGCAAGTTTTTTCTTTACCGGTGTCGTTAAAGGTGTGAAAGCGGTAACAGAAAATTCACCCGGCAGTTTCGTGTAGACGTAACCTCAGATTTGTTTTACCTTATTACATTGTTGTCCCTCTGCTACGTTCCACTGCTAGCAACCTGACGATTCAGGCTGAAGATCAGTACCCATACGCGGGAGAAAAGTTTTTCAACCTGTGCACTTTTTTCTTCCACAGCACTATGCTTTGAACGTCTCATTCATGACTGTTATTTAACCGATATCACTGAAAATGAATTACTTACTGCTCCCATATTTAAACCGTCTATGTCATTATTTGACAATCAATGTGTTTTCAATGTTGTAGCCTATAGCTCGCCACACTGTGGCGCCCCTGGTAGTTTGGTGTCCAGGGCAATTGCCCAGAATGCCCATGCCTTCCGCTGGCCCTGCCTATGCCTACGTTTGCAAAGAGGAGAACGTTTTAATTCACAATAACGTTACATTTATTTAAACATGTTGACAATGAGTAGCCTAGTTTTGGTTGTTGTTGGTGGCGTTATTGCATGTAAGTAATGCCTACAATGCAAAATTGCTTCCTCGCGATTGGAAGCTCCTGTAGTCGCATAAGATTTCAAAACATCGCGACATGAAATGCCACAAAAAGCGGTTTGTGAATAGGTCTTAGTGAATAAGGAGTCCTGTCGACTTCTTTTAAGCTGTCCCAGAGGTGGAAAGGTGCGATTTGTTGGGGGCAGGGCCGGATTAACAATTCATAGACCCCTGGGCACAAATGTCTGATACCCCCCCCTGCCCCCCAGCCAACGTGAATGGGGCGGTCAGTTAATAGGCCTATATCGTGAAGATTTTTCTTGCCATCTAAGGCACGAGCGCATCTGTGAAGCCAAGCCTCACCAAGTAGCCCGTTTGTTTACAACTAACATTACTTTTAATTAAACTGCTTATAGGCTATGCCGAAATAGTTTTGAATATCAGTGCTGGGTGAATTAGGAAATGTTCTCAAAGTAACTTTATGCCTGAAAGCTGCTTGGGATCCCCCCTGTCAAGCAATAACCATACAAACGCGCGGCCTGCTCCCTCATTGTTTCAAAAGGAGTAATTTCAGCTTTGTCGGAACTGGCTACGTTAAATAAACTTCCAAAACTAACAAAAAATCTGTATCTTCTTTCACTTGATTCAAAAGATTCCAAAAAGTTAAAAACAGATGATGTGATGCGCGTCATTGACATAATGCGCAAATAATATAGCCTAGAGATATTCCAATATATTTGAATGCATGTGTTTATTTTAGAGGGAAAATTTGAACGTCATTTTTGAGCAATTTTGACAGCCCTAGTCCACTGTAGGCTACAATCGGCTATTAACACCTTCCACCTATCCCCGGTGAGTGGGGGGTCGCTATAATGCATGTGAAATAGCACCATTGAGTAGTCTATGCGACATACATACATCTGTCCTCTGTCAAATACAGTTGCATGTATAGCTCTGAACAAAACCGTTCAAGAGTTATTTAAGGAGAAGTCGAACGTATGTTTTGTTTCATTCGTCCCTCCTGGCTGGGACAAATGAAACAGCATGGGGGACGAATGAAACATAGCCTACAGCTTAAATTATGTAAACCTCCCACAACTTCAATATTTGACAACATATCATGAATGGCATAGGCGCCGGTGGGTGCTCCGTCGCTCGAGGCAATGAGGAGCAATGCTATAGTGGAATACTCATGTTGCTGTATCAGCATGAGAAGGACCTGAGAGTGCCACTGACGACGTGACTGCCTCATAGGCTCACAGGTTGGTGAAGGAGAACCCTACATCTAGCTGAGCTTTTGTGAGAAGGCACACCATTCATAGGCCTAAGAATATCCCTGGCAGACCTTTACAAAAAATATGATACCATACACGCCTTTTACACCAGTGTAGGCTAGGATATGGCAAAGTTTGAGAACCACTGCCTCCACTTACTGTCGGCTAATGCGCGCTTCTGGATGGATAGGCTATATATCTGTTTTTTTTTTAACGGCGTGATGTCAACACGAAATATAATTTCTGTTTATAAAAACAAAGCAAAGTGTTTTTCCTTTTAGTTTGGCAATTAACCTTCTGAGTTACGTAAACTGTTCAGGAGTCAAACGACGGATCATGCGTGATTTAGGCGTAGTGTAGGTGACTGAAAGTGCACAAAAATTGTGCCATTGCTTAACAGCATTTAAAGGAGAATTCAGGTGCGATATTGACTTAAAGTTGTAGGCCTACATAGACTATTGTAAAAGATAATGAATTTTCAAACCTGTACCAAAACTGAATACAGCTTTGGTATCAACTTCATCACACAGTCAAGCGATCTATATGATTGACAGTGAAACACGGAGGTCAGCTCAGCAGCAGCAATTTTATTGTACATGGAATCATTCTGCTTCTTAAAGAAGGACGAGACTAACGTGTTGGTCTTTACTGTCGCGGTGTTGGCACAGTGTAGCTTTGCTGCTAGCATGTAGTCTAACATCTGCCTCCCCTCCGTGAGAAACACCAAACGAAGGAATGAATGAAAATTAGCTAAAATCAGGGCATATTCGCGCCTAATTATAGAACGCCAAAAAAGAAACAAAGTAGCCGGGGCTGTATCCAGACACTTAGCTGCCGTCGGGGGCTGCATGCAGTCGACTCAACCTCTCTACGGACAGTTTTTAATGTTTATCAGAAAATAACTACTCAGTATTCTGATTGAGTAGCAGCAACTGGAATCCATGCATTTCCACAGAATTATTTTTGGAATCTGATCCCTTATCATACCTGTTCATTCATACTCGTCGCTCGACTTATCGTGACTAAATTCAAGATGGCTGCAAATGCTAAACTTTGTGAAGATACTGTCTGTATAAATCATCTTGTAAGTAAACTACTAGAGCTTTTTCAAAGTTCTCAATGTCTCGTTTTAAATGTCAGGGCCCTCTGAAGTCTACCAATGAAGTGTGGAGATACTTTTAGCCTCGTAAATGGTATCTCCCATTGAAAAAGCTGTTGGTAGCATCGGCTAACTAGCGCCAGATTTTGGAGTGCAGGGGACAAGCCGAGATGGGCTATGAGACATACGTTCACACTCGGTATCATGTTTCAACACACTTTAGGTCAATATCATACCGGAATTCTCCTTTAAGAAATGTCCTCGGGGGTGACGCCCATTGACTCCCGCAAACTGTATTAGCGTTTTGTGTGTCGGCCGCTGTTGATTTCCTAAAGTGTTGAAGTGCATACATTACTTCTCAAAAACCGTATGGCAACAATAGGCTACACATGGGCGTTGGTATCGGGCATTTAATTGTTGAGCACCCACCAACGGAAACATAAATCGGCGCCTATGATACTGGTGACGGCGGCCATGTCCTGAAGTAGCCTAAAGCATGTAGGCTAATGATTCCTAAAACATATAACCAAACTCTACTGTACAATAGAGACAGTAGAAGATAAGAAAAATAACAAAACTAAATACTAAATATACAATACTATACTATAAATTGAATGAAAAAAATCCACAGTGTGCTTGAGGGTGATCAAGCATGAAACGCTTGCAGTGACAGGGCCGGGACTGGCCTGTAGTTCTGTGTGCATGGCAGTGGCGATTGCTCTTTGGAACAGGGGAAGCTCTGATAAAAATGGTCAATTATTAAATTAATATTATTAAGGTGCTATATTGTTCTTTGAGGGCAAAAATTATCCCAAAACCCAGAATAGCCAAACAGTAGAGTAGGCTATAGAGTTGGCATGGCAGACATGGCATAATGTAGCCTACACCGTTATATAGCGCGCTACCTAACTTAGCCTAAATACACAACTGAAACAAAAGTAACTCTGTAACTCCACATTACGGTTTTATTTACAGTATGCTATTTACAAAGACAAATAGAAACCGACTGTATTGCTCTCAAATTATGAGAATTTGAGCTGCAACTTGCCTTGCCTCTCGACTTCCCCTGCCATTAACGCATCCCTTGAACTTGAACCACTTCCTGTTAGATCGCGACATATGCTGTCAATCAAAAAGAGTCCAGCCTCTATGACGGTTCCTCCAATCATCATACAGAAGATCGGCGTCCGGGCCATCCCACTGTCCCATTCACTCCCAGAGACGCTGGGCTTCCCTGGAAATGATGATTTTGTGGCGCTTGTCCAATAAACGTGTAGCTTTTCTGCACTGAGATCAGCCCACTCTGTAGTGCCATTGAAAGTCCAGTGAAGCCGAGCATCTATGGGTTTTTTGCATGTTTTTTTGATGGATCGTGTCGTCACAGCAATGTATTACGGGTGCGAAATCACGATAAATGACTGGCAAAACCTTATTGCTGAACAAACTAGCCATGAAGATGAACATGTTTTCAGCATGTTTTAGTTGGAATAGTAAGCTAGAAGCTAATGTAATAGTGTTATTTGATGCGGTTTTCAGTGATAGTTTAGAGGCTGAGCTTCCCCTGTAGTCTTAGAGCAATCGCCTCTGGTGCATGGTGAGGTGCTCAAGAGAGTGAGTGAAGATAGTGAAGGTGCAAAAAGTAGTCCAACAGTAGTCCTGTAGTTTTGTGTGCCCAAGTCGCCCAGCATCCTTCTTCTTTGTGCTTCCTCCCCAGCATACCACTGCATAGAAGAGGACGCTGGCAACAACAGACTGGTAGAACATCCTGAGGAGCTTGCTGCACACATTGAAGGACCGCAGCCTCCTCAGGAAGTACAGCCTGCTCTGCACTTTCTTGTAGAGTGCGTCAGTGTTGGCTGACCAGTCCAGTTTATTGTCCAGGTGGAGACCCAGATACTTGTAGGTGCTTACCACCTCCACATTGACCCCATCAATGGAGACTGGTAGCAGAGCTGGCTTAGACCTACAGAAATCCACCACCATCATCTTGGTCTTTGAAGTGTTGAGTTGAAGGTGATAGAGTTTGCACCTTTGCACAAAGTCCTCCACCAGGCTCTCCTGTACTCCTCCTCTTGCTCGTCCCTGATACACCCCACAATTGCAGTATCGTCAGAAAACTTCTGCATGTGGCATGACTCGGTGTTGTAGCAGAAGTCAGATGTGTACAGGGTGAACAGGACTGGAGAGAGCACAGTTCCCTGTGGCGCTCCGGTGCTGCTGATCACAGTGTCAGAGAGACAGTTCTTCAGTCTGACGAACTGTGGTCGCTCGGTCAGGTAATCTGTAATCCAGGTTACCAGGTGAGCGTCCACACCCATCTGCAAGAGCTTGTCTCCCAGTCTGAGGGGTTGGATGGTGTTATAAGCACTTGAGAAATCAAAGAACATGATTCTCACAGCACTTATCCCTTGTCTAGGTGGGAATGTGTCCTGTGTAGAAGATAAGTGATGGCATCGTCCACGCCCACTTTCTCCTGGTATGCAAACTGTAACGGGTCTAGTGCATGGCATACCTGGGGTCTGAGCATACCTAAGACCAGTCGCTCCATTGTCTTCATCACATGTGATGTTAGAGCGACAGGCCTGTAGTCATTAAGCTCAATGGGGTGTGGCTTCTTAGGGACGGGGGTGATACATGATGTCTTCCACATGCAGAGCTGCAGAGACTGGGAGGTGGGGGTAGGGCGGGCACGCAAACAAGAGCAGTACCTGGAGCTGGTGCAGGGCAATTGAACCTGTTGTAAAAGTTCCAGGTCTCCCTCCACAGAGCTGCTGCTCTTCTTAAGGCCAGTGATGAAGTCCCACACCTCCTTCATGTTGTTTTCTTGCAACTTCTGTTCCATCTTCCTTCTGTAGTCCTCCTTAGCCTCTTTCAGCTTATTCTTGAGTTCCCCCTGTACTCGCCTCAGCTCTGCCATGTCCCCCTCTTTAAACACCATCTTTTTCCTATTGAGAAGGGTCTTGACATTACTGGTTATCCAAGGCTTGTTATTTGGATAGCAGCGTACAGTCCTTGTGGGTACAGAAGTTCAGATAGTCAGTAGTGCAATGTGTGACCTCCTCTAAGTCCTCTCCATTCAGTAGCACGCTCCAGTCAGTGGACTCAAAGCAGTCTCTCAAAGCCTCATCCACTTCCGGTGTCCACTTCCTGAAGGTGGGCGTGGCAACTGATAGCCTCTGAACTTTTGGCTTGTACATTGGCTGAAGATGAATGAGGTTATGGTCCGACTTCCCTAGGGGGGGAAGGGGGGTGGCACTGTAAGCATCCCTCATGTTTGCATACATGAGGTCTATTGTCCTGTTTTTCCTAGTTGGGCAGTCAACAAACTGGTAAAAGTTTGTGAGGGTGGAATCCAGTGTAATGTGGTTGAAATCACCAGAGATCCCAAAGAAGGCATCACTGTGCTGAGTTTGACGTGTTTCCTGTTGGCCGCTTGACGCTACCTGGCCGTATGACACTACCTCTCCTGTTCCTAGTGTCTCAGCCTACAGTGGGTCCCAGTTAAAAATTGACACTTCATTCACGATCAAGGTGATTCACGCAGCTGGGTGAAATGTAAGTACAACTGCAGCCGCTTGGGGGCAGCATAGTCCGCTGTGGCGTTCCACGGTCGAACCAGACGGCGCATTCGACAGCAAGGGCTGTGATTGGCCGAGTTTTCAGTGTGTTTCTCTGTGTTTTTAGCAGCCCCTGCAACATGCTAGTCCACTGTAGCCTAAGCTTTCTACATAATGTTAAACATAGTTTTGGATTCAGTGGCAAGATTTCTTGATTGTACAGTGCCTGTCTCTCAGTAATGTTTTAAAATGAGAGTTTCGTCAGCTGGCAGTAGGCTACTTTGTCGGTAGTCATGAGAAGTTCGCTTGCTAACAGAACATAATTTTGCTGCCCAGAAACCTTGTGAATTTTGTCTGATTTTTTTTTACTACACTAACGAGGTTGAAATATAGCCTTTGCCTACAGCATCTCCTTAACAGTAATGTTAACAAAATGACTAGTGTTGCACGGTGTATCGATACTAAAAAGGTATCATGATGCCTTCACGCAAAAAATGATACGATTTCCGACGTTTTTAGAATCAATATTTTATTAAAATTAACATTCTGTGTCTGCGTGAACTGCCCTTCCTCCTCTGCTGCTCTCACTGCTCCTTGCACGCATCTAGGCAAGTGGGCGTGTCAAGCAGGCAGCTCTGAGTGAGTGAGTGCCCAGCCAACGTCAACATACAGTAGTTCTTTGCCGACCGTCCTCGGCCTTGTGGATAAAACAAAAGGTGAAGTGCAACTATTTCGGATACATCACGAATAGTGAAGGCAAGCCATCAGGTACACAGAGGCCCGTTTGTGAAATATGTTTCAAAGTAATTTAAAAGCAGTAGGCTACGCATGGAACTTGGCACCTCGCAGGTCATCCCAACATTTTTGTTTAAAGAACGACAGGTTAACAAATATGCTATAGAAAACACGACTACATGGTTAGTGCCAAGTTCTTCTCTTCTGTTTTAGTCTAGCCTAAGTGAAACGAGTGGTTCTCTGGGATAAAGCGAACCTTCCTTCATCAATGAATTTGACGAGACATAACGAGCTGTAATCATTTTGACGAGACATAACGAGCTGTAATCATAGGGTGCTAACGTGATGAAAGCGCAATGTTCATGCCAGAATAACATTACCATAACTTGTAAACAATCTATTTCATGTTCGGTCAGTACTACTGGTAATATTTGTCATGGCATGTAGACTGCAATTTGTTCAATAAGTATTGCCCAGATGTAGGATAGGCTACCCGAAATGCGCTAATTAAAGCCCACAGCATATAATACCACCAAAGCGTGTTGAGTCCTAATAATAATAGCGGGTTATTGTTACGTGGTAGCAAATCATGTTATCAAAGAAATAGACGTAGGTTAATGTAGGAATGCACACAGACATATTGCAACAGGTAATGGTGTAGGCCTATCTGACGAAGACCTGAGTGGTTGGAACATCGTACTTGTACACTGGGCGCAAAGAAGACTATCCTCACATTTTTCCCTTTGCAACTGCCAAAGAAATCCCATGAACACGGGAAGGCCTAGGGAAGCCTATACTGTACATCAGATGGCCTAAAGATTAGGCCCCTCTGCATAGAATTCAGTGATTTGCATGCAGTAATTTAAACACTGACCTTGATCTAGCCTAGTTTGGCTATTTAAAGCTACTTTATTGGCAAAACACAACACAATGTAAATGAACTATAACAAAAAATAAAGGACTTAATCACACAAAGTAGGCCTACTATTTTACTGACTATAAAAATAATAATTATGTAGGAAGTTTAGAACCCAGAATTGACCTGCACACTACAAAAGTGCACCGAATTCAACAGAAATGACTCAATACACTTGGAGGAGGTATGAGTCCTTTCTTTTCCAGATATCTTAGGGTTTCGCCGTAGTATCGTTTCAGTATCGAGCATCGTGATATTTATGGCAGGTATCGTATCGAAGTCATAATTTTGGTATCGTGACAACACTAAAAATGACAGCATTCATATGACAAAGAAATTTGGTCACTCAAGACTGTGCCACAGCAACCAGTGTAGGCTACAGTCCTACCCAATAGGCCTACTCGAAGCAGATAGCGTTGTCTGACGGTCGAGTGGGTTAATGCACGTATTTCCAGAACAGGTCTGCAACTTTCAGGCAGTTCTGAGTTCGAATCTAGGCAGGAGCAGAGCCATATAAAGGCCTAGGCCTATTGTTATCATTTTTTGCAAGGTGTTGCTCCTGGCAATACTTGTTTATAAGACTTTTGGTGATTAATTGATAGCTGTTTTTGGGACACGTTAAACGTTCTTTATAATGAGCGCACGACGCGCTGTTACAACTGTAGGCTACAATGATTGCAATACAAAAATATGCGCGTGTTAGTTTAGTTAGTTTTGTGATGTTTTGCACTTTTGCCTCATGTGTTTTCAGGTTTGAGGGCTTTTTTGGCAAGATTGACCTTGGTTAGACTCTGCATATGTTATTTCTCCGTATGGAAAATAAAGTCAATTTTCAACACACGTCTGTTATTAGTTCAATAACAAGTGTTGCTTGTTAAAACATGTGACTAGTGAAACTCAAATGATTTTAGAAATATTTAGCCAAAGCCAAAAAGTGTTAGAGAGAAGGAGAGACGCCGGTGCAGCTCAGATGTCTTCTTAATTTTCTTTATTCTTTAGTAAAAGGTGCAGAACATTATTAAACTTTGACTAACGTTTCGGCTATTTACAATTTTCTATCGCGTAAAGTTAGTGAACACGTTATCAAAATTAACGCGCACACATTTTGTTTGAGCAGGAGACAGAATACGCACGCAGGCACAAGGCTACTTGTTTTCTTTTACTCGGCTATCTATATATGGTTATCAGCACACAATGTTGGGCTAATTCACTAGTTATGGATATCACAAGTTTAAACAACGAAAACAGAAAGGATGGAGGCAGCAAAGCTAGAGGAGTTATTCCAGATGGGCAAGAACAAGTTAGGCAATTGGTGTGCTTGTCAGAACGTACAGCTGTTTCAAGCCAGACGTCACGGTACGCTAGAACAAAACTAAAGGTAACTTTAGCTATAGGGCTGTATCAATTTGTCCAAATGAATAGGTCATCGTAGACGTTGTTGTTGTACTATTGCATGTGGATATTGTTGTTATGCTATGTAGGCTACTTTTTTTGCAATGCACGGACCTAAAACCGGGAAACGGACAAATATTGTACACATGAATTTGTTTTTGCAGGGGTGGGGGTGGGTGGGTGTACGTACCATAGCTCTCTCTCTCACACACACACACACACACACTCACACACACACACACACACAGTACCTTTCTTATCCACAGTTAATTTTAGTGGTGATATGTGTTATGGACATTGTTATGCACATTATTGACTGCAGTTTATTCTCATCAATGTCAGTCCATGAATGCATATTGATCAGTTGTTAACTAATACTGTAGGCCTAGAAGTTGCATTTGAAAATGTTACTGTTGTAGGCTGTTTGTTTTTTATTTCAGCCACACTGTTTTAAAGTGGTTAGGACCATTATTTCACAGCAATTTTGAATAAGCCATACTGCAATACCGATTTCATGGTTGCACCATGCACATGTTCGCCGATTATGTGGCCCTCAGTAACCTATAAATTCAATGATGTGGCCCTCAATGAAAATGAGTTTGACACCCCTGCTCTAACATATCTGTCCTGGCCTGGTTGCAACGGATTGTGGCCAAACGACAGAAGCGCGGAGAACCCTCCTTTGTCTACCAAAAAGTGTTACTTTGTGTCCCGCGCTCCCCCACTGCTTGTGAAAGAAGGGGGTGGGGGAGGGGGGCTTAACGTGAAAAAGCTTAATGTCCCAAAACGGCAACAAGTCATAATGGTAGGCTACAGGAAGTGGGGGGAGGGTATGGGATGACCAGAGCCGTCTTCGATGTGCTATTCAGAAAGCATCTTCTATTGTCTTTCCAGGCGCACTCAGCTCGTTATAGCCTATCGAGTGCCTTAACAGATAGGCTCTGCTCTTGGGTTTGGCCTCACAGCGAACTCAACCCTCTTGTTGCTTGCAGTTTGTTCAATAAAGCGATGCAGATTACATTATTTATTTCTGATTAATTGCGTCTTTTGATGTCTTTTGCAACATCTGCTTGTTAGGCTGGGCTACTGTCAATGTCCTGTACAGGTAAATGTTCAACAATTACTGGTGTAGGCCTACAGGCTATAATCAATTAGGGACTGTTCATTATTTATTTAAGGGGCTACCGGAGGAGTTTTGGGAGCGTTAGTCAAAAAAGACGTGACCCTCCCTCGCCAGCAAGAAATTTTTCTATGACCCTCCAAAGTGATTGAGAAAAAACGCATGACCCTCCCCATTCCCAACAATTTAGGCTATTGATGCCTTCTGTAGGCTACTGGGTCAATTTGGGAGCTTGCATGCTACGACTCCTTCCTTGAAATGCCTTGAAAAGGCTGTCGTTTGCACAATTTCACAAATAATCTCCGGGACCGAAACAAACCTGTCAACTTTTCCCGGGTTTATCACGTATTTTAACTTTTTCCTCGCTGTCTTAGGAGGAGCTGCAGGGCCGTTGCAAGGGGCTGCGAGACCCTTTGCGAACTTGACAGATGCATGAACATACGTGCATGAAATCATGCGATAGCTTACTTTACACATAGCCAAGGCTACCGTCGGTGCATTTTAATAGTAGCCTAGTCTAATAAGCTACACCAGCTTGTCTTTAAGAGGGGAAATTGTATAGCCTATAACATTAGCTGAGTCACATATTTGGCCATATGGTGTTTATCATAGGCTACATCATGAAACCAATAGTGTAACAAAGGCGAACACTTTAACAGGGGAAATTAATTGGGCATGAATCATTGTGCTGAACGGTATTTGTCAATGAGCAGAAACACACACGACATTCAAACTGTTGATAAGATGTGCACTATGGAAACTGGTCTGTAGGCTAACATGGACAAGTAAATGACACTGACTCGCCATATCTTGCTTTGCCGCAAACTCAGCAATGAAATCATAGGCCAGTTTGCAGGTAGCATAACGTCTTTTTCAATTCATAGAAGGGAGAGCCCAGTCTCTCCTGCGACATTGAGGTGCGCAAATAGTTTTTAATAGCCTGTTCAACTTCGAAAAGCTTCGTTTACTCGATGCCAGTCACTTATCGCAATTTCAAATTTCGGGAAGCTTTGTTCAATCTTTTTAAGTTTTAAGTGCTGTAGGCCCCTATCTGCCCCCTTTGGAATTATATCTCGAGCCTATTATAAGGTCCAGTGCGTTATGTCCTGGGATTCGGACGTGCTCAAAAAGTAAAGAAAAAACACTTTTTTTATAGACGGTTATGAGGAGCAATGTCTGAACTCCGTGTCATTCAGACTCAACCCTCTTGTTGATATCTTCTTCGTTGTCGTTTGAACGTCGGCAAGCAGGCATGTTGCGGTTGCAATTTAAGTGAAATTTCTACAGTAGGCCTACAACATGCAACATGCTTGTTAGGCTGGGCTACTGTCAATGTACTTGTACAGGTAAATGTTCAACAATTGCTGGTGTACAGGCTATAATCAATTAGCTAAATCATTTGTCTAGCTGTTTAAAAAAAATTGTGCTACATTCAAATGCAAAAGGTGCTTTGATATCGTTTTCGTTTGAACGTCGGCGTGTTTTGAAGACGGTTTTGGCCAGGTTTTTTTTGCTTGACGAGCTTGACGACGGATTGAACCCTTGATGATTCAGCGTATTGGGAGACAGCATACGAACTGAGATATTTCAAGTGGACACTAGATGGCGAGCCTACCCAAGGAAATCTAACGGCAAGGACTGAAACACAGCATTCGGAAACGGTTTGATCTGAACAAATTGAACTGAGCTATTCTTTGATTCACACTGGATATTGACTGAGCTTTTGAACAAATCAAATTGGACGGATCCTCTGAACTGAAATTATTTAAAGTGTTGCAACACAGTTATTTAAATATATTGAATAGAGAAACTTGTGAATGGGTGAATGTATGAATGTGAATTGGTTAATGTGTTGTATTTTTTTCTTTTATGTTTTCCTGTTAAAGTGAAACTGAAAAGTGAAGCAATTGCACAATCAAAAGAAACATTTCAAATATTTCCATTATACCTGCAAAGAAAGAGTTACAGTGGGCATCGCTTTCAAATGGCCACTTCAGTCGCGCATTACGAGGCGTCAAGCTGCGTGAATCTTTAGTACCACTTTCAGCCATTGTACATCGCTCTGCCTGCCGCCTCTTCTGAAAAAGCTTGATTTACCTCGATTTAGGCTACTTGGGTATGGCTTAAGGCTTGACTACTGGTAACGAAAATCGAAATCGAAATTTGCTGTCTACATTATTGTCAGTGTTGGGGTAACGCAACTACGCAAATCAAAACAGTGGTGTGATAATTGAGCCAGTAGAGAAATAACTGTTCAGAATTAACCCTCTAGGCGCCACAGGCGACTATAGTCGACAAGATGCGGTACTGAATAAAACGGCCGATTTAGTCAAATAGGGTGTCATATTTCGTTCGACCTCCCCTCCACTAGATGGCAGACATGTCATACGTCATCCCCGAGTCCGAAAAAGGGCACGCTTTAAACAAAACTTTTTAGCTACAGCGCATTGAATCAGTGCGTGAAATACCGGAGCTAGTGTGCGTGTGAGCCACTTTGTCAGAGCGATATTGTCAACGTCAGCGAGTATTTGCATTAGATTATCGTCTAATGGCATCAAAAAAGTTTACCTGAAATGAAGTGTTGGGTCTTCTATTCGCGGACCCTGATTCTGAAGGGGAATATCTGCCTTCAGAAAATGACGGTGATTCGTTTAGTGAGGCTTCAGATGCGTCCCTGCCTTGCAATGATGCAGCTGGACAAAGTGAGAGTTTACTCCATAGTTTAGCTTACACCAAGCACAAACGTTGAATCGTTTGCCCAATGTCACTGGTGGGAATAATGTTTCACGGGTTCGGAGTGTTCATCGGGAAGTTAGCAGGGTGTTAGTGGTGTGGCAAACGAGGCTGGAGGTAGCCTAATGATAGCGCTAGCTTCTGTCTTCTGAACGTGTGCCTCTCCACAATCGCGGCGACAGTAACGTGGTGGAGCCTTTGTCTAATGCCACTGGGTATGTTAGACGAGGTCGAAGTGCTCATAGGACAGTTAGGGGGAACGTAGTGGCAGTGTGGGGAGTCGCAATGAGAATGACAGTAGGCCTAGTCCGAGCTGCGCAAATTCTCTCCACTCGGTGCGCGCGAGGCAGATCTGGCCATGCTGCTCGCATGGTGGAGGTGGTGACACGCTCTCTCCCTCTCCCTCTCCCTCTCCCACACACACACACACACACACATTAGGTCATGCATAGTCTATCACAAGATGATGGGAATGCCGGCCCTGTATGGATAGGGATAGGGAGTCATTATCTCTACAGCAAAAGGCCTGCTACATAAAAAAAATGTCAGCCATTTATTAGTAATGATTTACACTGTTGATTTGCTATCTATTTCCCTGATCATTTAGGACATACACTATGTGTTCCTTTTTGTGTGTTCATGTCCTTGGTATGTGTGTGTGTCTTTGTCAGCTAAGAAAAAAAACAAAAAAACATCAACAAAAACAACAAAAAGAAAAAAAATACTAACATTGTCTCTTGTCTTGTCTCGTCATCTCACTCCTGATCTGTGCCTTGCCGTGGCAAATGAGCTTTTGAACTAAACAGAATTGCCGCAGAATTACATTCATATTTGGAACTTACATAGGCCTAGTCCAATGCATCGTTACACTACGTTAGTGTTTCCCAAAACCATAGTAGCAACGAACGTTCGCAACCACTATCGTAAAGTTGTGTAGTTACAACTACACCTCTCGACCTGTGGTAGAATGCTAGTAGAAGCATAGTTCCAGGGATCTTCATGTCAAAGACGTCACTGACGCCAGTTATTTGTTTGCAAATGAATAATTATGAATATATTTAGGTTTCTAATTGATATTTACACTTCTAACCACCATACATCCATATTTTAAAATGGCCAAGGCAGAAAATACATAAATTAAAAGTCAATTTGCAGCCATGTGCACGTAAGTAAAATTCACACACCTGCAGACAATGATAAGGTGGTGCGCACTTTTTGACAAGTCAGCTGAGAATATGTAGCCTTTGATTTTCATGGAGGCGGATTCTGATTCTGATAACAGGGCTCTACACTAATATTTTTTTCCAGGAGCACTTGTGCGCCCAAGTTAAAAAAATTTAGGAGCACAGACAAAAATTTTGGCGCACAGTCACTTCTGTACTTAACTTACACATAATCTAACATTACACTGCAGCTAACAGTTAAACATGCCAGTGCACCAATTGCGAATATTAAGAATGACTGACAACATTTAGGCTACAGCAGGGTTTCCCGCAGCACTTTGCAGTCAAGGCGGCCGCCTTGGCAAAACAAGCCTGCCGCCTTAACTACGTCGTCAAAAAAACAAAAACAAAAAAAAAACATGTTACTTTGTCCTGTTTTCTCCCTTTCATTCCAAACCGTGACCAACGCCAATCTCCCTTCTCCGCAGAACGCATTAAAAAATAAGAAGAAACGTGTCATGAATCGAAAAATAATCAGATTTTATAATCAGAGCTAGTGAGCGGAGCTGAGCGGTGCAAATATCTCGCTCCTCGTAAGAATCAGTCAAATTAATTGTCAGGTGTGATGAAATGCGTTATTCCACTTTTTATGTCATAAACGTTGCAGGCCTATGGAAAGGTTTAGTGGTACGGTTGTCCAATGATCAAGTTGTTGCTTCAATTTGTGTTTTAATTTATGCGACGCACCGATGCTGGGTTCATCCGTTTGGCGCAAGTTTAAAATATTTAGCCGACTGCGTGATTTGTCATTTTCGTTCTTTTGGCAATTAATCCCGACTGATCCCTTTAGTTAACGTTGCCAAGCTTGTTTGTTGTTGCACTATCAGTGTTGCAGTCTTTTAAAATAAATGTTCTGAGTAAAATATATTGCTGTTGCTATTAGTTCTTTGGGACCGGGGAGCTAAATTGACCTGACGCGAATTTGACCGGAGAAGCGGCCGAGTAAACAGCCACCTGCTCTCAGCACAGTGTTGACTTGCGCGTCTAATCGGACGTGCAAGACTGACAATACAGTGGGCATCGCTTTCAAATGACCACTTCATTCGCGCATTACGAGGTCGTGAAGCTGCGTGAAGCTTTAGTACCACTTTCAGCCACTGTGCGTGGCTCTGCCACTGTACATCGCTCTGCCTGCCGCCCCCCTTCTGAAAAAGCAGGAGACTTGCCGAGAGTAATCTCAGCCTACGAATTCAATAACAAAATAAATCATGCATACTTAAACATTACCTCGATTTAGGCTACTTGGGTATGGCTTAAGGCTTGACTACATGGTGGTAACGAGAATCTCAACAATCTCTGGCGCTTTCCTATAACATTAGGCAACTTGGTGTGTTCTCTTGCTTGTTTCCGTAGAATAAAACTGAATACACGCATCGGTGCACAGCTGTTTTGCTGACGCTAAAGTTTTCGCCAACAACTCGATTGGCACACATCGCAAGTTTATACAACTAGTGCAGTGCCCGTTCAAACATGCCATTCCTGTAGAAAACCTGTAGCCCGATACATGCCCGCAGGTATGCCTGCTTTAACAATAGGATGATAGGGAAAAACATCATTCCAGCTAAGCATTCAATAATGTATACTGAATATCATAATATATTAGCCTATAATTAATGTGCAGTAGCCTAAGAAGAATTTAGGCATGACTGCATGTGATTTATACAGATCGGAATGGAATAACAAATGTTTTGAGTTAAGGCTATAGGCCTAGCTTATTGCATAACTTTCCTGATAGTGAAGACAAGCCATTTTGTGATCGTTTGACATTTGCAACGATGTGACTCAAAAGCAGTGTTTGGTAGCATAAGTGACGTTTCTCTGTCTGCCACTTGTTGTCTAGCTGTGTGGCACGTCTTCTGAAACGTTAAATTCGGGACCATTAGCCCATCGCTTGTTTCAATTTGGGACCTTGCAGTCGGAAATGTAGTTTGTTTATTCAAAGTCTCACGTCCAATGTAGCCTGGGCTATTCAAAGCATCAGTTTATTGCACATACTTTTCATGTAATTTTGAATAGAACTACATACTCGTGTTTGTTGGCCTGTTGTTGCAAAATCCGCGTAATCATTTTATGCAAGTAAACATACAGGAAGTCTTTATTGTTGAGATCAGAGATGATAATCAAATATCTTGCATTTTAACCGTGATTTGGTGCTGCCAAATCTCCGCTTATCCTCTCTCTGGTCCTGCGCGCAGTTCTGTGTGAGAGGGTGGCTATGGTAGAGCGGAGAAAGCCGATATATAACGATATACTATGCACTGCACTTACTCATGCCAGTAGCAAGACACTACTCATGCCAGTAGCAAGACACCTGCCAAGTTTGAAATCGAACGGACCAACGACACGCAGACAGACAGACAGACATTCCTGCAATTTATGGATAGATAGATGCGATGGCTTGTTTGTTGGGATAGGCATCCGACAACGAGTACTCGGGGCAACAGCCAGGTCTATCATTCGTCATAATTCTTCAAACCCTGACTTGTGAATCTAAAGGTCTCCACCCACTGTTGCTCAGTGAAGTAGAGCTATAATCGGCCTTTAAATTTAGGCCCGACAAGACCCGACCCCCACAGAAAGCAGCCCGAGCCCTAACCGAACCCGAGACTGACAGCTTTTTAAAAGCCCGAACCCGTTTACAGCCCGACATTATTCAAATGTCCGCACGCACGCAGCTCTTTTGCCTTTTGTCAAGAATGAGTAACATTTGACATAATTTATTCATGACTAACGTAGCCTAGGCCACTTGGAAGTTGGAACAAAGAAATAAAATAGCAAGTCCTCTCAGCATTCTGAAGTTTGCGGGAACCCTCCCATACGCAGCCCCGACATTAAATAGTTCTTGCTCCAGCTTTTCAAACCCCTCGCCATTTACGATATTAAAAGGCCTAATGTCTTTACAGCGAAAGCTGACACACTTCTTCTCCGTAATCATTTGTTTCAC
The DNA here is from genome assembly GCF_046254945.1 of Alosa pseudoharengus. Classification (NCBI taxonomy): domain Eukaryota; kingdom Metazoa; phylum Chordata; class Actinopteri; order Clupeiformes; family Clupeidae; genus Alosa; species Alosa pseudoharengus. The sequence goes on along the minus strand of NW_027468564.1, from coordinate 41,250,609 downwards.
CTTTGCAGGGTTTGATTTTGTTGCTGTAGCCTAACAAACGATGTGATCCTGATGGGCACTGACAGCTTTGATCAACATGCCTTATCAGCGACGAATTCCCTGCCGTTCTACAGAATGTTGCATCCTTTGGATTTTACATAACCACTGGCTCATTATTCTCATTATGCACTTTTCCACACCTCAGACTTTGCTTTCTTTGCCGGTGCAACTAAAACGCCTGTCACAAGAGGCCAGCCTCTGTTTCACCTCCTAAGCATCCATTTCTGCATCTTTCTCGGTGGTTTGCGCAGCCTACAGTAAGTAGGTCAGTGAGTTAGGAGTCCTCTAGACTTCTTTTAAGCTGTCTCAGAGGTGGAAAGTTGCGTTCGTTGGGGGCAGGGCCGAATTAACATATCATAGACCCTTGGGCCCCCCCTGCCCCCCAGCCAACGTGAATCTGGCGGTCAGTTAATAGGCCTATCTGTGAGGCCAAGGCTCACCAAATAGCCCGTTTGTTTACAACTAACATTACATTTAATTAAACTGCTTATGCTATGCCGAAATAGTTTCAACATTTTGAATATCAGTGTCGGGTGAATTAGGAAATGCCTTATGGCTGAAAGCTGCTTGGGATCCCCCCCTGTCAAGCAATAACCATACAAAAAGTTAAAAACAGATGACATGATGCGCGTCACTGACACTGACTGATATATTCCAATATATTCGAATACATGTGTTTATTTTAGAGGGGATATTCGAACGTCATTTTTGAGCAGTTTTGACAGCCCTAGTCCACTGTAGGCTACGCCAATCGCCTGTTAACACCTTCCACCTAACCCCGGTGAGTGGGGGTCGCTATAATGCGTGTGAAATATCACCATTGAGTAGCCTATGCGAAATAGCCTTAAAATCGTTCCGGTGTTGTGTGCCTTCTGGTTTCTCCACCTGGTTTCCTTGTGCGTGCATGCGCTGCAGCAGTTGTCAGACATTCACAAACAAGTTGTTTTAAGCGGTTTGAAGTCGCTTTTCATACGCCATGAGCGCTCGGCTACATTACAGCCACTCGGACAAAAGACATGTAAAAAAATATATGTTTTGAAAACTAGCATTAAACTGGATTCTATCCCGCAAAAGCAACACACGCGTGACTCTCTCCATCCTGATTCCCTACTCTTTGAGCCAACTAATATGTTACGCGAATCAATTAACTATTGTAGGCTACCATTAATTAATAACGTCAACACCCAGGTAACATGTTGTCCAGGCTATCTGAAACAAGGGGTTGCCTCTCATCTACAACAACTGGTTACCTTGGGCTGCTACAGTCGTCAGTGCACTGTGCACAGTAGGCCTATGCTCTTCGTGGTTGATCAACTAAAAATAAAAGATGTATTTGGTGATGACGTTATTGTGGGCCTAGTAGACCTAAATTTTGAGAAATGAAATGGTACGAGAAATGATCTACATAGCGCACAGTGTTGCGCGGTCTGCCCGAAATTAGATCAATACAGTAAAGCATCAATACAGTAAAGTCAACAGTAAAGAAGCTGAAGACGCGAGTTAAAATAATAAAGACACCCCTTCAGGAAAAGCGATATAGGCTATGGGAAATATTGGGAAAAGTTCTTAAAGAAGATGACAGTAGTACAAGTTATGGTCTAGGCCTACTTCTTGCGAAGCCATTTAAGTATGACAGCCAAAACGGGCAGCCTGCAGGAATAAATCTACCAGTATGTATAGGTTCGCGCATGCATAAAAGTTACCTTAGTTCGTTGTGTTTGTGACTTTAAACAGTGGATGTGCTTTGTGCTTCATTCAGCATTATAAACCAGTTCTTAAGCTAACGTTTTGACCAGCAATGTATCTCAGTCTTGCCTATACCTTGCCTCACCATTTCTGTTTTCGAAAGAAAGATGTATGTCCATGGCCTTCAAATCGTATCCTATAGTGTTTTAATCCTTGGTGGTTGCGTGCGTGCCTGCGCTCTTATTCTCAGACTCTCTCCTGCGCAAACATTATGTCCTGCATGCCTACTGCGTGTAGTTCTACTGCATAAAGTTTCGCAAATAAATTAGTTTGTTAATGGCCTACTGTCACACTGCATGCAGGCTATAACCAAAAGCACACATTTTGTAAATAAGCGGGTCGGATCGCTACAGCTATATTTTGCATATTGCAGCCAATACGTCAACTAGGCTAAAAGGCATGCTAGGTTACCTTTCCTTCTCTCACTGCATTCTCAGAATCTCATCCTGTTCCTCCTATATCCGATGAATTTGTTGGATAGAAGAACTAATTTCTTCAATCTTTGCATCTTGGCTGGCTAGTCTAACTTTCCGCTTTTCTGCGCGCTCTTGGATTTGATAGAAGCGACTACTAGCGAGTCACAATGCGAAACTGCTAACGTTGATGGGAGGTGTAGTTTTTATGCTGCATTCGCGACGTGATTCTATGGTTTGCACATGTTTCTCGATGTTGCGGTGTATTTTGTAGACAAACATTGACATGGTTAGAAGTCATTCGCACCAGTGCGCCTACATATTTTTTTGCACTCGCACGCCTTCATTTTTACTCGCATGTGCGAGTGAAATGGGCGCACTGTAGAGCCCTGGATAATATGATCTGCACAAAAGATAAACTTAGGTAAACAAGATGTCAATATTGTTGTCAAAATGTTAACCCAGATTCGAACTCCTAGACAGGGGACTGATAACTGCTGTGCAACGGCGGTTGTCATCTGCCGGCCTTAACGCAATGCGCCACAGAAGTGTGCAGGTGCCCGTTCACATGCTACTAAACGTCATTAACCACCTTAGTCCAGACTACTAAGTTTGGAAACTACTATGGGCCATGTTCCATATGTGTTGTGCATGCATTACTTGAAAAGAACTAGCTCCAGTTATGTATGAACAGTGAAGGTAACAATCTCTTGTGAAAAACGTGAACTTGAAGAAGTGAAAATTGAACAATATGAACTACAGTGGGCATTGCTTTCAAATGACCACTTCATTCGCGCATTACGAGGCCGTGAAGCTGCGTGAAGCTTTAGTACCACTTTCAGCCACTGTGCGTCGCTCTGCCACTGTACATCGCTCTGCCTGCCGCCCCCCTTCTGAAAAAGCAGGAGACTTGCCGAGAGTAATCCCAGCCTACGAATTCAATAACAAAATAAATCATGCATAATTAAACATTACTTCGATTTAGGCTACTTGGGTATGTCTTAAGGCTTGACTACACTGGTACCGAAAATCGAAATCGAAATTTGCTGTCTACATTATTGTCAGTGTTGGGTTAACGCAACTACGCAAATCAAAACAGTGGTGTGATAATTGAACCAGTAGAGATATTTGATTCGCTAGAGGGGGGTGGATTAACTCTCGATGCGCATAAGGTATAATGCGAATAAAGTTGATGGAAACGGTTTATTCGCATCGTGTGACGTAACCTTCAGAGAATCTCAGCAATCTCTGGCGCTTCCCTATAACATTAGGCAACTTGATGTGTTCTCTTGCTTGTTTCCGTAGAATAAAACTGAATACACGCATCGGTGCACAGCTGTTTTGCTGACGCTAAAGTTTTCGCCAACAACTCAATTGGCACACATCGCAAGTTTATACAACTAGTGCAGTGCCCGTTCAAACATGCCATTCCTGTAGAAAACCTGTTGCCCGATACATGCCCGCAGGTATGCCTGCTTTAACAATAGGATGATAGGGAAAAACATCATTCCAGCTAAGCATTCAATAATGTATACTGAATATCATAATATATTAGCCTATAATTAATGTGCAGTAGCCTAAGAAGAATTTAGATTTCTACAGATCGGAATGGAATAACAAATGTTTTGAGTTAAGGCTATAGGCCTAGCTTATTGCATAACTTTCCTGATGGTGAAGACAAGCCATTTTGTGATCGTTTGACATTTGCAACGATGTGACTCAAAAGCAGTGTTTGGTAGCAGAAGTGACGTTTCTCTGTCTGCCACTTGTTGTCTAGCTGTGTGGCACGTCTTCTGAAACGTTAAATTCGGGACCATTAGCCCATCGCTTGTTTCAATTTGGGACCTTGCAGTCGGAAATGTAGTTTGTTTATTCAAAGTCTCACGTCCAATGTAGCCTGGGCTATTCAAAGCATCAGTTTATTGCACATACTTTTCATGTAATTTTGAATAGAACTACATACTCGTGTTTGTTGGCCTGTTGTTGCAAAATCCGCGTAATCATTTTATGCAAGTAAACATACAGGAAGTCTTTATTGTTGAGATCAGAGATGATAATCAAATATCTTGCATTTTAACCGTGATTTGGTGCTGCCAAATCTCCGCTTATCCTCTCTCTGGTCCTGCGCGCAATTCTGAGAGGGTGGCTATGGTAGAGCGGAGAAAGCCAACGTGTGTTTCTTTTACCGATATATAACGATATATTTAGCTTTTCTTATCCAAACAATGTCAAACTATGCACTGCACTTACTCATGCCAGTAGCAAGACACTACTCATGCCAGTAGCAAGACACCTGCCAAGCCTCACCAAATAGCCCGTTTGTTTACAACTAACATTACATTTAATTAAACTGCTTATGCTATGCCGAAATAGTTTCAACATTTTGAATATCAGTGTCGGGGGAATTAGGAAATGCCTTATGGCTGAAAGCTGCTTGGGATACCCCCCTGTCAAGCAATAACCATACAAAAAGTTAAAAACAGATGACATGATGCGCGTCACTGACATAATGCGCTATTAATATAGCCTGGATATTCCAATATATTCGAATACATGTGTTTATTTTAGAGGGGATATTCGAACGTCATTTTTGAGCAATTTTGACAGCCCTAGTCCACTGCAGGGCCGTTTCAAGGAATTTGGGGGCCCCAAGCAAAATGGACATGGAGGGCCCCCCCCCCCCCCACCGCACGCAAAGCCTAGGAACCACCACATAGCCATACAGTTTAAGTTCACCCACAGTTTATATAAATACAACATTTTGACAGTGCAATACTGCAGTTGCATATATATATAATGTGCATTAGTTTTGAACATTTGAACATTTGCAAAAACACCACCGTACCATAAAATCCAATATAAATGTAAAAAAGTGCACAATAACTAAATCCAACATACTTAAACACACACATACACTCACATTAACATTTTTCAGTTCTCACAAAGTGAGAAAATAAAACACTGCCATCTTATGCAGAAAAAGGATGCATTGTTCAAACTATAAAGAGTGCAGGTTGTAACACATAAGATTAACCTTTCAGGCCATCTTCATCAGTGGAGGTATCCTTAGGAAGAGCCTGAGGGCTGAGAAATTTAAGCAAAGCACCTTGAGGGAGAAAGAAAAGATATGTTAGCATTTCCAAATTTTGATATTTAGAAGGGATGCAGCTGCTTTCACAACTACCAATGCTTACTGTAAAAACATCCCAAGCTAATGTTATACATTGACCTAGGCCTACTTGTAGCTTAACATAGCATTTAAGCATTCTGCTGTTTGAGAATTAGACAGACGCACCTGATGCTTTAAAGACAGTAAACAGCTGGCGTGCATGAATACTACTAGACATGAATGTTCCAGTCTGCTTTGATGCACGGAATTTATCGTGTGGTTTTCCAATGAATCGTGCGCTCACGACAATCACGCCGTTAAACTTAAATAGGTTACATCACTAAGTTCGATTTCAAGCAAGGAAAACGATGATTTGAAGACATCTGTTTCGTTGGAAGGGCAAGGGGTAGCAACAGGGCAACACAGAGACAGGCCCGATGGCAGGGCTGTTATGAGAGTATTAAAATATGGGATATTCTATGGGAAAACATTAAAACGGCAATACAGCGGGGGAAAGTTAAAATACGTGGTAAACACGGAAAAAGTTGGCATGCATTGTTTCGGTCCCCGTGCACAGGGATTATTTGTCATATTATTAATCACATATGATTATTTGTGAAATTGTGCAAACAGGCGCAACACATTTGAAAAGGAAGGACTGGTAGCATGCAAGCTCACGGGAAAGATTGATTTAAGAACGTTATCACAGTGTGTGGCTGTGGCGCGGGCGGAAGACAGCGACAATTGGCAGGGGAGGGTCATGTCTTTTTTAACAATTCTGTCGGAGGGTCATTTCTAGCAGGCAAGAGAGGGTCATGCAACTTTTGACTGAAGCACTCAAAATTCCTCCGGTGGCCCCTTCAATAAATAACGAACAGTCCCTAGATTGCTGCTGGGCTATATGTCTTGGTTCATGTCTGATAGAGATGATAGGCCTACTCTTAGTTATCTCCCTTGCAGCAGATCTAACGTGAACGTTATGTGATCCATTTAATTTAAATGTTGTGCGGCCCGCCAGCCAATTTTCAAAACCCGATGTGGCCCTTGAACCAAAAAGTTTGCCCAACCCTGGGCTAGTGTGTTGGAGCCTCATTCTCCTGGTATGAGATGTTGATTTGCTAAAAGTACTGTACAGTAAGGGGCTAGTGTGTTGGAGCCTCATTCTCCTGGTATAAGATGTTGATTTGCTAAAAGTACTGTACAGTAAGGGGCTAGTGAGTTGAAGCTTCATTCTGCTGGTAAGAGATGTTTATTTGCTTCAGTAAAATACTGTGATACTTTGGTAAGGGGGCTAGTGTGTTGAAGGCCAAACACATTCATGTCCAGAATGCAGGGTATCTCCTCTTACATTATTATGACCGCCGCGCAGCGAAGCGGTGGTCATATAGGTTTAGTCAGATTTTTTTCTTTTTTTTTTTCTTTTTCGCATGCCCAAATTTCCGTCAATGATTCCCGGGACACTGAAAGACCGGGGTACACAAAACTTGGTGGGCATGTAACCCCACATGGATAGCATGGAACCATCGTTTTTCGTTTTGATCTGTAGCCCCCCCACTGGACTGGACCCCCGAAAGGAGGGTAGGGCAGACACAGTTTTCTGTGAATATCTCGAGAACCGTAGGGTTTAGGAGGACCTTTTTTTTGTATGTTTGCCTCCAGGGGTCATGTTAACCCATTTCATGTGCACACATGTGCACAAACAGATACACACACACACACATACATTCACAGTAATCATACGTATGACACATACTCACACAGTAGACATATGTACGCTTGCATGCACAGGCACATACGCAGGCACACACACACACACACACACACACACACTCACACACACACACACCCACACACATAACATAAACATAACACAAACAATCAAGAATTTCTCAGAATTATGAACAGGCAAGATGGAGGTGGGGTTGTATAAAATGAATTTTACATGTGAAATCTATGAACTAATCATGTTTTGGTACTTGTTGTCTAGCAGATACCAGTGAGAATTGAGTGTGGATAATGCAATTTAGTGAAACAGTTCATATAGGCCTTTCAGCGTGATTTCTTTTTGTGGAAAAAATGTGCTGGACTGGGCGGCGGTCATATTTTGTACCGCTCTGCGGTGCATCTAGTTTAGAATCTGTTTTCTCTGTCATGTTCCTGGTGTGCTGAGTGAAACTACACAATGTAGGAAGGAACCAGAATAGTGTTTAATTAATACATATCTGAGAGATACATTTATACTCAACTATTACTCAACAAGTAACAGCTGCTGTGGCAGTAACACTGCGCTTCATCTACACCAGGGGTGACCAAACCTTTTGACTCAAGGGCCACATTGGGTTTTGAAAATTAGTCGGCGGGCCACACACAAAAAATAATATATAACGTTTTGTATAATTTAAATGACAAAGTAATTTTGTTGTAGAAAATGTATTTCTTAAGAAATACTGTTAATTCTTTAAGACTCTTTTGCCAGCTCCAGTCAAATATAGCCTATGGCTGGCTAGTGCTGTGCCTATGGCTGTGCCCTCTCACAGCTTATAAATGGTCAGTAGTGGGAACTACTGTTGCCATCGCGATTTCATTTTAAAAGTTTCTTATAAAAAGGAGATATCAATTATCAACAATGACAAGCCAGCTGGAACAAGCCAGCTGGAACCTGCCGCGCTCTCTCCCTCTCGTGCACGCATAGCCTGTAATAAGCTGTTTTGACATTGACATTGTAAACGTTCTCTAAGAAGAGTGTAAAGCAGTTTGCAGTAGCCTAAAGTTAACCACAACGTCGTCTATCGCTGGGAAAAAATACTGAGCGGCTTATGATAACCTAATTAAATGCTCGGCAGGCCGGATTAAAGTGCGTGGCGGGCCGGATCTATGATGAACTAATAAATGCTCGGCGGGCCGCATTTGGCCAGCGGGCCTTAGTTTGGAAACCCCTGATCTACACCATTAAACTTTGCCACCAATCTGTGGTTCACCTGATAAGAATTTGTCATATCATGATATTAATGATAAAGGTGATGACATGTTTACATGTGCTGCAAGATGGGCAGCTCACATGTAGAATGAGAACAAAGATGACTGACTGTGGAGTTCTAACTAGACGAGGAAAAAGAGTTCATTGCTGATGATAATCAGGATCAAGTTTTATATTTTGTGATTGCACTGCTCTCAAGACGTTACATAAGGTTGAGAGAACTGTGGTGAATAGTACTGTTTTCATATCATCATTCATATGGATATCGCCAAAATAGCCTGTATTGTGGTTTAGTTTATATTGCCCATCCCTAATCTGAACATATGTTATGATTTTATATGGACTTTAACAACATTGTGATTATACAAGTGAATAAATGAAATGACACCATTCCTATCTGCCTTTTGCACTCTGTCTTTGTCACTCTATACAGACTTGCTGCTTGTAAACTGACAGAGGAATCCTGTGAGGTTGTAGCCTCTGCTGTGCAGCACAGTGCCTCCCTGACAGAACTGGACCTGAGTGACAATCACATGAACATCACTGGAATTCAGCTTCTGAGTGCACTGAAAGGTGACATCAACTGTAAGCTGCAGACATTGAGGTTTGTGTTTGACTTTACTTTTTTTCTCCTCCGGCTTTTAAGCAGTGTGTTTGAGATTTGGTTTCAGTACCAGTATGTTCACCACACAACATTATTTCAGTGTGTTTGAGATGTGGTTTCAGTACTAGTATGTTCACCACACAACATTATTTCAGTGTGTTTTCTACCCAGCAGTAAATATGGGTTAGGTGAGGAGTGTGTTGAGTGTCATTGTAGTCATGACAGAGTCCAGTCTAATGTCTGATATGGCTGAGTCAGTGATACATTATATATTGATGTAATTGAAGTGGCAATTTCTTCCGTTTCATTAATTGTTTTCTAATTAGATGACTAATGAGCAGTATAATGTACTCTGAAAACATTCATCATCATGACAAAGTTCAGAATACACCTGCAGCAACTGACAGCAATACTTTAAGTGGCTCATTGCAGCACATATGGGTGAGGAGCGTGTTGAGTGTCATTGTAGTCGTGTCAGAATCAGGTTTAATGTCAATGCACTTTCATCAATTTCATTAATAGTTTGGAGTTAGATGACTAATGAGGGGTGTGATGTACTCTGAAAACATTCACCATCTGCGCCTGCTAAGTCACTGATATCAAGGATTTGCGTGGCCTATTGCTCTTGTAACACAGCAACTTTATTGTGTAGCCATTTTAAAACATTCAAGTTGGTGAAGATTATTGTCTACTAATAATGGTAGAATTTACTTCTGCTACAACATGAACACATTTATTTTATTCTAAAACCCTTACAATAAGAACATTTCACATGCTGCTGACGATTACAGAGTAGAGTGCTAATGTTATGATTCTCCCTCTCTCTCTCTCTCTCTATCTTTCTTTCTTTCTCTCTCTCGCTCTCTCTCTCTCTCCCTCACTCTCTTTTTGTCTCTCTATCTGTCTGTCTGTCTCTCGCTCTCTTTCTCTCTCCCTCCTTTATAGACATCTCCATGGAGAACTGAGAAAATGTAAGTGTTGATCTACTGTTGAGTGTTGTACTGATCTACTAATGATTTTGAAGTGTTCTTTATTAAGCAGCTATGTTATGGTATAAAATTCGCCAAAAGTTTTCTGTACCTGTACCAAAGTTTTGTGCTTGTAAGAATATTTTGTGCTCGTAAAAATGATTTGTGTACATGTAAAAATAATTTGTATCTGTAAAAATATTTTGTGCATGTAAAAATGGTTTGTACATCTTCAAATCCGTTTTATCACTGTGTAGAATTTTTTTTTTGTGAATTTGCGAACGATATTTGCACGCACGGATTTTCCATTTGCAAATGCGCATCTGTTTTCTACAGACATGAAACAGATCTACGGGTACGAAACGAATGTACAAGTACAAAACTTTTTTACAAATTTTCCCAAAACAGCCAATCACAGCACTGCTTACTGAACGGCCAGTCAGCCGATCAGCTCGCTTCTTTAATTCTGAAACGCTGGACATAGAAAATACCGCTCTGGGTACATCCATGTAAACACCACAGTTCAGAAGAGGTGAAACACTTAAAAAAGAAGAGCTATCTTAGCTAACAAGCAAACAGCTCAACTTAACTCTATTCCTTCCCTACTATGAATCTAATATCATTAACTAGAACTAATAAAATTCGGATCATTAGTATTATTATTAATGATATAATTGTTCTGTATAGTTATTGTGTTATAGTGTTTTCCGACTAGTCATTCCTCCCTTTGTATTTCCCACGTTATATGTGCGGTGCTTTCACGTAACGTTAGCGTTACTGTACGAGACGGTTGATAAAAGCAGTATCTTTGACGTTATCTTAGCCCAGCCAATACTAGCCCAGTTAGCTGCCATTACCTTTTTACCTACTAATTACCTATCCAGTGCTCGCGTTTTAAACTATACTGTTTATTAGTTCTAGTTAATGATATTAGATTCATAGTAGGGAAGGAATAGAGTTAAGTTGAGCTGTTTGCTTGTTAGCTAAGTTAGCTTGTTACCTAAGCTAGCTAGAACATAACAGTTACTGCTACATGACCAAAAAAGTTCAGGGTGGCTTTAGGCTGACTATGACTAAAGACCCATTCTCAGAACAGAGACAGATTAACATGTGGAGCGTCTCAAGTGAGAGTGGAAGAAAAGAATACAATGAGAGGATACAAAAAGCAGGCAAAGTTTGAATTATTGGATTATTAATGGATTATTATTTAAATGAAAAATATTACTGTAATGACTATATTTTTATTTTAATTCCAATTACTGTTTGCCCTATTCAAACTCATGTAGTATATTCATAGTAACTCCAGACTTGTTGGGTAGTGTATAGGTTAAACTGGTGGAGAGCAGTTTAAGCCATGGTCCTACTATAGGGAGAGAGAACAGAGACGAGTTAGACAGATTGACATGTTGGCATGTTCCAGTAGCCAGACATCAGAGAGATGGCAGAGACAGGAGGAAGGAGAACTTGTACAGCATGACACATGAGAGGCCCCTGGCAGCCTACAGGCTTGTAGCAGCATAACTAAGGGATGACCTCAGGGTCCTGGAGTCATGCAGGTCATGGAGTGATGGCAGATCACAGCCAATCATCCTCTCAATACAACAAATGATAGATAGATAGATAGATAGATAGATAGATAGATAGATAGAGTCTTTGTTGTCCCATAGGAATAATCATTTCCACACATCTTCTTTCATGTCCATAGCACTGTAACACATATAAAACACATATAACATGTAACACATGTATCCCATCCACCCCTGACATATCTCATCCACACAGCATATAAAAAACATGTAATACATATATCCCATCCACCATGTGGCATATCTCATCCACACAGCATTACCCATCCTCATTCAGCACAAAAAGACACATCACATTAAGACACCCACATAGACACATCCAGTGTGAGAACTACAAGCAGCTGAGGTGGTGGTGACAGCATTACAGCTTGTTCAGCAATGTGATGGCGGTGGGTACAAAACTTTTTTTGAAAATGGCTTTAGTCCAGTTCAGTGCTCTGTATCTGCGGCCGGATGGAAGTAGTGTGAAGAATTGGTTCAGGGGATGGTCTGTGTCAGCTGCTATTGTATGTGCTAGGCGTGTGATGGCTCTGTCATTCATGTCTGATAGGCTGGGTGTGGGGAGACTGATTATCTTGGAGGCAATATGTGTGATTTTAGTGAGTTTGTTTTTGCAGCTGGTGGTTAGCATTGTGTAAAAACAGGGTGAGCAGTACAGCAGGGTGGGTTGGATGATGCTTTTGTAGAGTAGGAGCAGGAGGTGAGGGGCAACAGAGAGGGCTTTCAGTTTGCGTATCACATGTAGTCTTTGTTGTGCGCGTTTCTGGATGGCAGTGACATGTTCCTTGAAGTTGAGTTTGTTGTCTATAATGAGTCCCAGGTATTTAAAACTGCCGTGGATGTGGGTACTGTATGGTTCAGTCCAGGTGGTGACTTGGATGTGTGAATGACCAGTGCTTTTGTTTTGTCTATGTTTAGTTGAAGGTAATTGTCCTGACACCATTGTGAAAACTGTGAAACTGAGTCCCGCTGTGATGGAGTTATCATTGTTAAAGGGGAACTATATAGTTTTTTTAGCTTAATTTACCTTAACTGAACAGCTTCAGAGTCATTGAAATGGTTATATGACTTTTTAGGGTTGAATGGTGGCCGTCTCACTTCCCCCTAACGCCTGTGAGCAGAAAAAACACCCTTGCAACTTTGGGCCGGTGGGCCGACGGCCTCAGAGACAGAAAGTCTTGCAGCCTAACAAATTGCTTTACTGCACTACACACATACAGTACACGCCAAGCACCAGCTAAAACAAGGTAGCGATGGAGTTTCTCAGACATTTGTAATGGCAGAGCCAGGGAAAAGAAGCCGAAAGTGAGTAAACCGTTGTCAGAGGAACAGGGAAAGAGGAAAACGACAGACTGACCGATTGAGGAGTGTTGTAGGGGGAGCTCTGCAAAGAAACCTGCGAGCAAAAAGCGAGAAAACAGCAAAGAAATTGGCAAAACTGCATAGTTTCTCTTTAAGTAATCCAACTATGATAGTGTCATCAGCGTATTTGTAGTAGGCGGTGACGGGTGATGGGCTATTGCAGTCGTTGGTGTACAGGGTGTAGAGGAAGGGGCTGAGAACACAGCCCTGGGGGGCTCCAGTGTTGGTGATGATGGTTGATGATGTTGTTTAGCCAAATCTCACAGTCTGCCGTCTGTTGCTGATGAAGTTATGGATCCAGTGGATGAGAGGTGGGGGGATGTTGTGAAGATGTGATGATGCTTTCAGTGATGGCTTTGTAGAAGAGCACCAAAAGGGTTTTGTTGACATGAAACTTGTTCAGTTGTCTTAGGAAATAAAGTCTCTGATTTGCCTTTTTGATAAGGTGGGTGGTGTCCCATTTCAAATTATGGCTGATATGTGAGCCAAAGTATATAGGTTATAGCCGTGGTCTACTGGTTAGCGCTTCGGACTTGTAACCGGAGGGTTGCCGGTTCGAACCCCGACCAGTAAGCACGGCTGAAGTGCCCTTGAGCAAGGCACCTAACCCCTCACAGCTCCTCGAGCGCTGCTGTTGTTGCAGGCAGCTCACTGCGCCGGGATTAGTGTGTGCTTCACCTCACTGTGTGTTCACTGTGTGCTCAGTGTGTTTCACAAATTCACGGAATGGGATAAATGCAGAGACCAAATTTCCCTCACGGGATCAAAAGAGTATACTTATACTACATATAATAGACGGGGCTTTGGTGTTAGGCTACCTTCTCATGTCCACAACCATTTCTTTGGTTTTTGAGGCGTTAAGATGGAGCTTATTTTCAGTACACCAGTCCGTAGCCCATTTCACCTCCTTGTGGTACTGGGACTCATCATTGTCACTAATGAGGCTGATGATGGTGGTGTCATCTGCATACTTCAATACTTTGACAGAGTGATGGTGAGATCTCATGTCATTAGTGTAGATGGAGAACAGAACAGGAGATAACACACAGCTCCAGTGTTGAGGGTCAGAGGGCATGATGTTGTATTGTTAACCTTGACTGATTGAATTCTATTCCTCAGGAAGTCCAGTATCCAGTGACACAGAGCTGAGTTGATGTTCATCGCTTATTCATATCTTATTGGGGGTGTCCATTAGAGCTTGTGTGGCTTTATAGTCTGTGATCGCCTGCAGTCCTTTCCACAGGCGACGGGGGTCACAGACGCTGAAGTCATTCTCCAACTTATTCCCATACTGTTTTTTTAGCCATTTTTATTGCCCTTCTTAGCGTGTACCTTGAGTTGTTATATCTTATTGAGTTGTTGAAAGTAAATGCTGCGGTCCTCTCCCTCAGGCTCAGGCGAACAGCGCTGTTTACCCAGGGCTTCTGGTTGGGAAAGGATCGGACGGTATGGGAAGGCGGACACAAGTCCATGCAGGACCTGATGTAGTCCGTCACCGAGTCGGCGTACTCGTCCAGCTCCGCAGAGGAGTCTTTGAACACAGACCAGTCAGTTGTGTCCAAGCAGTCCTGAAGTTCAGACTCGTGTTCTGCAGACCAGCATTGAACTTCTCTCACTGCTGCTTGCTCAGGCTTTAGCTTCAGTTTGTAGGCCGGCAACAGGAGCACCGACAAATGGTCCAGTTTACCAGTGTGGTACAGACCTGTATGAGTCTTTCAGTGGGGTGTAGCAGTGGTCAAGGGTCCGATTGCCCCTGGTGGGACAGGTGACGTGCTGTTGGTACTTGGGAAGGACTGTTTTCAGGTTGCAGTGATTGAAGTCACCCGTTATGATGGGGATTGCTTCCTGGTGCTGACTCTCTTGTTTGCAGATGGCAACATACAATTCATCAAATGTTAAAAACATGTAGCCCAGGGGCCTCAGGTGGTATTAAGGCGCCCCTGGTAGTGTAGTGTGTGTGAGAGTGTGTGTGTGTGTGTGTGTGTGTGTGTGTGTGTGTAGAGTGTGTGTGTGTGTGGTGTGTGTAATGTAGTGTGCGTGTTTAGTGTGCGTGCGTAGTGTGTGTGCGTGTGTGTGTGTGTGTGTTCTTTCTCCGGCCTGCTGTCTGTTGCATGTTCCCTCTGTGTTTGCTGCTCCCTCTGATTTTCTTTTCTCTTTCCATCAACCCTGTGTGTGTGTGTGTGTGTGTGTGTGTGTGTGTTGTGTAGTGTGTGTGTATGTGTTGTGTAGTGTGTGTGTGTGTGTGTGTGTGTGTAGTGTGTGTGTTGTTAACATGTCCTTTCCTACCCCATGTTCTGATGAGGATGTTCTCTTCTCTCTCCTCTTGTGTGCAGATGCCTGTGAGCTCACACTGGACCCAAACACAGCACACAGACGTCTCTCTCTCTCTGAGGGGAACAGAAAGGTGACACATGGGAGTCAAAAGCAGTATCCTGACCACCCAGAGAGATTTTCCCACTGGGAACAGGTGCTGTGTGAGGGTCAGTCTGGACGCTGCTACTGGGAGGCTGAGTGGAGTGGTCGTAAAGTTTTTATAGCAGTGGCCTATAAAAGCATAGAGAGGAAAGGGGGGAGTGGGAGCAGCTGGTTTGGATGTAATGCCAAGTCCTGGAAACTGGACTGCTCTAGTAACAGTTACTCTGTCTGGCACAATGATAAGAAGACTGCCATACCTGCCCCCTCCTCCCGCTCCAGCAGAGTAGGAGTGTACCTGGACTGGCCAGCAGGCACTCTGTCCTTCTACAGCGTCTCCTCTAACACACTCACCCACATACACACGTTCCACTCCACATTCACTGAGCCCCTCTATCCTGGGTTTTATGTTGATTATGGCTCCTCAGTGTCCCTCTGCCAGATCACATGACCTCCTAATCCCGCAGGAGAGGAGAGCCACACACCCCTGTTACATTGTTGTACATGTGTGTGTGTGTGGGGGGGGGGGGGTTCTGAGTGTGTGTATTTCTGTCCAAGATCATCTCTCCTTCTGTTGCCCCTGCTCTCTGTATTACAGTAGCTGCTTTCTCTCTCTCTCTCTCTCTCTCTCTCTCTCTCTCTCTCTCTCTCTCTCTCTCTCTCTCTCAAGCTATTGTTACATACAACATAACATACAAGAACATAAGACCATAGGACAAAAAAACAAAAACGGAAAAAAAATAAGGAGAGGTGGGTACATCTCTCGCTCTCTCTCTGTCATCTTTCCCTTACACATACATGTATCTCCCTTACACACACATTTCTCTCCCTTACACACACATTTCTCTCTAATGCTCCATTGAATCATTTATCATTTACATGACATATTTTCAGCAGGTTGTTTATCCAAGTGTCCAACCAGACCAAACGTGTCATACAGTATATTAGATATAAAATGCTGTGTTGAATTTCTTTTAATGACATCTGAACTTAAACCCAGAATGTTGTATGTTGCTGTATGTTATGTGAAGATTAAAAATATGGTGTTAGAGTGGAGGGTTTTTCTAAGTGCTGGGAGTGTTAATCCACTTTAGTAATAATGGAGTATGTTGCTGCAGAGACTTTGTTGAATGTGTTGAATATGCTGTGTTGAATTTCATACAATTTGAACTTGAATCTATTGTATGTTATGTGAAGATTAAAGGGATGAAGATGGAGTGAGTGGATTTTTCTCAGAGCTGGGAGTGTTAATCCACTGATATTTGACTTTGGTTTGTTGCTGCAAAGACTTTTTCACATTCTTACAGTATATGCTTGTGACAGAGAGATTTTTTGATGTTAATAATAAATGAAATATGCAATTGGTCAAAATGTTATTTTACTTTGATATCTGTATATCAACAAAAGGCAACTGCATTTGATTCAAAACTACATCTATCTATAAAGCACGTAGGCTGGAGGGACCACCTCTCTGCTAACTCCCATAGAAGCCCATTCATTCTAGGATTTTTTTGAAATACCATAACTTCATATAACATATATCCTGTGCCGATATTGTAGCTTCTGTGTAATCCACATAAACACTACAAAGGCAAAACAGACTCCACTACCTCGTCCGTAACGTTGGTTACCCGTAAGAAGAATGGTTAGCTTGTTCGGTTGGAGGGAAGCTAGCTATGACGTAATCTCTCTTTCGCGCCGTAGGGAGATAACCGTATTGTTTGGATAAGAAGCTCAGTCCACCTTAGGCCTACTGTCTATGACGGTAACTCATAAGCAAAACCTAGCATACACGACCGTATGTTAAGGTAAAGCATTACACAGAGGCAACCTAATAATAATAAAAAAGTAAACCTAATTTTAAAAAAAACGGCACTAATCATTTCAGAGGTTTTCGATGGATTGACCGTAGGTCAGAAAAGTGGAAAGAAAATTAGCTTCAAGGCTATAACTTTTTTGTTTTGTTTTAGCATGACTGTTTTTGAAGATGATCATGTAGCATCAACATTAACACGACTTGGTGAGGATGATATTAATAATAATACATAAATAAATGTTTAACTTTGATGACTTTGAAGGCGAAGGAAGTGTGAGAAGAATTTCTGTGTATCTATCATATGAGTTAAGGCCCATTCACACCAAGAACGATAACTATAAATAAATATAGTTCTCGTTAATATGAATGACGACGTTCACACATAAACTATAACGATAACGACATGAAGAACGATATCGTTGGGGATCACTTTCAGAGCAATTTTCACAATGATAAAATGCTAATAGCCAATCAGAACCCATCAAATTTTAGCCGTCACATTTATTAACACAGGGAGAGACGCTTTTATCGTTATGGTTATAGTTATCGTTATCGTTCTTGGTGTGAATGGGCCTTTACAAGATTCAGTTCTATGGCTAACGTAACGAAGTTACGTGTGAGTCTGCGCAGTACTGGGGGGACCAACTGAAAAATCTCAGTGCCCTCCATAGACAGTAAAAGAAATGGACGAACAGACTCCGTCGTTCTCAATGGGAGGGCACAGAGTCATTTTTCAGTTGGTCCCCCCAGTACTGCGCAGACTCGCACTTAACTTCGTGACGTTAGCCATCGAACTCAATCTTGTAACTCATATGATAGATACACAGAAATTCTTCTCACACTTCCTTCGCCTTCAAAGTCATCAAAGTTAAACATTTATTTATGTATTATTATTAATATCATCCTCACAAGTGATATCAAGTCCTGTTAATGTTGAAACTACCACACATGATCATCAAAACAGTCATGGTAAAACAAAACAAAAAAGTTATAGCCTTGAAGCTAATCTTCTTTCCACTTTTCTGACCTACGGTCAATCCATCGAAAACCTCTGAAATGATTATCGTTAGACTACCTAACGGTAAAACTACTGTTTTTCATTTTTCATTGTAGGCTACATAGCTTTGTTCACGAGTTTCCGTGCTGGCTGGACTACGCTTCTTATCCAAACAATACGGTTATCTCTCTTCGGTGGCTTAGCTTCCCTTCAACCGGACATGCTAAACATTCTTCTTACGAGAACCTAACGTTACGTACGAGGTAGTCGAGTCTTGTTTTGCCTTTTATTGTTTATGTAGATTACACAGAAGCTAAAATATCGGCACAGGATATATGTTATATGAAGTTATGGGAGTTCAAAAAAATCCTAAATGAATGGGCGTTCTATGGGGTTAGCAGAGAGTTGATAACCACCGCTACATCGATGCTTCTACTTCCGGGAATTCGCCTGCCCCCCCTTGGTGCCCTCCCATAGATATATACACTAGATGTCGCCTTCTGCTTCTCAGCATGCGTCAACACCGCCGCCATCTTGGTACAGGGATCTGAAGCGCTAAACTAGTTCTCCTGTATTGTCAGCGTTACCTATTTAGCGACGTTTGGCCATCCCCAGCGATAGAAAACCTTTTTAGCGATTAGCGACAAATTTGGGAACTTCTCACAATGATGGCAGATCGGTTTCTTTGTTGTTGAAACGTAAGAAAATCACCTTTCTCATGGCTTTGTCATTTATGAATTCAGCTACATCTCGTTTGCCCATGGCACTGACCCATGATTATAAAAGTAACGACTGGCGTAGCCTATGTAGTAGCAGAGGTAAATGTTCTACAGATCTACAGCAACTTCTGGTGAGATTACAACTTACATGAGTAAACGAGACGAGGGGTATGTGGCCTCAACCAGAGCCTGTTTACTTTCATTGTATCGAACCTGGTTGCAGTTTACTCATTGTTCCTCTAGGGGCCGCCGCTAGCTAGTGCAGAATGAATGGGAGTCTATGGGGCTAGACGGGTAAAACGTATCTTTATTATCGTCTTATACTCATCCATCTGGAACCGATCCATTGAAGTGTTGCTTCAGAAGGCTGGACCTAATCAAAAAATGCTTGCATATGATTGAAGAAGCCACTTGTCCGTCATCTATTGACGTGCTACTTCAACCACTCTCATCGAAGCCAACCCATGACGCTGATAACAGTCTCACAGTCGCTTCTACGCTATGTCACATCTATGAAACTCCCGCCCTGCGTCCTGATTGGCTAAACCATAAAGTTGGTTGGAGAAATCACTCTCAATGGAAGAGGTTCCAGATGGATGTGAGTGAAGCTAGGCGGAGCTAAGCGGAACGACATTCATCTGGCTAGGGCCAGGTTAAGTTTTCTCTAGACTCAACCATAAATACATGCCTGTCAGTTGGAACAACCCAAAAACTAGATAATTGCTTGAGATTTTGACGATTTATGGTGATTTTATTTTCGCTAGATCTTTGCCCAGATTGACGCTAATGCATTATAGAGGAGTGGATCACTGAAGCAAGATGGCGTCTCGATTGACGCATTCGTTCGTATGAACAGCAGTAGTCAAGGCGACATCTAGTGTATAAATCTATGGTGCCCTCCCATTGGATACGACGGAGTCTGTTCGTCCATTTCCTGTACGGACAGTTGCTAGCAAAGATTTTTTTTTTTTTTTTTTTTTTTTAATTGCTTTATTGAACAATTCGACACAATACATATACATTAGACAGTACAAAAAGGACAGTAATAATAATAATAATACAACAATAATAAACATAAATAAAATAAATAAATAAAAAAAAAAACACACACATACACAAACAATAAATACAGAAAAGATCAATTATGTAAAGAGAAGGCAGATTATCTGTTAAGTGCTGTGTTAATAAGACACAACAGCCTATCATTTTTTGAGTTGTTTCTAACTACCTGTAAGGTATTGACAAGCGTATCCATTTCTAAAGAAAATAAAGGGAAAGAAGGCTGCGATTTTTGCCATTTTTGCTTGTGAATGAAAAATTTTGCTTGCAAAATAAAGAAATTTACTACATATTCAAGGGATTTCTTTTTACGGAGCCCTCCGGGTGACATGGGGGAAAAAAAACATGGGTTAAAAAAAAAAAAAAAAAGTAATGGGGAAAAAAACATGAAGAAGAAAAGAAAAATGATGCACTTTTGCGAGATCTCGCAAAACTTTTTTTCTACTTTTGGAACTTGCTGGGCTTCCTACTTGACCCCAATAGGCCCACAAACCACTACCGCCAGATGGCAATCATATCATGATACTATGATTGCTCTATCACTGTTGCGTTTTGTGTGTTTTCTGGACACATTACATAGGCCTATGACACGGGAGGGAGAGGGAGACACCTCCGTGCAGACACGCACACACACCAGGCGCGTAGCAAGCGTGGGGGATGTGGGTGTTAAAACGTACACAGTTTTGCTGGAACACGATTCTATCCCCCACACTTTTTGTCAGATTAAATTGAAAGTAAAATATGGAAATAAACGCTCCCGTAAAGAGTTGGAACCGTATCTATAACGCACACACAGAGACACAAATAGGTCTGTTGATTTGATTGAACGGTCATCCAGCCAATCACATCAAGTTAGGTGAAGAACCAGAGCCGCTCTGATCAAATTCAAAGTGTACGTCTTGCAAGGCTATGCTGCTGCTTGGGTCTGCATTGTAACGTCTGCAGTGAGCAGATTTCAGATAGAATTGAAATGATAATTGTTACCACATTATGCTAATTTAATAAACCAAAATTCACTGTCTGACTGACAGTTTTTGTCACAATGCAGGGAGTCAAAGTGAAAGCGGGGTGCGTGCACCAAGGCACCTGTTTCTGCAGGAAAACATTTGGCTACTGTTCTCAGAGCATTATGCTTTCTCTGCCTATGATCTGCAGCTTTTCTCAAACTATGGGCCTCCTCAACAATTAACCTACTACTGCTCCATGCAGCATACTTATTCATTTGGTGTCATCAACTATATAGACATAGCCCAGTCAGCACACATACAGTACGTCTCCAAGACGCTTGGAAAGGAACAGCTTAATTACATCGCGTTCCATTTAGAACGTCTTATTTGATCTGATCTTACAAACGGCGGCGTCAAGACACATTTGAGTTCTACATCGGAGATAGAACGCTTATGATCGATCATGCAATGCGCGTCCCTGCAGCAAGTGAAACTGGAGGTAACGTGGGCTAGAAGCAACAATAGTTTAAACAACAACGTGGCTTCCTGTAACTATCAATGGAAAAATGCATAGAAACTGCTAATCATAATCTTTAAATTGACATTAATTAAGATGGCTATATGCAACACAATTTATATATATTCCCTTTGCATATGTTTGGGTAGACTTCAAACGTTTTTGAATTTGAGCTTACAGTTCTGTGTCCTTTACATTTATTATGACCGCCGCGCAGCAAAGCGGCGGTCATATAGGTTTAGTCAGATTTTTTCTTTTTTTTTTTTTTTTTTTTTCTTTTTCGCATGCCCAAATTTCCGTCAATGAGTCCCGGGACACTGAAAGACCGGGGTACACGAAACTTGGTGGCCATGTAACCCCACATGGATAGCATGGAACCATCGTTTTTCGTTTTGATCTGTAACCCCCCCGCTTGACTGGACCCCCCGAAAGGAGGGTAGGGCAGACACAGTTTTCTGTGAATATCTTGAGAACTGTAGGGCCTAGGATGACCATTTTTTTCCGTATGTTTGCCTCCAGGGGTCATGTTAACCCATTTCATGTGCACAAACAGATACACACACACACACATACATTCACAGTAATCATACGTATGACACATACTCACACAGTAGACATATGTACGCTTGCATGCACAGGCACATACGCAGGCACAAACACAAGCACGCACGCACACCCACACACACACACATGTGTCACAGTGACATAAGGGGGCGCTATGGAGTTCCTGGCAAACGCCCGGTGCCAAGCTTTTATCCATGTCTATTCACTGTATCACTTGATGTGTGTGCCAAATTTAATGCGTTTTCACCCATGGGAAGCACCTCTTTTGGGATCACAATTCAGCACATATTTCATCACATTAGTCTGCACAAAATCCCAAATATCTCACTTCCTGTTGGGCGTGGCTAATGCATTGTACATAGGAAAGTTGTTCATCTTGGAGAGATACAGACACCTACCAAATTTGGTGTGTGTAGCTGAAATTATATGCCAACCACTGCCTCAATCACCTAAGGGGGCGCTACTGAGTCCCTGGGCTACGCCCAGGGCCAAGCTCTTGTACCTAACTGCTTTGCGTGACACCTGATATGTGTGCCAAATTTCAAGCGTTTTCGACCATGTTAACCACCTCAAAAAAGGAAAACGCTCTGAGACAAAGTTAATATAATAATAATAATAATAATAAATATAGCCGCAAGCGGCAATGGCGGGCCCGAGCACCTGCGGGCCGCAACCCGTGACATGTCGGAATCCAACAAAGCACCGACGTAGTGCATCTGTGAAATGTACATATTTTATGCGTGTGCTATTTGTTTTCGTATTTTATTTTCTGGCACATATCCTGCTTGACCAGGTGGTGGCGCTATGCCAGGCAGGCCCATTGGGTGTCTTGATATCATCATAATCATAATATCTATTAACCTGAGAAGTTTCAGACCATTTATTCAAAGCATTGAGCATTTCTGGCACATTATCTGCTTGGCCAGATGGTGGCGCTATGCTAGGCCTGTGAATTACGCATGTGAATATCATCACAATAATGATATCCAATATTTAATAAACTTTCAGATCAATCACTTAAGGCATTGTCCATTTCTGGCACATTTCCTGCTTGACCAGGTGGTGGCGCTATGGCAGACAGGCCCATTGGGGGTCTGGATATCATCATAATCATAATATCTATTAACCTGAGAAGTTTCAGACCATTTATTCAAAGCATTGAGCATTTCTGGCACATTTCCTGCTTGGCCAGATGGTGGCGCTATGCTAGGCCTGTGAATTACGCTTGTGAATATCATCACAATAATGCTATCCAATATTTTATAAAGTTTCAGATCAATCACTTAAGGCATTTTCCATTTCTGGCACATATCTTGCTTGGCCAGGTGGTGGCGCTATGCCAGGCAGGCCCATTGGGTGTCTGGATATCATCATAATCATGATATCTATTAACCTGAAAAGTTTCAGACCATTCATTCAATGCACTGTGATTTATGACACATTTCCTGTTTATGTGGTGAGATATTAAAATCATATCAAATATATTACAACATTCAAAAATCCCTTCACAATTTAACATCAGCGACATCTTGGCATAATGTTTGCCAAATTTCAAATGAATCTGACAAACCGTCTAGGAGGAGTATGTTCAAATTGATCATGTGAAATCAGTATAATTGTCATTCTTTCTGTTGCCAGGTGGTGGCGCTATGCCAAACATGCATTATGGGCATGTGAATATTATCATTAACATGGTCTTTAATGACCTGTGAAATTTAAAACATTTCAAGCCATGCATGGTGAATTATGACACATTTATTGTTCATGTGGAAGGGTATTAAAATTAATAATTTCGCCATTTCGTCAAATTACAACATATCAAAAAAAGGCTTCACAATTTATAATCAGGAACATCTCGGCGTCATGTATACCAACTTTGACATGAATCGGATCAACCGTCTAGGAGGAGTATGTTAAAATTGATCATGCCAACAACGCACAAAATCTCAATTACCTCACTTCCTGTGGGCGTGGCTAATGGCATGTTAATACAAAAGTTGATTGTTTTTGGGAGTTACACACACCCATCAAATTTGGTGTGTGTATCTAAAACTATATGCCAACCACAAGTCACTGTGACGTAAGGGGGCGCTATGGAGTTCCTGGGCAACGCCCGGTGCCAAGCTTTTATCCCTGTCTATTCACTGTACCACTTGATGTGTGTGCTAAATTTCATGCGTTTTCGACTATGTTAACCACCTCAAAATATTTGCCAACCACGGGATCAGTCACCTAAGGGGGCGCTAGCGAGTCCCTGGGCCACGCCCGGGGTCAAGCTCTTGTACCTAACTGCGATGCATGATACCTGACGTGTGTGCCAAATTTCAATAGGTTTCGACCATGTTAACCACCTCAAAAACAGGAAAGCAAAAAAGTGGAATAACAATAATAAATATAGCCGCAAGCGGCAATGGCGGGCCCGAGCACCTGCGGGCCGCAACCCGTTACATTTCAGAATCCAACAAAGCACCAACGTGGTGCATTTGTAAAATGTACATATTTGATGTGTGTGCTATTTGTTTTTGCATGTTATTTTCTGGCACATTTACGTGCTTGGCCAGGTGGTGGCGCTATGCCAGGCAGGCCCATAGGGTCTCTGGATATCAACATAATTATAATATCTATTAACCTGAGAAGTTTCAGACCATTCATTCAAAGCATAGAGCATTTATGACATATTTCCTGTTTGGCCAGATGGTGGCGCTATGTTAGACATGGAAATTAGACATGTGAATATCATCACAATAATGACATCCAATATTTTGTAAAGTTTCAGATCAACCAATAAAGGCATTACCAATTTCTGGCACATTTTCCTGCTTGGCCAGGTGGTGGCGCTATGCCAGGCAGGCCCATAGGGTCTCTGGATATCATCATAATTATAATATCTATTAACCTGAGAAGTTTCAGACCATTCATTCAAAGCATAGAGCATTTCTGGCATATTTCCTGCTTGGCCAGATGGTGGCGCTATGCCAGGCAGGCCCGTTGGGTGTCTGGATATCATTATAATCATGATATCTATTAACCTGAGAAGTTTCAGACCATTCATTCAATGCACTGTGATTTATGACACATTTCCTGTTTATGTGGTGAGATATTAAAATCATATCAAATATATTACAACATTCAAAAATCCATTCACAATTTAACATCAGCGACATCTTGGCATAATGTTTGCCAAATTTCACATGAATCTGACAAACCGTCTAGGAGGAGTATGTTCAAATTGATCATCTGACATCAGTATAATTGTCATTCTTTCTGTTGCCAGTTGATGGCGCTATGCCAAACATGCATTATGGGTATGTGAATATTATCATTAACATGGTCTTTAATGACCTGTGAATTTTAAAACATTTCAAGCCATGCATGGTGAATTATGACACATTTACTGTTTGTGTGGAAGGGTATTAAAATTAATAATTTCGCCATTTCGTCAAATTACAACATATCAAAAAAAGGCTTCCCAATTTATAATCAGGAACATCTCGGCGTCATGTATACCAACTTTGACATGAATCGGATCAACCGTCTAGGAGGAGTACGTTAAAATTGATCATGTCCACAACGCACAAAATCTCAATTACCTCACTTCCTGTGGGCGTGGCTAATGGCATGTTAATACAAAAGTTGTTTATTTTTGGGAGTTACATACACCCACCAAATTTGGTGTGTGTATCTAAAACTATATGCCAACCACAAGTCACAGTGACATAAGGGGGCGCTATGGAGTTCCTGGGCAACGCCCGGTGCCAAGCTTTTATCCCAGTCTATTCACTGTACCACTTGATGTGTGTGCTAAATTTCATGCATTTTCGATTATGTTAACCACCTCAAAATATTTGCCAACCACGGGATCAGTCACCTAAGGGGGCGCTAGCGAGTCCCTGGGCCACGCCCGGGGTCAAGCTCTTGTACCTAACTGCGATGCATGACACCTTACGTGTGTGCCAAATTTCAAGAATTTCCGACCATGTTAACCACCTCAAAAACAGGAAAGCAAAAAAGTGGAATAACAATAATAATAATAAATATAGCCGCAAGCGGCAATGGCGGGCCCGAGCACCTGCGGGCCGCAACCTGTGACATGTCGGAATCCAACAAAGCACCGACGTGGTGCGTTTGTGAAATGTACATATTTGATGCGTGTGCTATTTGTTTTTGTATTTTATTTTCTGCCACATGTACTTGCTTGGCCAGGTGGGGGCGAAATGCAAGGCAGGCCCATTGGGTGTCATCATAATCATAATATATATTAACCTGAGAAATTTCAGACCATTCATTTTAAGCAAAGAACATTTCTGATACACTTTTTGGTTGGCCAGATGGTGGCGCTATGTTAGGCATGGAAATTACACATGTGAATATCATCACAATAATGATATCCAAATTTTTCGTAAACAGATCAATCACTTAAGGCATTGTCCATTTTCTGGCACATTTCCTGCTTGACCAGGTGGTGGCGCTATGCCAGGCAGGCTCATTGGGTGTCTGGATATCATCATAATTATAATATCTATTACCATGAGAAGTGTCAGACCATTTATTCAAAGCATAGAGCATTTCTGGCACATTTCCTGCTTGGCCAGATGGTGGCGCTATGCTAGGCCTGTGAATTACGAATGTGAATATCATCACAATAATGATGTCTGATATTTTATAAAGTTTCAGATCAATCACTTAAGGCATTGTCCATTTCTGGCACATTTCCTGCTTGGCCAGGTGGTGGCGCTATGTCAGGCAGGCCCATTGGGTGTCTGGATATCATCATAATCATGATATCTATTAACCTGAGAAGTTTCAGACCATTCATTCAATGCACTGTGATTTATGACACATTTCCTGTGTATGTGGTGAGATATTAAAATCATATCAAATATATAACTTATCAAAAATCCCTTCACAATTTAACATCAGCGACATCTTGGCATAATATTCACCAAATTTCAATTGAATCTGACAAACCGTCTAGGAAGAGTATGTTCAAATTGATCATGTGAAATCAGTATAATTGTCATTCTTTCTGTTGCCAGGTGGTGGCGCTATGCCAAACATGCATTATGGGCATGTGAATATTATCATTAACATGGTCTTTAATGACCTGTGAAATTTAAAACATTTCAAGCCATGCATGGTGAATTATGACACATTTATTGTTCATGTGGAAGGGTATTAAAATTAATAATTTCGCCATTTCGTCAAATTACAACATATCAAAAAAAGGCTTCACAATTTATAATCAGGAACATCTCGGCGTCATGTATACCAACTTTGACATGAATCGGATCAACCGTCTAGGAGGAGTACGTTAAAATTGATCATGTCCACAACGCACAAATTCTCAATTACCTCACTTCCTGTGGGCGTGGCTAATGGCATGTTAATACAAAAGTTGTTTGTTATTGGGAGTTGCATACACCCACCAACTTTGGTGTGTGTATCTAAAACTATATGCCAACCACAAGTCACAGTGACATAAGGGGGCGCTATGGAGTTCCTGGGCAACGCCCGGTGCCAAGCTTTTATCCCTGTCTATTCACTGTATCACTTGATGTGTGTGCCAAATTTCATGCGTTTTCACCCATGGGAAGCACCTCCTTTGGCATCATGATTCATCACATATTTCATCACATATTAGTCTGCACAAAATCCCAAATACCTCACTTCCTGTTGGGCGTGGCTAATGCATTGTACATACGAAAGTTGTTCATCTTGGGGAGATACAGACACCTACCAAATTTGGTGTGTGTAGCTGAAAGTATATGCCCACCACGGGATCAGTCATCTAAGGGGGCGTAAGGGGGCGCTAGCGAGTCTCTGGGCCATGCCCGGGGCCAAGCTTTTTTACCTAGCTGCTTTGTGTGACACCTGATGTGTGTGCAAAATTTCAAGACTTTTCGATTACGTTAACCACCTCAAAATATTTGCCAACCACGGGATCAGTCACCTAAGGGGGCGCTAGCGAGTCCCTGGGCCACGCCCGGGGTCACGCTCTTGTACCTAACTGCGTTGCGTGACACCTGACGTGTGTTCCAAATTTCAAGAATTTTCGACCATGTTAACTCCCTCAAAAACAGGAAAGCAAAAAAGTAGAATAACAATAATAAATAATAAATATAGCCGCAAGCGGCAATGGCGGGCCCGAGCACCTGCGGGCCGCAACCCGTGACATGTCGGAATCCAACAAAGCACCGACGTGATGCGTTTGTGAAATGTACATATTTGATGCGTGTGCTATTTGTTTTTGTATTTTATTTTCTACCACATGTACTTGCTTGGCCAGGTGGGGGCGCAATGCAAGGCAGGCCCATTGGGTGTCATCATAATCATAATATATATTAACCTGAGAAATTTCAGACCATTAATTTTAAGCAAAGAACATTTCTGATGCACTTTTTGGTTGGCCAGATGGTGGCGCTATGTTAGGCATGAAAATTACACATGTGAATATCATCACAATAATGATATCCAAAATGTTTGTAAGCTTTCAGATCAATCACTTAAGGCATTGTCCATTTCTGGCACATTTACTGCTTGACCAGGTGGTGGCGCTATGCCAGGCAGGCCCATTGGGTGTCTGGATATCATCATAATCATAATATCTATTAACCTGAAAAGTTTCAGACCATTTATTCAAAGCATAGAGCATTTCTGGCACATTTCCTGCTTGGCCAGAAGGTGGCGCTATGTTAGGCCTGTGAATTACGCATGTGAATATCATCACAATAATGATATCCAATATTTTATAAAGTTTTAGATAAATCACTTAAGGCATTGTCCATTTCTGGCACATTTCCTGCTTGGCCAGGTGATGGCGCTATGCCAGGCAGGCCCATTGGGTGTCTGGATATCATCATAATCATAATATCTATTAACATGAGAAGTTTCAGACCATTTATTCAAGGCATAGAACATTTCTGGCACATTTCCTGCTTGGCCAGATGGTGGCGCTATGCTAGGCCTGGGAATTAGGAATGTGAATATCATCACAATAATGATATCCGATATGTTATAAAGTTTCAGATCAATCACTTAAGGCATTGTCCATTTCTGGCACATTTCCTGCTTGGCCAGGTGGTGGCGCTATGCCAGGCATGCCCATTGGGTGTCTGGATATCATCATAATCATGATATCTATTAACCTGAAAAGTTTCAGACCATTCATTCAATGCACTGTGATTTATGACATATTTCCTGTTTATGTGGTGAGATATTAAAATCATATCAAATATATTACAATATTCAAAAATCCCTTCACAATTTAACATCAGCGACATCTTGGCATAATGTTTGCCAAATTTCAAATGAATCTGACAAACCGTCTAGGAGGAGTATGTTCAAATTGATCATGTGACATCAGTATAATTGTCATTCTTTCTGTTGCCAGTTGGTGGCGCTATGCCAAACATGCATTATGGGCATGTGAATATTATCATTAACATGGTCTTCAATGACCTGTGAAATTTAAAACATTTCAAGCCATGCATGGTGAATTATGACACATTTATTGTTTATGTGGAAGGGTATTAAAATTAATAATTTCGCCATTTCGTCAAATTACAACATATCAAAAAAAAGCTTCACAATTTATAATCAGGAACATCTCGGCGTCATGTACACCAACTTTGACATGAATCGGATCAACCGTCTAGGAGGAGTACGTTAAAATTGATCATGTCCACAACGCACAAAATCTCAATTACCTCACTTCCTGTGGGTGTGGCTAATGGCATGTTAATACAAAAGTTGTTTGTTTTTGGGAGTTACATACACCCACCAAATTTGGTGTGTGTATCTAAAACTATATGCCAACCACAAGTCACAGTGACATAAGGGGGCGCTATGGAGTTCCTGGGCAACGCCCGGTGCCAAGCTTTTATTCCTGTCTATTCAATGTACCACTTGATGTGTGTGCTAAATTTCATGCGTTTTCGATTATGTTAACCACCTCAAAATATTTGCCAACCACGGGATCAGTCACCTAAGGGGGCGCTAGCGAGTCCCTGAGCCACGCCCGGGGTCAAGCCCTTGTACCTAACTGCGATGCATGACACCTGACGTGTGTGCGAAATTTCAAGAGGTTTCGACCATGTTAACCACCTCAAAAACAGGAAAGCAAAAAAGTGGAATAACAATAATAATAATAATCCTTACAAAAACAATAGGGCCTTGCGCCCTTCGGTGCTCGGGCCCTAATAATAATAATAATAATAATAATAATCCTTACAAAAACCTGTGGGCGTGGCTAATGGCATGTTAATACAAAAGTTGTTTGTTATTGGGAGTTGCATACACCCACCAACTTTGGTGTGTGTATCTAAAACTATATGCCAACCACAAGTCACAGTGACATAAGGGGGCGCTATGGAGTTCCTGGGCAACGCCCGGTGCCAAGCTTTTATCCCTGTCTATTCACTGTATCACTTGATGTGTGTGCCAAATTTCATGCGTTTTCACCCATGGGAAGCACCTCCTTTGGCATCATGATTCATCACATATTTCATCACATATTAGTCTGCACAAAATCCCAAATACCTCACTTCCTGTTGGGCGTGGCTAATGCATTTTACATTCGAAAGTTGTTCATCTTGGGGAGATACAAACACCTACCAAATTTGGTGTGTGTAGCTGAAAGTATATGCCCACCACGGGATCAGTCATCTAAGGGGGCGCTAGCGAGTCCCTGGGCCACGCCCGGGGTCAAGCTCTTGTACCTAACTGCGATGCATGACACCTTACGTGTGTGCCAAATTTCAAGAATTTCCGACCATGTTAACCACCTCAAAAACAGGAAAGCAAAAAAGTGGAATAACAATAATAATAATAAATATAGCCGCAAGCGGCAATGGCGGGCCCGAGCACCTGCGGGCCGCAACCTGTGACATGTCGGAATCCAACAAAGCACCGACGTGGTGCGTTTGTGAAATGTACATATTTGATGCGTGTGCTATTTGTTTTTGTATTTTATTTTCTGCCACATGTACTTGCTTGGCCAGGTGGGGGCGAAATGCAAGGCAGGCCCATTGGGTGTCATCATAATCATAATATATATTAACCTGAGAAATTTCAGACCATTCATTTTAAGCAAAGAACATTTCTGATACACTTTTTGGTTGGCCAGATGGTGGCGCTATGTTAGGCATGGAAATTACACATGTGAATATCATCACAATAATGATATCCAAATTTTTCGTAAACAGATCAATCACTTAAGGCATTGTCCATTTTCTGGCACATTTCCTGCTTGACCAGGTGGTGGCGCTATGCCAGGCAGGCTCATTGGGTGTCTGGATATCATCATAATTATAATATCTATTACCATGAGAAGTGTCAGACCATTTATTCAAAGCATAGAGCATTTCTGGCACATTTCCTGCTTGGCCAGATGGTGGCGCTATGCTAGGCCTGTGAATTACGAATGTGAATATCATCACAATAATGATGTCTGATATTTTATAAAGTTTCAGATCAATCACTTAAGGCATTGTCCATTTCTGGCACATTTCCTGCTTGGCCAGGTGGTGGCGCTATGTCAGGCAGGCCCATTGGGTGTCTGGATATCATCATAATCATGATATCTATTAACCTGAGAAGTTTCAGACCATTCATTCAATGCACTGTGATTTATGACACATTTCCTGTGTATGTGGTGAGATATTAAAATCATATCAAATATATAACTTATCAAAAATCCCTTCACAATTTAACATCAGCGACATCTTGGCATAATATTCACCAAATTTCAATTGAATCTGACAAACCGTCTAGGAAGAGTATGTTCAAATTGATCATGTGAAATCAGTATAATTGTCATTCTTTCTGTTGCCAGGTGGTGGCGCTATGCCAAACATGCATTATGGGCATGTGAATATTATCATTAACATGGTCTTTAATGACCTGTGAAATTTAAAACATTTCAAGCCATGCATGGTGAATTATGACACATTTATTGTTCATGTGGAAGGGTATTAAAATTAATAATTTCGCCATTTCGTCAAATTACAACATATCAAAAAAAGGCTTCACAATTTATAATCAGGAACATCTCGGCGTCATGTATACCAACTTTGACATGAATCGGATCAACCGTCTAGGAGGAGTACGTTAAAATTGATCATGTCCACAACGCACAAATTCTCAATTACCTCACTTCCTGTGGGCGTGGCTAATGGCATGTTAATACAAAAGTTGTTTGTTATTGGGAGTTGCATACACCCACCAACTTTGGTGTGTGTATCTAAAACTATATGCCAACCACAAGTCACAGTGACATAAGGGGGCGCTATGGAGTTCCTGGGCAACGCCCGGTGCCAAGCTTTTATCCCTGTCTATTCACTGTATCACTTGATGTGTGTGCCAAATTTCATGCGTTTTCACCCATGGGAAGCACCTCCTTTGGCATCATGATTCATCACATATTTCATCACATATTAGTCTGCACAAAATCCCAAATACCTCACTTCCTGTTGGGCGTGGCTAATGCATTGTACATACGAAAGTTGTTCATCTTGGGGAGATACAGACACCTACCAAATTTGGTGTGTGTAGCTGAAAGTATATGCCCACCACGGGATCAGTCATCTAAGGGGGCGTAAGGGGGCGCTAGCGAGTCTCTGGGCCATGCCCGGGGCCAAGCTTTTTTACCTAGCTGCTTTGTGTGACACCTGATGTGTGTGCAAAATTTCAAGACTTTTCGATTACGTTAACCACCTCAAAATATTTGCCAACCACGGGATCAGTCACCTAAGGGGGCGCTAGCGAGTCCCTGGGCCACGCCCGGGGTCACGCTCTTGTACCTAACTGCGTTGCGTGACACCTGACGTGTGTTCCAAATTTCAAGAATTTTCGACCATGTTAACTCCCTCAAAAACAGGAAAGCAAAAAAGTAGAATAACAATAATAAATAATAAATATAGCCGCAAGCGGCAATGGCGGGCCCGAGCACCTGCGGGCCGCAACCCGTGACATGTCGGAATCCAACAAAGCACCGACGTGATGCGTTTGTGAAATGTACATATTTGATGCGTGTGCTATTTGTTTTTGTATTTTATTTTCTACCACATGTACTTGCTTGGCCAGGTGGGGGCGCAATGCAAGGCAGGCCCATTGGGTGTCATCATAATCATAATATATATTAACCTGAGAAATTTCAGACCATTAATTTTAAGCAAAGAACATTTCTGATGCACTTTTTGGTTGGCCAGATGGTGGCGCTATGTTAGGCATGAAAATTACACATGTGAATATCATCACAATAATGATATCCAAAATGTTTGTAAGCTTTCAGATCAATCACTTAAGGCATTGTCCATTTCTGGCACATTTACTGCTTGACCAGGTGGTGGCGCTATGCCAGGCAGGCCCATTGGGTGTCTGGATATCATCATAATCATAATATCTATTAACCTGAAAAGTTTCAGACCATTTATTCAAAGCATAGAGCATTTCTGGCACATTTCCTGCTTGGCCAGAAGGTGGCGCTATGTTAGGCCTGTGAATTACGCATGTGAATATCATCACAATAATGATATCCAATATTTTATAAAGTTTTAGATAAATCACTTAAGGCATTGTCCATTTCTGGCACATTTCCTGCTTGGCCAGGTGATGGCGCTATGCCAGGCAGGCCCATTGGGTGTCTGGATATCATCATAATCATAATATCTATTAACATGAGAAGTTTCAGACCATTTATTCAAGGCATAGAACATTTCTGGCACATTTCCTGCTTGGCCAGATGGTGGCGCTATGCTAGGCCTGGGAATTAGGAATGTGAATATCATCACAATAATGATATCCGATATGTTATAAAGTTTCAGATCAATCACTTAAGGCATTGTCCATTTCTGGCACATTTCCTGCTTGGCCAGGTGGTGGCGCTATGCCAGGCATGCCCATTGGGTGTCTGGATATCATCATAATCATGATATCTATTAACCTGAAAAGTTTCAGACCATTCATTCAATGCACTGTGATTTATGACATATTTCCTGTTTATGTGGTGAGATATTAAAATCATATCAAATATATTACAATATTCAAAAATCCCTTCACAATTTAACATCAGCGACATCTTGGCATAATGTTTGCCAAATTTCAA
This sequence comes from Alosa pseudoharengus, assembly GCF_046254945.1. NCBI lineage: Eukaryota > Metazoa > Chordata > Actinopteri > Clupeiformes > Clupeidae > Alosa > Alosa pseudoharengus. The sequence goes on along the minus strand of NW_027468564.1, from coordinate 41,216,671 downwards.
ATGAATCTGACAAACCGTCTAGGAGGAGTATGTTCAAATTGATCATGTGACATCAGTATAATTGTCATTCTTTCTGTTGCCAGTTGGTGGCGCTATGCCAAACATGCATTATGGGCATGTGAATATTATCATTAACATGGTCTTCAATGACCTGTGAAATTTAAAACATTTCAAGCCATGCATGGTGAATTATGACACATTTATTGTTTATGTGGAAGGGTATTAAAATTAATAATTTCGCCATTTCGTCAAATTACAACATATCAAAAAAAAGCTTCACAATTTATAATCAGGAACATCTCGGCGTCATGTACACCAACTTTGACATGAATCGGATCAACCGTCTAGGAGGAGTACGTTAAAATTGATCATGTCCACAACGCACAAAATCTCAATTACCTCACTTCCTGTGGGTGTGGCTAATGGCATGTTAATACAAAAGTTGTTTGTTTTTGGGAGTTACATACACCCACCAAATTTGGTGTGTGTATCTAAAACTATATGCCAACCACAAGTCACAGTGACATAAGGGGGCGCTATGGAGTTCCTGGGCAACGCCCGGTGCCAAGCTTTTATTCCTGTCTATTCAATGTACCACTTGATGTGTGTGCTAAATTTCATGCGTTTTCGATTATGTTAACCACCTCAAAATATTTGCCAACCACGGGATCAGTCACCTAAGGGGGCGCTAGCGAGTCCCTGAGCCACGCCCGGGGTCAAGCCCTTGTACCTAACTGCGATGCATGACACCTGACGTGTGTGCGAAATTTCAAGAGGTTTCGACCATGTTAACCACCTCAAAAACAGGAAAGCAAAAAAGTGGAATAACAATAATAATAATAATCCTTACAAAAACAATAGGGCCTTGCGCCCTTCGGTGCTCGGGCCCTAATAATAATAATAATAATAATAATAATCCTTACAAAAACCTGTGGGCGTGGCTAATGGCATGTTAATACAAAAGTTGTTTGTTATTGGGAGTTGCATACACCCACCAACTTTGGTGTGTGTATCTAAAACTATATGCCAACCACAAGTCACAGTGACATAAGGGGGCGCTATGGAGTTCCTGGGCAACGCCCGGTGCCAAGCTTTTATCCCTGTCTATTCACTGTATCACTTGATGTGTGTGCCAAATTTCATGCGTTTTCACCCATGGGAAGCACCTCCTTTGGCATCATGATTCATCACATATTTCATCACATATTAGTCTGCACAAAATCCCAAATACCTCACTTCCTGTTGGGCGTGGCTAATGCATTTTACATTCGAAAGTTGTTCATCTTGGGGAGATACAAACACCTACCAAATTTGGTGTGTGTAGCTGAAAGTATATGCCCACCACGGGATCAGTCATCTAAGGGGGCGTAAGGGGGCGCTAGCGAGTCTCTGGGCCATACCCGGGCCAAGTTTTTTTACCTAGCTGCTTTGTGTGACACCTGATGTGTGTGCAAAATTTCAAGACTTTTCGATTACGTTAACCACCTCAAAATATTTGCCAACCACGGGATCAGTCACCTAAGGGGGCGCTAGCGAGTCCCTGGGCCACGCCCGGGGTCACGCTCTTGTACCTAACTGCGTTGCGTGACACCTGACGTGTGTTCCAAATTTCAAGAATTTTCGACCATGTTAACTCCCTCAAAAACAGGAAAGCAAAAAAGTAGAATAACAATAATAAATAATAATAATAATAATAATAATAATAATAATCCTTACAAAAACAATAGGGCCTTGCGCCCTTCGGTGCTCGGGCCCTAATAATCCTTACAAAAACAATAGGGCCTTGCGCCCTTCGGTGCTCGGGCCCTAATAATAATAATCCTTACAAAAACAATAGGGCCTTGCGCCCTTCGGGTGCTCGGGCCCTAAATATAGCCGCAAGCGGCAATGGCGGGCCCGAGCACCTGCGGGCCGCAACCCGTGACATTTCAGAATCCAACAAAGCACCGACGTGGTGCATTTGTAAAATGTACATATTTGATGTGTGTGCTATTTGTTTTTGCATGTTATTTTCTGGCACATTTACTTGCTTGGCCAGGTGGGGGCGCAATGCAAGGCAGGCCCATTCTGTGTCATCATAATCATAATATATATTAACCTGAGAAATTTCAGATTATTCATTTTAAGCAAAGAACATTTCTGATACATTTTTTGGCCAGATGGTGGCGCTATATTAGGCATGTGAATTACACATGTGAATATCATCACAATAATGATATCCAATATTTTGTAAAGTTTCAGATCAACCAATAAAGGCATTACCAATTTCTGGCACATTTTCCTGCTTGGCCAGGTGGTGGCGCTATGCCAGGTAGGCCCATACGGTCTCTGGATATCATCATAATTATAATATCTATTAACCTGAGAAGTTTCAGAACATTCATTCAAAGCATAGAGCATTTCTGGCATATTTCCTGTTTGGCCAGATGGTGGCGCTATGCTAAGCATGTGAATTATATGTGTGAATATCATCACAATAATGATATCCAATATTTTATAAAGTTTCAGATCAATCACTTAAGGCATTGTCCATTTCTGGCACATTTTCTACTTGGCCAGGTGGTGGCGCTATGCCAGGCAGGCCCATTGGGTGTCTGGATATCATCATAATCCTAATATCTATTAACCTGATAAGTTTCAGACCATTCATTCAATGCACTGTGACTATATGACACATTTCCAGTTTATATGGTGAGATATTAAAATCATGACATATTACAACATATCAAAAGTCCCTTCGCAATTTAACATCAGCAACATCTTGGCATAATGTTAGCCAAATTTCACATGAATCCGACAAACCGTCTAGGAGGAGTATGTTAAAATTGATCATGTAACATCAGTGTAATTGCCATTCTTTCTGTTGCCAGGGGGTGGCGCTATGCCAAATATACATTATGGGCATGTGAATATCATCACTACCATGGTATTCAAAGACCTGTGAAATTTAAAACATTTCAAGCCATGCATGGTGAATTTATTGTTAACGTGGAAGGGTATTAAAATTCATAGTTTCGCCATTTCGTCAAATTACAACATATCAAAAAAAGCTTCACAATTTAGAATCAGAAGCATATTGGCATCATGTATACCAACTTTCACATGAATCGGATCAATCGTCTAGGAGGAGTACGTTAAAATTGATCATGTCCACAATGCACAAAATCCCAATTACCTCACTTCCTGTGGGCGTGGCTAATGGCATGTTAATGCAAAAGTTGATTGTTTTTGGGAGTTACACACACCCACCAAATTTGGTGTGTGTATCTAAAACTATATGCCAACCACAAGTCACAGTGACATAAGGGGGCGCTATGTAGTTCCTGGGCAACACCCGGGGCCAAGCTTTTTTACCTAGCTGCTTTGTGTGACACCTGATGTGTGTGTCAAATTTCAAGACTTTTCAACCATGTTAACCACCTCAAAATATATGTCAATCACGGGATCAGTCACCTAAGGGGGCGCTAGCGAGTCCCTGGGCCACGCCCGGGGTCAAGCTCTTGTACCTAACTGCGTTGCGTGACACCTGACGTGTGTGCCAAATTTCAAGAATTTTTGACCATGTTAACTACCTCAAAAACAGGAAAGCAAAAAAGTAGAATAACAATAATGAAATATAGCCGCAAGCGGCAATGGCGGGCCCGAGCACCTGCGGGCCACAACCCATGACATTTCAGAATTCAACAAAGCACCGACGTGGTGCATTTGTAAAATGTACATATTTGATGTTTGTGTTAATTGTTTTTGCATGTTATTTTCTGGCATATTTACTTGCTTGGCCAGGTGGGGCAATATGCAAGGCAGGCCCATTGTGTGTCATCATAATCATAATAAATATTAACCTGAGAAATTTCAGATTATCCATTTTAAGCAAAGAACATTTTTTATACACTTTTTGGCCAGATGGTGGCGCTATATTAGGCATGTGAATTACACATGTGAATATCATCACAATAATGATATCCAATATTTTGTAAACTTTCAGACCAACCAATAAAGGCATTACCAATTTCTGGCACATTTTCCTGCTTGGCCAGGTGGTGGCGCTATGCCAGGCAGGCCCATAGGGTGTCTGGATATCATCATAATTATAATATCTATTAACCTGAGAAGTTTCAGACCATTCATTCAAAGCTTAGAGCATTTCTGGCATATTTCCTGTTTGGCCAGATGGTGGCGCTATGCTAGGCATGTGAATTATATGTGTGAATATCATCACAATAATGATATCCAATATTTTATAAAGTTTCAGATCAATCACTTAAGGCATTGTCCATTTCTGGCACATTTCCTACTTGGCCAGGTGGTGGCGCTATGTCAGGCAGGCCCATTGGGTGTCTGGATATCATCATAATCATAATATCTATTAACCTGAGAAGTTTCAGACCATTCATTCAATGCACTGTGATTATATGACACATTTCCAGTTTATATGGTGAGATATTAAAATCATGACATATTACAACATATCAAAAATCCCTTCGCAATTTAACATCAGCAACATCTTGGCATAATGTTAGCCAAATTTCACATGAATCCGACAAACCGTCTAGGAGGAGTATGTTAAAATTGATCATGTAACATCAATGTAATTGCCATTCTTTCTGTTGCCAGGTGGTGGCGCTATGCCAAATATACATTATGGGCATGTGAATATCATCACTACCATGGTATTCAAAGACCTGTGAAATTTAAAACATTTCAAGCCATGCATGGTGAATTAAGACACATTTATTGTTAACGTGGAAGGGTATTAAAATTCATAGTTTCGCCATTTCGTCAAATTACAACATATCAAAAAAAGCTTCACAATTTAGAATCAGAAGCATATTGGCATCATGTATACCAACTTTCACATGAATCGGATCAATCGTCTAGGAGGAGTACGTTAAAATTGATCATGTCCACAATGCACAAAATCCCAATTACCTCACTTCCTGTGGGCGTGGCTAATGGCATGTTAATACAAAAGTTGATTGTTTTTGGGAGTTACACACACCCACCAAATTTGGTGTGTGTATCTAAAACTATATGCCAACCACAAGTCACAGTGACATAAGGGGGCGCTATGGAGTTCCTGGGCCAAGCCCAGTGCCAAGGCTTTTCCCCTGTGTATTCATGGTACCTCTTGACGTGTGTGCCAAATTTCATGCGTTTTCACCGATGGGAAGAACGTCTTCTGGCATCACAATTCATCACATTTTAGTCCGCACAAAATCCCAAATACCTCACTTCCTGTTGGGCGTGGCTAATGCATTGTACATACGAAAGTTGTTCATCTTGGGGAGATACACACACCTACCGAATTTGATGCGTCTAGCTGAAAGTATGTGCCAACCACTGTATCAATCACCTAAGGGGGCGCTACTGAGTCCCTGGGCCACGCCCGGGGCCAAGCCTTTATGCCTGTGTAGCCATTGTAATACCAGATGTGTGTGCCAAATTCCAAGACTTTTCATCTATGCTAACCACCTCAAAAATAGCAAAAAGGTGAACAAATAATAATAATAATAATAATAATAATAATAATAATAATCCTTTCAAAAACAATAGGGCTTCGCACCTCTCGGTGCGCAAGGCCGTCCCGGCCTCGCGCACCGTCGGTGCTCGGGCCCTAAATATAGCCGCAAGCGGCAATGGCGGGCCCGAGCACCTGCGGGCCGCAACCCGTGACATGTCGGAATCCAACAAAGCACCGACGTGGTGCGTTTGTGAAATGTACATATTTGATGCGTGTGCTATTTGTTTTTGTATTGTATTTTCTGCCACATGTACTTGCTTGGCCAGGTGGGGGCGCAATGCAAGGCAGGCCCATTGGGTGTCATCATAATCATAATATACATTAACCTGAGAAATTTCAGACCATTCATTTTAAGCAAAGAACATTTCTGATACACTTTTTGGTTGGCCAGATGGTGGCGCTATGTTAGGCATTGAAATTACACATGTGAATATCATCACAATAATGATATCCAAAATGTTTGTACACTTTCAGATCAATCACTTAAGGCATTGTCCATTTCTGGCACATTTCCTGCTTGACCAGGTGGTGGCGCTATGCCAGGCAGGCCCATTGGGTGTCTGGATATCATCATAATCATAATATCTATTAACCTGAGAAGTTTCAGACCATTTATTCAAAGCATAAAGCATTTCTGGCACATTTCCGGCTTGGCCAGAAGGTGGCGCTATGCTAGGCCTGTGAATTACGCATGTGAATATCATCACAATAATGATATCCAATATTTTATAAAGTTTCAGATCAATCACTTAAGGCATTTTCCATTTCTGGCACATTTCCTGCTTGGCCAGGTGGTGGCGCTATGCCAGGCAGGCCCATTTGGTGTCTGGATATCATCATAATCATGATATCTATTAACCTGAGAAGTTTCAGACCATTCATTCAATGCACTGTGATTTATGACACATTTCCTGTTTATGTGGTGAGATATTAAAATCATATCAAATATATTACAACATTCAAAAATACCTTCACAATTTAACATCAGCGACATCTTGGCATAATGTTTGCCAAATTTCAAATGAATCTGACAAACCGTCTAGGAGGAGTATGTTCAAATTGATCATATGACATCAGTATAATTGTCATTCTTTCTGTTGCCAGTTGGTGGCGCTATGCCAAACATGCATTATGGGCATGTGAATATTATCATTAACATGGTCTTCCATGACCTGTGAAATTTAAAACATTTCAAGCCATGCATGGTTAATTATGACACATTTATTGTTTATGTGGAAGGGTATTAAAATTAATCATTTCGCCATTTTGTCAAATTACAACATATCAAAACAACGCTTCACAATTTATCATCAGGAACATCTCGGCGTCATGTATACCAACTTTGACATGAATTGGATCAACCGTCTAGGAGGAGTACGTTAAAATTGATCGATCATGTCCACAACGCACAAAATCTCAATTACCTCACTTCCTGTGGGCGTGGCTAATGGCATGTTAATACAAAAGTTGTTTGTTTTTGGGAGTTACATACACCTACCAAATTTGGTGTGTGTATCTAAAACTATATGCCAACCACAAGTCACAGTGACATAAGGGGGCGCTATGGAGTTGCTGGGCAACGCCCAGTGCCAAGCTTTTATCCCTGTCTATTCACTGTATCACTAGATGTGTGTGCCAAATTTCAAGACTTTTCGATTATGTTAACCACCTCAAAATATTTGCCAACCACGGGATCAGTCAAATAAGGGGGCGCTAGCGAGTCCCTGGGCCACGCCCGGGGTCAAGCTCTTGTACCTAACTGCGATGTGTGACACCTGACGTGTGTGCCAAATATCAAGAGTTTTCGACCATGTTAACCACCTCAAAAACAGGAAAGCAAAAAAGTAGAATAACAATAATAATAATAATAATAATAAATATAGCCGCAAGCGGCAATGGCGGGCCCGAGCACCTGCGGGCCGCAAGCCGTGACATGTCGGAATCCAACAAAGCACCGACGTGGTTCATTTGTGAAATGTACATATTTGATGCATGTGCTATTTGTTTTTGTATTTTATTTTCTGCCACATGTACTTGCTTGGCCAGGTGGGGGCGCAATGCAAGGCAGGCCCATTGGGTGTCATCATAATCATAATATATATTAACCTGAGAAATTTCAGACCATTCATTTTAAGCAAAGAACATTTCTGATACACTTTTTGGTTGGCCAGATGGTGGCGCTATGTTAGACATGGAAATTAGACATGTGAATATCATCACAATAATGATATCCAAAATTTGTGTAAACTTTCAGATCAATCACTTAAGGCATTGTCCATTTCTGGCACATTTCCTGCTTGACCAGGTGGTGGCGCTATGCCAGGCAGGCCCATTGGGTGTCTGGATATCATCATAATCATAATATCTATTAACCTGAGAAGTTTCAGACCATTTATTCAAAGCATAGAGCATTTCTGACACATTTCCTGCTTGGCCAGGTGGTGGCGCTATGCCAGGCAGGCCCATTGGGTGTCTGAATATCATCATAATCATGATATCTATTAACCTGAGAAGTTTCAGACCATTCATTCAATGAACTGTGATTTATGACACATTTCCTCTTCATGTGGTGAGATATTAAAATCATATCAAATATATAACATATCAAAAATCCCTTCACAATTTAACATCAGCGACATCTTGGCATAATGTTTGCCAAATTTCACATGAATCTGACAAACCGTCTAGGAGCAGTATGTTAAAATTGATCATGTGACATCAGTGTAATTGTCATTCTTTCTGTTGCCAGTTGGTGGCGCTATGCCAAACATGAATTATGGGCATGTAAATATTATCATTAACATGGTCTTCAATGACCTGTGAAATTTAAAACATTTCAAGCCATGCATGGTGAATTATGACACATTTATTGCTTATGTGGAAGGGTATTAAAATGAATAATTTCGCCATTTCGTCAAATTACAACATATCAAAAAAAGGCTTCACAATTTATAATCAGGAACATCTCGGCGTCATGTATACCAACTTTGACATGAATCGGATCAACCGTCTAGGAGGAGTACGTTAAAATTGATCATGTCCACAATGCACAAAATCTCAATTACCTCACTTCCTGTGGGCGTGGCTAATGGCATGTTAATACAAAAGTTGTTTGTTTTTGGGAGTTACATACACCCACCAAATTTGGTGTGTGTATCTAAAACTATATGCCAACCACAAGTCACAGTGACATAAGGGGGCGCTATGGAGTTCCTGGGCAATGCCCGGTGCCAAGCTTTTATCCCTGTCTATTCACTGTATCACTTGATGTGTGTGCCAAATTTCATGCGTTTTCATCCATGGGAAGCACCTCCTTTGGCATCATGATTCATCACATATTTCATCACATATTAGTCTGCACAAAATCCCAAATACCTCACTTCCTGTTGGGCGTGGCTAATGCATTGTACATTCGAAAGTTGTTCATCTTGGGGAGATACAAACACCTACCAAATTTGGTGTGTGTAGCTGAAAGTATATGCCCACCACGGGATCAGTCATCTAAGGGGGCGTAAGGGGGCGCTAGCGAGTCTCTGGGCCATGCGCGGGGCCAAGCTTTTTTACCTAGCTGCTTTGTGTGACACCTGATGTGTGTGCCAAATTTCAAGACTTTTCGATTACGTTAACCACCTCAAAATATTTGCCAACCACGGGATCAGTCACCTAAGGGGGCGCTAGCGAGTCCCTGGGCCACGCCCGGGGTCAAGCTCTTGTACCTAACTGCGTTGCGTGACACCTGACGTGTGTGCCAAATTTCAAGAATTTTCGACCATGTTAACTCCCTCAAAAACAGGAAAGCAAAAAAGTAGAATAACAATAATAAATAATAATAATAAATATAGCCGCAAGCGGCAATGGCGGGCCCGAGCACCTGCGGGCCGCAACCCGTGACATGTTGGAATCCAACAAAGCACCGACGTGGTGCGTTTGTGAAATGTACATATTTGATGCGTGTGCTATTTGTTTTTGTATTTTATTTTCTGCCACATTTACTCGCTTGGCCAGGTGGGGGCGTAATGCAAGGCAGGCCCATTGGGTGTCATCATAATCATAATATATATTAACCTGAGAAATTTCAGACCATTCATTTTAAGCAAATAACATTTCTGATACACTTTTTGGTTGGCCAGATGGTGGCGCTATGTTAGGCATGAAAATTACACATGTGAATATCATCACAATAATGATATCCAAAATGTTTGTAAACTTTCAGATCAATCACTTGAGGCATTGTCCATTTTTGGCACATTTCCTGCTTGGCCAGGTGGTGGCGCTATGCCAGGCAGGCCCATTGGGTGTCTGGATATCATCATAATCATAATATCTATTAACCTGAAAAGTTTCAGACCATTTATTCAAAGCATAGAGCATTTCTGGCACATTTCCTGCTTGGCCAGAAGGTGGCGCTATGCTAGGCCTGTGAATTACGCATGTGAATATCATCACAATAATGATATACAATATTTTATAAAGTTTCAGATCAATCACTTAAGGCATTGTCCATTTCTGGCACATTTCCTGCTTGGCCAGGTGGTGGCGCTATGCCAGGCAGGCCCATTGGGTGTCTGGATATCATCATAATCATGATATCTATTAACCTGAGAAGTTTCAGACCATTCATTCAATGCACTGTGATTTATGACACATTTCCTGTTTATGTGGTGAGATATTAAAATCATATGAAAATATATTACAACATTCCAAAATCCATTCACAATTTAACATCAGCGACATCTTGGCATAATGTTAGCCAAATTTCAAATGAATCTGACAAACCGTCTAGGAGGAGTATGTTCAAATTGATCATGTGAAATTAGCATAATTGCCATTCTTTCTGTTGCCAGTTGGTGGCGCTATGCCAAACATGCATTATGGGCATGTGAATATTATCATTAACATGGTTTTTAATGACCTGTGAAATTTAAAACATTTCAAGCCATGCATGGTGAATTATGACACATTTATTGTTTGTGTGGAACGGTATTAAAATTAACAATTTCGCCATTTTGTCAAATTACAACATATCAAAAAAAGGCTTCACAATTTAGAATCAGGAACATCTCAGCGTCATGTATACCAACTTTGACATGAATCGGATCAACCGTCTAGGAGGAGTACGTTAAAATTAATCATGTCCACAACGCACAAATTCTCAATTACCTCACTTCCTGTGGGCGTGGCTAATGGCATGTTAATACAAAAGTTGTTTGTTTTTGGGAGTTACATACACCCCCCAATTTTGGTGTGTGTATCTAAAACTATATGCCAACCACAAGTCACAGTGACATAAGGGGGCGCTAGCGAGTCTCTGGGCCATGCCCGGGGCCAAGCTTTTTTACCTAGCTGCTTTGTATGACACCTGATGTGTGTGCCAAATTTCAAGACTTTTCGATTATGTTAACCACCTCAAAATATTTGCCAACCACGGGATCAGTCACCTGAGGTGGCGCTAGCGAGTCCCTGGGCCACGCCCGGGGTCAATCTCTTGTTCCTAACTGCGATGCGTAACACTTGACGTGTGTGCCAAATTTCAAGAGTTTTCGACCATGTTAACCACCTCAAAAACAGGAAAGCAAAAAAGTAGAATAACAATAATAATATAGAAAAATAATAATAATAATAATAATAATAATAATCCTTACAAAAACAATAGGGCCTTGCGCCCTTCGGTGCTCGGGCCCTAATAATAATAATAATAATAATAATCCTTACAAAAACAATAGGGCCTTGCGCCCTTCGGTGCTCGGGCCCTAATAATAATAATAATAATCCTTACAAAAACAATAGGGCCTTGCGCCCTTCGGTGCTCGGGCCCTAAATATAGCCGCAAGCGGCAATGGCGGGCCCGAGCACCTGCGGGCCGCAACCCATGACATTTCAGAATCCAACAAAGCACCGACGTGGTGCGTGTCTGAAATGTACATATTTGATGTGTGTGCTATTTGTTTTTATATTTTCTTTTCTGCCACATGTACTTGCTTGGCCAGGTGGGGGCGCAATGCAAAGCAGGCCAATTGGGTGTCATCATAATCATAATATATATTAACCTGAGAAATTTCAGACCATTCATTTTAAGCAAAGAACATTTCTGATACACTTTTTAGTTGGCCAGATGGTGGCGCTATGTTGGACATGGAAATTAGACATGTGAATATCATCACAATAATGATATCCATATTTTGTGTAAACTTTCAGATCAATCACTTAAGGCATTGTCCAGTTCTGGGACATTTCCTGCTTGACCAGGTGGTGGCGCTATGCCAGGCAGGCCCATTGGGTGTCTGGATATCATCATAATTATAATATCTATTAACATGAGAAGTTTCAGACCATTTATTCAAAGCATAGAGCATTTCTGGCACATTTCCTGCTTGGCCAGATGGTGGCGCTATGCTAGGCCTGTGAATTACTAATGTGAATATCATCACAATAATGATATCAGATATTTTATAAAGTTTCAGATCAATCACTTAAGGCATTGTCCTTTTCTGGCACATTTCCTACTTGGCCAGGTGGTGGCGCTATGTCAGGCAGGCCCATTGGGTGTCTGGATATCAACATAATCATAATATCTATTAACCTGAGAAGTTTCAGACGGTTCATTCAATGCACTTTGACTTTATGACACATTTCCAGTTTATATGGTGAGATATTAAAATCATGACATATTACAACATATCAAAAATCCCTTCGCAATTTAACATCAGCAACATCTTGGCATAATGTTAGCCAAATTTCACATGAATCCGACAAACCGTCTAGGAGGAGTATGTTAAAATTGATCATGTAACATCAATGTAATTGCCATTCTTTCTGTTGCCAGGTGGTGGCGCTATGCCAAATATACATTATGGGCATGTGAATATCATCACTACCATGGTATTCAAAGACCTGTGAAATTTAAAACATTTCAAGCCATGCATGGTGAATTAAGACACATTTATTGTTAACGTGGAAGGGTATTAAAATTCATAGTTTCGCCATTTCATCAAATTACAACATATCAAAAAAAGCTTCACAATTTAGAATCAGAAGCATATTGGCATCATGTATACCAACTTTCACATGAATCCGATCAATCGTCTAGGAGGAGTACATTAAAATTGATCATGTCCACAATGCACAAAATCCCAATTACCTCACTTCCTGTGGGCGTGGCTAATGGCATGTTAATACAAAAGTTGATTGTTTTTGGGAGTTACACACACCCACCAAATTTGGTGTGTGTATCTAAAACTATATGCCAACCACAAGTCACAGTGACATAAGGGGGCGCTATGGAGTTCCTGGGCCAAGCCCAGTGCCAAGGCTTTTCCCCTGTGTATTCATGGTACCTCTTGACGTGTGTGCCAAATTTCATGCGTTTTCACCGATGGGAAGAACATCTTCTGGCATCACAATTCATCACATTTTAGTCCGCACAAAATCCCAAATACCTCACTTCCTGTTGGGCGTGGCTAATGCATTGTACATACGAAAGTTGTTCATCTTGGGGAGATACACATACCTACCGAATTTGATGCGTCTAGCTGAAAGTATGTGCCAACCACTGCCTCAATCACCTAAGGGGGCGCTACTGAGTCCCTGGGCCACGCCCAGGGCCAAGCTCTTGTACCTAACTGCTTTGCGTGACACCTGATATGTGTGCCAAATTTCAAGCGTTTTCGACCATGTTAACCACCTCAAAAAAGGAAAACGCTCTGAGACAAAGTTAATATAATAATAAATATAGCCGCAAGCGGCAATGGCGGGCCCGAGCACCTGCGGGCCGCAACCCGTGACATGTCGGAATCCAACAAAGCACCGACGTGGTGCGTTTGTGAAATGTACATATTTGATGCGTGTGCTATTTGTTTTTGTATTTTATTTTCTGCCACATTTACTCGCTTGGCCAGGTGGGGGCGTAATGCAAGGCAGGCCCATTGGGTGTCATCATAATCATAATATATATTAACCTGAGAAATGTCAGACCATTCATTTTAAGCAAAGAACATTTCTGATACACTTTTTGGTCGGCCAGATGGTGGCGCTATGTTAGGCATTGAAATTACACATGTGAATATAATCACAATAATGATATCCAAAATGTGTGTAAACTTTCAGATCAATCACTTAAGGCATTGTCCATTTCTGGCACATTTCCTGCTTGACCAGGTGGTGGCGCTATGCCAGGCAGGCCCATTGGGTGTCTGGATATCATCATAATCATAATATCTATTAGCCTGAGAAGTTTCAGACCATTTATTCAAAGCATAGAGCATTTCTGGCACATTTCCTGCTTGGCCAGATGGTGGCGCTAAGCTAGGCCTGTGAATTACGCATGTGAATATCATCACAATAATGATATCCAATATTTTATAAAGTTTCAGATCAATCACTTAAGGCATTTTCAATTTCTGGCACATTTCCTGCTTGGCCAGGTGGTGGCGCTATGACAGGCAGGCCCATTGGGTGTCTGGATTTCATCATAATCATGATATCTATTAACCTGAGAAGTTTCAGACCATTCATTCAATGCACTGTGATTTATGACACATTTCCTGTTTATGTGGTGAGATATTAAAATCATATCAAATATATTACAACATTCAAAAATCCCTTCACAATTTAACATCAGCGACATCTTGGCATAATGTTGGCCAAATTTCAAATTAATCTGACAAACCGTCTAGGAGGAGTATGTTAAAATTGATCATCTGAAGTCAGTGTAATTGTCATTCTTTCTGTTGCCAGTTGGTGGCGCTATAGCAAACATGCGTTATGGGCATGCGAATATTATCATTAACATGGTATTCAATGACCTGTTAAATTTTAAACATTTCAAGCCATGCACGATGAATTATGACACATTTACTGTTTGTGTGGAAGGGTATTAAAATTCATAATTTCGCCATTTCGTCAAATTGCAACATATCAAAAAAAGGCTTCACAATTTAGAATCAGGAACATCTCGACATCACGTATACCAACTTTGACATGAATCGGATCAACCGTCTAAGAGGAGTACGTTAAAATAGATCATGTCCACAACGCACAAATTCTCAATTACCTCACTTCCTGTGGGCGTGGCTAATGGCATGTTAATACAAAAGTTGTTTGTTTTTGGGAGTTACATACACCCACCAAATTTGGTGTGTGTATCTAAAACTATATGCCAACCACAAGTCACAGTGACATAAGGGGGCGCTATGGAGTTCCTGGGCAACGCCCGGTGCCAAGCTTTTTTACCTAGCTGCTTTGTGTGACACCTGATGTGTGTGCCAAATTTCAAGACTTTTCGATTATGTTAACCACCTCAAAATATTTGCCAACCACGGGATCAGTCACCTAAGGGGGCGCTAGCGAGTCCCTGGGCCACGCCCGGGGTCAAGCTCTTGTACCTAACTGCGATGCATGACACCTGACGTGTGTGCCAAATTTCCAGAGTTTTCGACCATGTTAACCACCTCAAAAACAGGAAAGCAAAAAAGTAGAATAACAATAATGAATAATAATAATAATAATAATCCTTACAAAAACAATAGGGCCTTGCGCCCTTCGGTGCTCGGGCCCTAATAATAATAATAATAATAATAATAATAATAATAATAATAATCCTTACAAAAACAATAGGGCCTTGCGCCCTTCGGTGCTCGGGCCCTAATAATAATAATCCTTACAAAAACAATAGGGCCTTGCGCCCTTCGGTGCTCGGGCCCTAATAATAATAATAATCCTTACAAAAACAATAGGGCCTTGCGCCCTTCGGTGCTCGGGCCCTAATAATAATAATAATAATAATAATAATAATAATAATCCTTACAAAAACAATAGGGCCTTGCGCCCTTCGGTGCTCGGGCCCTAATAATAATCCTTACAAAAACAATAGGGCCTTGCGCCCTTCGGTGCTCGGGCCCTAATAATAATCCTTACAAAAACAATAGGGCCTTGCGCCCTTCGGTGCTCGGGCCCTAATAATCCTTACAAAAACAATAGGGCCTTGCGCCCTTCGGTGCTCGGGCCCTAATAAATTAAATATGCAATTGGTCAAAATGTTATTTTACTTTTATATGTGTGTATCAACAAAAAGCAACTGCATTTGATTTAAAACTACATACAAATAAATAAAGATGACTAAGTAATGGTGTATTGGCCTTGTGTGTTTTTTTAGGAAATAGTAGGGTGTCCATTGCCTTTTTGAGATGCAGATTTGAAAAAATACTGCATTTATTCCTTCAGCTCAACATTTTCCTCTACAGTATGTATCATCCACTGCAGCAGGTGTTAGATAAATTAAGTCCAGATAACAGACTGACCATCCTCAGTACTCATGTCTCATGTAAAGGACGAGGCTGGTTAACTCATTCCCAGGAAGAGGTCATCTCATCCAGCTTCTTAGACACAGCAGAGACACACATAGTGACACACTTTGTCACACACTTTCGTGACCTCAAAAAAGTGCAAGACAATAATATCCCTTTTCCCAAAGGACAAGGGCTTTTGATGCACATGACCTTTGTCAGTTCGCTAATAGCAAATGTAGCCGATTGGCTGCTGATCCGTGTCCAGTGGATTATTGAGATACGCCATTTTATTACGCTGTATTCGCCTTTGGTCATTACTTGGACATGAGTGAGCATTACCCACAGGTACATGTGAATCCCCTGACAAGAGGCTTGCGTCTGAGTGACAGGATAATGTAGTACTAATCTCTTTTGGTTGGGAACCGTCAGTCAAATTACACATAGCCAGGGTTTTGTAAAATGGACAGATATTTGCTGTAAATGTATACAAATGTATAGATATTTGGTATGGGTGCTTGCGTTTCTTTAGGAATCCGTCATCTTGGTTTGAATAGAAATTAATATTAAGTGACACATACATGTACACGAGGTCCAAGAGGTTGGAAATACGGGACGTTGGTAATTGGTGATATTACTTTAGATATTTGCCTTCCTAAATGCACCTGACGCTTTGCTCTTTGACAAAATAACTGGAGTATGTGGGACAATATTTTCTCCTTAATCAGACATGTGTACATCACTATATCTCACCTTTCAATGACTGTGTGGACAAAATGTCTTTACTTGTGAGAAGTGGTAAAAAAGAGATAAGGAATAGAGAGGTGTTCCAGAATAGTCTCTGGTCCCTGTTCATTTGAAGCATATTCAGCAGAACACTTTGGGGGGAAAATACCAAACTGAAACATGTACATGCATCTACCTGTAGGTGGAGATGTGAGGACTTGCTGAAAATAAAGTAAGAAAATGGTGGCAGGAGAGTTCCAGAACAAGCTGTGCAGCCTTCATCTGTTCATCTGAAAACATGTACAGCAGAGGGACTGATAAAAGCTGATGAGGGGAAATCAGACTGGCACACACACACGCACACACACACACACACACACACACACACACACACACACACACACACACACACACACACACACACATCTCTGACTCCAAAGTCGGGTCTGAGTGTCGTTTTTTAATCATCCTCCTTTTTCCCTTCTTTTTCTTCTTCCTTTTCTTCTTCTCAGAGGAGGAGAGATGCAGAGGCTCTTTTTGAGGCTCATGAATTAGCCAATTAATGTTTCCCTCAGAGGGGCTTTGTCCTCTGTCTGTCTCCCTCTCATCACGCACGCACAAACGCACAAGTCTATTCAGCACGCCCATTGTTTTACATTTGTAACATTTTTTACACCTCATGCATGCTCACAAAACTACAGAGTAACAATAATCATATCACACTTTCTACTGAACAGCACAACACATATAAAGCAGAGCCACTCACAACCATCTACTCCTCAGACTGTGCTGGGGACCATTTAGACTTAATGTGCCAAATTTCAGCCATTGGACTATTTGGTGCAAGTGGGGTAAAGTTGAAGAGAAGATCCACAGAACATACTGTAGCACAAGAAGTCCCTGCAGTCCTGCAGCCTTTACTCAATACAATTCAATTCAATTGGCTTTATTAGCATGACTGCACTTTCACAGTGTTGCCAACACAGTG
Source organism: Alosa pseudoharengus (assembly GCF_046254945.1). Lineage (NCBI taxonomy): Eukaryota > Metazoa > Chordata > Actinopteri > Clupeiformes > Clupeidae > Alosa > Alosa pseudoharengus. The sequence continues at coordinate 41,199,156 of NW_027468564.1, read as the reverse complement.
TTGTTACTCTCTAAATGGGATCCTGCACAATGTTACAGTTTTTCTTGATCGCTTTGATGCATCACATTTTCAAAACAGTTAACACTCAATGATACATTTAACACCAGTTAACACCAAATGATACATTTTGCTCGCAAAATGCAGTTACTCTCTCACTCTCTCTGTTTTCAAATCACTGTGTGATTTCAATCAGTCATTACACAATGGACAACAAAATGCAAAATATAATTCTCAAAATGAGCATTTTTGCAATGTCTCTTCACTTTGTTTCTCATTTTTCTATCAGAAAAAAACTTAACTATAGACTATAAATGAATAAAAAATAATTGTATTCATTTCTCGTAAGATGTAACTATAATTGACATGTAAGACTTACGCTACAGTAAGCACATTTCATTGAACTACAACTACTCAAAATAGACCTACAGTGAACACCTTTTGTACTGTTTTCTTCACCAAATATTGCAATGCAATACTTTCTCTAAATGTGCCTTAGATCCATACTAGCAAATAGCAACACAGAACAGACATGGCATCTCTTCTGGGTCCTTGAATTTCCCCTTTGGGATCAATAAAGTATCTATCTATCTATCTATCTATCTATCTATCTATCTGAATGATTGCTGATTAAAGAATTGTGCAAGGGCGCCCCTGGTTACCCCAATATTCTTACTGTATATGAACCCCTTGGTGTAGAAGCATAATCATGGTCCCAAATGAAAGGTAACACTCTGAAGTTGTATTATTGGCATTTCGATTGTATGTCAGTTCTGATATAGAATGACTACACAAAATATGGACTAATTACACATTTTGTCGTTCAGTGGGTGTGTATAAAATGGACTATACATCTGCACAACTTATATTGGATAAAACAACTTGAATATTCTGTGGATATTTCAAGGCTCAGTCTGCTGCATCTACTTATTACTAAGGATATACACTGCAGCTAGAAGGTAGGGAAGCACCAAAGGCAGAGGAGGGGGAGGAGGGCATTTTTGACTGTATTTAATTGAGACATGCTAAGATTAATTTGAGAATGTAAAGCACTATACAGATTGTGTGTGTGTGTGTGTGTGTGTGTGTGTGTGTGTGTGTGTGTGTGTGTGTGTGTGTGTGTGTGTGTGTGTGTGTGTGTGTGTGAATGTACACATGCACATATTGTCCACCTGATCAATAAACTCAGTTATACTCTGACAATGGTTTCACCCATTTAAGGTTCGATTAGAATAGAATAGAATAGAATAGAATAGAATAGAATAGATTTTTTAAATTTGATTTATAAATACACACATCACTGCAAACACTACTTATCATCAGATAATCAGGCCGTAGTCTTCTTCAAACCATGCTCTCCTGCTGTTATGGTTTGGAATGTGTATTGATGGCGCTGTAGATCACAGATTCAGCCCCTGTTCTGTGGAGAAGGGACATCTCAGTTAGGGGCAGCTTTTCACTCTGAATTGTTTAGCGTGCTGATTTATCCGAGAATTTCACTGTGACATACAGTATGTATTGCTGCCAGAGATTGACATGGGCTAATGTGTGTCTTAGGACACCATATACATTGAAACATGAGTATCGTTTATTTAGTTGTTGGAAAATGTACTCAGATTGAGACAGGACAAGGTTTATATTAAATGACAGATATGCTGCTGCTATTAAGAATGTGGAACTTCAATCATATTCATTCCTTCAGATTCTGACAGCATTTGTGCAAATACAGCAGCCCCCATATAGTGCAATTTACCATCCTCATAACAAATTAAAACAAACTGAAGTTGCTCAGAATAACTCATAACTCATGTCTCTACTGTGTAAAAGATTTCTGCAATGAGGGTAAATACTCACTGGGGGGCAGCACTGAGTCCCTGCAGATTCAGTGAGGCGTACTGGGTCTCCTCCTGTGGCATGCCAGACAGAGGCGGCTCAGAGATTGTAGACTCTGGTTTGGACTTGCTGAACTGGACACTGGCGTACTGGATGTCCTCTTCCTGGCTGGGCACTTCCTGCTGTTTGTTGGGCTTAAACTGGACACTGGCGTACTGGACTCCATCATCATCATCTTTACGATCTGCCGCATCTATCTGGCCAGTGCCACAGTCCATGGTAGTGTCACAGCAGGCAAGATTGGAGACTTCCTGTGAAAGACAAAGTGTCAAAGAGACAAAAGTAGCGGAAATTCCTCAAGTATTTTTCTGGTGGCCTGACATGATGCATTTTATATTATTGTATATTATGGGGCAAGATTTAGTGAGGAGGTTTGGGACAGGCATCTCAATCCTCTACCAAGCTTACTAGTCAATTCACTGTGTGTTGATATGTGTAAGTAGCCTGGCTAACGTCAGACCTCATCTCATTGAGATGGGGTCTGGGAACTAGACATTCATTTTCTCGTTTTTGAAACCTGGTTTGCGAATGCCCAGAGCCGTTTATTGGGTGCTACGAATGTCTATCAAATGCGTCTGTACGTAGCTCATAACGGCTTTGGTGTGTCGTCATCGTCTTGCTGCCCTCCCTCTGTTTTGTGATTGGTTCCTTCGTTGAGGTGAAAACGAAGTCCATAGAATCCAGGCTGCCTAGCAGCGTGAATAAAAATGCGTGCGTAAGGCAGTATGGGAAAACCCATGTGTAAGTGCAATGCTTACCTTTGTGTTGCTGTGAGTGTTCTTTACGGTTTTGGCTGAGTTAGTCTTCTGTCGCCTATATTCCAAACACATCAACACATTTTGAAATATTGTAGCTGTGACGTGTATGTACAGTTAAAAGATAGATAGAAAAACTATCAAGACTATTTGCAGACAATTTATTTCTGTAATCAGAAGTTGCTGTGATTTACAGTAATCTGATATTAAAAGTATTTTTCTGTTACTTGCCTCCAGCATACAATGCCAATGACCAGCAGGAGAGTTACAGCCAAGATGGCCCCCAAGGCACTAAAGAGTATTGTGCTGCGCAAGCCTGAAGCTGAAGAGAGACATTTACAAATGCACTGATGCTCCACAAAATCATAAAAATCCAAAGATACACCTCTGTAGAATAACAGAATTACAGCAAAGATAAAATGTTTCTTCATGTTGCCAAAACCACCACCACTCTACACTGACACATTTTTTAAGTGAAAGTGCGCTCTGATTGTGTATTTAATTCCTGAAAACAGTCTAGTAGCTTCTCACAGTACTCACAGAACACATCCAAAAATGTTGTATTGGAATGGCTGGCTCCATGTTTGTTCTCTGCCTTACAGTAGTAAAGCCCACTGTGTTCAGTGCTGACGTTGGTGATGCTGTACGTTTGTCCTCGTCCGATCCATGTGGATTCAGACCCATGCTTCCTTCTGTACCAGGTGTAGGTGTGCACAGGTGGGTTGGCATCACTGCTGCAGGTCAGAGTCACTGAACTGCCCTCTTCTATATCACCAGAGGGACTGACTGATACTGAGGTGTTTCTTGGAGCATCTGCAGATTTGAAATAGAAAAAATACACATGAATTTGTAGCCTACTTGCCTGAAATGTTGTGGACATGAAGACCATTACAGTGTTGGTTGATATTACATGAAAACTGAATTTAAATCGTAAAACAGGTGTACATTTTGAGATTTGAGGCTGTGTATTTCAAGTTCAACACTTACAGGTTACATTTATCTGCACCACTGAAGATCTGTTCTGTCCGATCCCATTCTCAGCCACACAGTAGTAGAGTCCACTCTGCTCAGAGCTGATGTTGACAAAGCTGTGATTCTGACTCCGTCCAACCTGTGAAGATCGATGTCCATTTTCCTTGTACCAGGTGTAGCTGTGTGCTGGTGGGTTGGCATCACTGCTGCAGGTCAGAGTCACTGAACTTCCCTCCACTGGTTCACCAGAAGGATGGGCTAATACTGAAGTGTTTCTTGGGGCATCTGACAGAAACATTTTATGTCAGATTATGACTTATGTTGTTTTGTGGTAACAAAGGTCTAAGCATGCAAAACTTTTTTCGATGCAGGCCATTTCTGGTAAGCTACAATGCAGCTGTCTCAAGTGTCTTATATGATACCATAGTTATTCGTTTTATAGAATTTTATTACAAAAGACTAGACAAATCTCACATACTTACATCTGACATTGAGATTAATTCCATGTGAACTGTGCATCTCATTTCCCTTAACAGCACAGGAGTATTTGCCTGCATCTTCAATGCTGACTGAGTCTATATCCAGCCTGTTGTCAGTTGTGTGTAGATCATTAACAGGCTGTGAGTTCCTGTACCAGATGTAGGTGGAGTTGCTACTCAGACTGCAGGTGGTGCTGCAGGACAGTGTCAATTTGTCTCCCTCCTTCACTGTTGCAGGATTCATTAGTACCTGGAGATCTTACATTTACATTTATTCATTTAGTAGACACTTTTATCCAAAGTGACTTACAGTACAGAATGAAGAATCTTCATGACATGAAATTGTATTAGTGTATCCTGTATCTTTAAATGTAAAATAAAAGCATTGCACTGCATTTATAATGTATATTTACATATACGTACAGTTTGTATTCAACCAACTTACCTGTAACTGAGAGAGGAATATCTACCCCAGAATACTTTCCTTCTTCTCTTTGAGTTAAGAACCTGAAGCGATAAAGCTTTGAGTCACTACGGCTCAGGTTTCTTATGCTCAGAGTGTGGCTATTCTTGTTATCTCCAGAGTAAGTTACTCATCCCTGATAATCATCATCCTCTATCAAATCATCGGGCTCTCTATTACGTTGTGACGATCTGATAAACCAAAGTGTCTTAATGACTGTATAGCCACAAGGGTACGTGTAATAGCTGTGGAGCTGCACTGAGGAGCCACTCAAAGCACAGATGCTCTGCTGGGTGTAGGTCACACTCCAGTCACTTAGAACACCTGCAACATGGACACAGCAAGGGCAGTTTATGGACCTGCAGAGAGCTTCTATAACAATTTCATAGTCACCAATAGTTATTACCATGAACTAACATAGACAACGTAATGTTATTTTGTCAAATATAAATTGTAAAAAAAGCCACGGCTTATACATTGATTTTGCAAAATGTCTTAAATGAGGTCATAACACGGGGGCAGTTAATATGGTATTAATATGGTTTTGTTTTTATAACTTGTATAAAACACTGTCCCACGGCTAATACACAAGACTTTACTGTATGTGTAGGCTATCATTAACAGCAGGTGTTAGACTTTAACACCTTTTCATATTCATACACAGAATATCACTGATAGTCACTTACAGACAGATGGTGATTGGTGACCCTCATGTCCACTTACAGCACAGGAGTAATAACCAGCATCCTCTTTTCTAACTGAGGCTATGGTAAGGGTGTTGTTGTTGGTTATATGGGAGTTACTCAGAGGCTGTGAGTTCCTGTACCAGATGTAGGTGGGGTTGTTACTTAGACTGCAGGTGGTGTTGCAGGTCAGTGCCACTCTGTTTCCCTCCTTCACTGTTGCGGGATCCACCAGAACCTGCAGTTCTGAAAAAAAATGTATGAGTGAACTCTGTGCACGGCATTTATAGATAGTTTACACTCATCCAAATTACCTGTTACTGAGAGATGGAGATCTGCTCCAGCAACCTTCCCATCTGATTTATGAGTTAGGAACCTGAAGCGGTAACTCTTTGAGTCACTACGGCTCAAGTTTCTTATGCTCAGAGTGTGGCTATTCTTGTTATCTCCAGAGTAAGTTACTCGACCACGATAATCATCATCCTCTATCAAATCATCAGGCTCTCTGTTGTTTGGCCATCTGATAAACCAGAATGTCTTCATGACTGTATAGCCACAAGGGTATGTGTAATAGCTGTGGAGCTGCACTGAGGAGCCCTTCAAGGCACAGATGCTGTGTGTGTGTAGGTGTGCAGGGGTGTAGGTCACACTCCAGCCACTCAAAACAGCTGGAACATGGACACACACAAAGAACAGTTTATGGAACTGCAGGTGTAATGAATTTATAGTCACCATTTGTCATTAACTAACACAGACAAAGTGATGTTATTTTGTCAAGTAGAAATTGAAATAAATAATAAACAGAGTGCATCTTAACATGAAACAAAGTGATGTTATTTAGTCAAATGTAAATTGAAATAAAGTACCTGTGTGTGTATCATAACATGAAGCTTGGTTACAACACAGTCACTAACAGCAGGTGTTGGATGTTAACACCATGCCATATCCATACACAGATCGCCACTGATAGTCACTTACACACAGGTGATGAGTGAACCTCATGTCCTCTTACAGCACAGGAGTATAAGCCAGGGTCCACTGAGGGTATGGACAGAGTGTTGCCGCTGGTTGTGTGTTTAGGCAAAGGCTGTGAGTTCCTGTACCAGATGTAGGTAAGTTTGTTACTCAGACTGCAGGTGGTGTTGCAGGTCAATGCCACTTTGTCTTTTTCCAAAGGGTCTGGACTCATCGACACATGAAGATCTAAGCAAAACAAAACCATACAAAACATACAAAATATGTGGTCCATTAATAATAGGATGACTCTATAAACAAAATGTCAGTAGAAATGTTACATTACCAACCTGTAAGTGTCAGAGAGACATCTCCTCCAGAGAATTTCTCTGTTGAGTAATCAGTTATGAAGCTGAATCTATATCTTTCCTGAGTGTCACTCTCTTTCAGATCCTTGAATCGTAGAGTACAGTTATCCACCTTATCACCAAGATATTCCACACGACCCTGATATCTGGAATCCAGACTCAAGTTACTGTAGCCAAGATAGCGACAAAGGTCTGTCATGGGATTCTGATTTTGTAGCAGTTGATGAACTGGGTGAAATGTATTAAACATTAAACAGGCTCAGTATAGAGACTGTTATGGTTTATAATATCCCTATTGCTTTGAGGTTATGTGTAGTGGAGCCAGCCACATTGACCTTTTGTAAAGAAATCTCATTTTGGAGAAATAACATGTTGAAATGTTGGCACATGATGCATATAAGATACTAATTCATAAAAGAGAATATCCAGCCCCATAGGAATTATGAATATAAGATTGTGCTGATTTACCTGATAAAATGCAAAAGAGTGTAATGAGAATCACATCGCCTTTCACAAATGACATGGCTGCATCACCCTGCCTGTAAAAAGACAAATGATATCAAACAGCAATGCACAATGCGCTGAGGGAGCAGTGAGGGGTTAGGTGCCTTGCTCAAGGACACTTCAGCTGTAGATGTGGGCATGGGAGAGCAGTGCTCAACCAGTTCCCCCGCCCACACTTTTCCTACTGGTCGGTGATCGAACCAACAACCCTTCGGTTCCAAGCCTGAAGCCCTAACCAGTAGGCCCCTAAAAACTAATAGTCCAGTAGGCCACGGCTGCCCCCTTAAACTAATAGTCCACCTAATTGTGTGTTCAACAGAGATTTCAACTGTTTGTACAAGTAGCAAGGTAACTTGCGTGCCGCAGTATAATATATATATAAATATATGTTAAATTACAAGTTAAAGACCCATGTGAGCTGCCCTCTCCTCCCCATCTCTCTCCCTCTCCATGACCCCCTCACTCTTACTTCATCCATATTCTTCACAATTTAAAAACTCATCGCTATTCCTCAAAATAAAAACAAAACAAATTCTTCATAACCTTAAAATGACGGGGGGTCACTTGGGGGTCGTTAACAAAGTTCCTGTTCTTTATTGTGTGTTAAGTGTAAGTTGTTCTCTACATTTCAAAACATGCTTTTCAACACGACTCTACCCATCACTCTAACATCATGAGCAGGAACAAACTGGCTGGTAAAAAGTGCAACACAATATTTCCCCTTTTCTGAAAGAGCAAGGGCTTTTGATACACATGACCTTTTGAGGACTTAGTTTGTTTCCAACACACCACAGTCTTCTTATCTAACAAGTCTATTCAGCACGGCCACTGTTGAAATATTCTAATATTGTTTACACCTCATGAATGTTCACAAAACTACAGTCATCCGTGTCATCTGAATCACAACACAATAATATGCCCATGTTGTATGATACTGACATATGTATCAAACCCCCCGCTCCAACTCCTTTGATGATGTTACACTTCACAGTTCATATCACAAACAGTACATTAAGTGCAGTGCAAAGGCTTTGGGCATGATTTAAACAATGCTGTAAGTTGAGCATGCTTTTAAAATGACCTCCGCCCCCCAAAGTTAAAATTTCGGTTATGTTTCACATAGATCTCTGGACTGCCGGTACAAAATAAAAAAAGAAAAATCGTTCCTACCTCGCTTGAGTCTAGAGCTGCCAGACAGCTACAGTGCTACACTGTGGGGGCATGAACTTGTGTGCACATCACATATAAAGCATCGCCGCATATACTCCTCAGCCTGTGCTGGGGACCATTAAGACTTAATTTGTCAAATTTCAGCCATTTGACTATTTGGTGCAAGTGGGGTAAAGTTCAAGAGAAGAGTTTACAGAAACTGTTACCTTTGTTCACCTTTGTCTCTTTCTACCTTTCATGTTTATTTTTTTCATTTTATACATTTAAAAAAGAGCTATTAACTTAATAAGTGTTACGTACCTTGTGAGAGACAGAGAACAGGAACTTCTGCTACTAGTAATAGTCTAAATGTGCATGAGTGTTTTTGTTTGTATTTGTTTATCTGAAGTAGGAGGAGCTGAGACATGGATACAGACACTGTACTTCTCCATCTTTGTTTTAACCACACAATATACTTCCCTGTTTTTTTGCTTGCAGGAATTTTACAGAGGGATGATCACACAAATGTGTTAACCCTCCTATTGTGTTCATTTCATTTTTATTAGTTTTGTGTTCCATGACAGCTGAATTATACATCCATAGTAAAATCAATATTAGTCTAATGTTGTGATAGACATATCTATCAAGTTAAGTTTTGTTCAGTATTACAAGTTACAAGTTTTGACCTTCCATTTTAATTCATGGCTTGCAGGCCTCATTGACCTGAGCTCATACAAGTCAGAGGAAAAGATTCTATTGGGGAAAGGTTCTATTGGGAAAAGATTGTATTGGGGAAAGGTTCCTGTGGGGGCTGGCATAGAACCAAAAAAGGGAAGAGGTGGTGTGTGTGTGTGTGTGTGTGTGTGTGTGTGTGTGTGTGAATGTATACAAGCACAGGTGCCTAATTAAGCGATAAGCCCAAGGAGGATAGGTTACAATGATTTTAAAACAGCTAATTGGCATTGTTATGAGTGCCTACCCCCCCCCCCCACCCTCAGCTGTTCTACGGACGTATTGCTTTTCTAAAACAGTCACCACATATACCTGGCAAGATTCCAACGGGAGGCAACAGGACATTTTAATGGTTTATTCATAGATAATAATTTTACCGCCCTCTATCAGAATGGTTGGCAAGCAGCTATGAGATGAAGCAACTCCAATTTACTTGGAACAAGCTGTTTATCATTGTCATTATCATTACATTGCATCGACAGCAAACAAACAAGAAATATCAACTTGATGCAACATTCTAAAACCTTGCAACTGTGACTAGACATGGTGAATGCTTTGACGGCTTGCAACGATGTGCAACATCTAATTCACACCGCGCAACTCCTTTCTGCTACGGTTTAGTATCATTGCGAATCTTTGGTGTGACTTAGGCTTTAAACAGACGATCTGACGGATTTTAGAAGGTTAAATACAACCCGAAACTAAAAAACAGACCAGGTCTCTATTTGAGACCGGCCTTTAACCCAAACCTGTAGCCACACCAGGCGTTTACTGTAAAAGAGACAGGCGTCTATTTGGGACTCAGCTATTATTTTAAGTTTTACGGCACATAAAGAAACTGGACTGACAAACCAATGAAAAGACATCTTTTTCATTACAACAACTAAGACTGAAAAGTATCATATTTGAGCTATTACAACAATATCTCATCCAAAATCAGCACAGAAACCTAAAAGACACAAAAACACAATGTGTAGGCCCAGATGTGTCCAGCCAGGTTGGATAGCTCGCCATGCAGTGAAAAAGATTCTTGTTGATTCATTCTACAACCTCTGTTGCTGAACCCTGAAACAACATGTCATCTGGGACAAGCATCAGCCTATCTCCTAGGGCTCCTCCAGAAACAAGCTTTTTCAGATCTGGTCATCTGGTCATCATTTTGTGTCTTTCTAAAGAGTAAACTCGTAGTGTAACATCACAGAAACATAATCTTCCAGAATGATAAAGTTCTTATAAAGTGTCCTAAATTATATTTACCTTTAAATTGACTTTGGTAGAGTAACCTTTTATAGTCTCAGAGCATGTGAATACATTTGCAAAAGGATAAATGAGAATATAAATGTATGTGTGTACACACAAAAACACAACATACAATAAAAACATCAAGAGGCCACAACTATGGCTGATTTGTCTCCCTCAGATCCTCCAGGTCAGTTTGCCCTCAGGCAACCCTCTGGTCTCTCATGTTCTCGTAGTCTGAAGCCTCAGAGCGGACCTGACCTGCAGTCTGTGAGATGCCATAAGCAGAGGTCTTTACAATCTGAAATAACACACACATACACACACATGCACATGCACACGAACAGACACACACACACACATGCACACGAAAACACACAGACACACCCACACACACACACACACACGTAATCATGGTTGTCTGTAATAAACAGGGCATGTAAAAAAACAGAGTCAGAGATATGATGGGCAAAGTGCCAAGTCTTAAGTCTAACTAAGTGAAAATAATTAGGCTAAATCAATATCCGGTTACACTTTATAACTACACACAATTCATCATTTGTTAACCATTTGTAAACTATTAGTAAATGGCTTGTTCATCATTTGTAAAGCATTATTTCTCATTAGAAAAGCATTTGTACATACAGTTATAAATGGTTTTCATAGTAAATAAGCCTAATCATTTTTAATACTTAAAGGAACCTTATGTAAGAAATGTATTTTAATTAATCATAAAATGGCCCTGATATGTCACTAGACATTAAGAAATCATTTCACTCAGAAATCATTTCATATCACTGACAACAGTAGTCCTGCAGCCCTCAACTGATGTTGATGTTGTCATGTTGTGTTTTGGCCTGATGCACCACCCTCCACCTATCTACTAATCACAAAGTCAGTAGTGTTTCGGCATCCGGGTTGCCAGCTCTGCCAGTCAGGGGGAGAGGGAGGGGATACACCGCTCTACAGTAATTTGAAAGTGATTGCAGTACCAGTTTTGGCCACAATCTTACATACGGTTCCTTTAATAAATGATACAATAATAATTTGTTGATGACGTAATATTTCCATTACTTTATTTTATCCATTATTTCCATTATAAATGAGAACTTTGTATGCCTTGCAACACATTTTCAAATGAGCTGTAAAGATTACATTCACATTCATTCATTTAGCAGACAATTTTATTTAGTGTGAAAGTGTGAGAATAGTAGTGTGTCTTACATCCAGAGTGGCATAATCAGGGGATCTGGTGAGGTCAAGACCTGTGTATGTGTCATCAGCAGGACCAGGCTGGACAGCCTGTTAAAATGAAATAGTTTAATAAAGGGGAAATAAACATGTTATGACAAAGACCTTATTATGATAGACACTTGCTTTAGACTGTGGAGAGAAAATAAATTACTTATAGATTGATGTTATTTGGCTCTTTGTATTCACGTATTTTGGCAAGTGAATTTTAAACTGCTACAATAAAATTAACTGATGTTTCATAACATTTCTCCAAAAATGATCAAATTCACTTACTTGTTGAACCGACTGAATGCCATGACCCCTGGGAACCCTCTTAAAGGCGCTTTAAGCGATGCTGGGTAACGTCACTTCTGTTGACGTTCAAGCAAAACAGAAAGCTAGCTCGCTACTTCCTCCCCCTACCTCCCATACAATTGAAACTCTCCTAAATCTCGTCAGTGATTTCCTGGAACAGTTTGTTATATTTTTATGGGCAAGGTTTGTCCAAGTTGTTTTGTGGCCGTTTTTGGAGCCTGGGTTGGGGAACAATGGCGAATCGGCGTCTGCGCCTTAAGTTTGTATTGTTTTGCCTGGTGCGTGAACTCCAAAAGTTGAGTATTACAGTAGAAAAAAACAGAGGCGCACTCAAGGGCTTGATACTAATACAAATTTGTATTGAGAGCCGAGGTTTGTCCAGAGGAACATGGGTTGTCCACAGAGATGGTGTTTTTTTTTCAGTGTAGGCTATTTGCTTCCCTCCATGGTTATATTGTTGTCATTGTGAAACTATGCAAAAGTAAACTATGTATATAAGTTAAAAATCCCTGTGCACAGATCTTCTTTTTTCCAGGTGCTGATGACGTGCAATAGAATTATTGAAACCTCAAAAAAAGAAGAGTATACATGGATGATATCTTTTTGCTGATTTTATTTGTGTGAACTGTTAAGCAAATAAACTGTTCACACAAATAAAATCAGCAAAAATATATCCTCCAGTGTGCTATGTATTCTCTGTATTTGAGGTTCTAAACTATGTATATATTGTAAAAGAAATCTAGTGTGCAAATGTCCATAGTCTAAAACACCTTTGTCTTAAATGGTTTTCATAATATCCTGTTAATAATCCTATACCATGAATGATGTATCACCATTGATTTGGAGATAAAAAGGACACAAGAGATACATTTCCTCTACCTGTGAACCAGCGGTGGTTCCTCTGACAGCGTCAGTGCTGGTGCTTCTCACCTCTCTGGCTTGAGTCCTGCAGACAGACAGAGAGGTGATAAAAGGGTTAAACTGGAATCCTTATTCTTATACTCTCAATAAAACACTGCAGTTGAAAAACGGGACCCATATTTTACTGTTGTATTTCATATTGTTACATGCCTGGCTCAGGGCAAGGGTTAAAAGGAAGGGAAGGCCACACACAGGTCACAATAATACATATTAAAGATTAAGTAATGTCAGTATTACTGTTGGATTTGTAAAATAAAAGTTTAAGCAATCAGGGTAATGTGTCGTAGTGAATAAGCAAAACACAATCCAAAACAGTGTGGGACAGACGGAGCAGTGGCAGGGGACCTGTAGAAGACAGACGCAACACACAGGCAGGAGGAGGAGGCAGGCAGGGCAGGGCCGTGACAATATCAGAACAGAACAACTCACCCTCTCTTAAGAGCAACTCCTATCAGAGATCCAGCTACTAGCCCAGTCAATGTGCCCAAAATAAAGCCTACAACTGCAGTGGTCCAGAAGGAGTCTTTTTGGGGGGCTTTAGAAAAACAGAGAGCAACGACAGTAAAGATGTCAATACCAAATGTATTAAACATTATCAAAAAGATTACAAAAGGATAAAGGCACCTTTAATGTTAGAATTCCTAAGGCTGCATAGCTCATTTGTTCAAAGCTAAACAGTCTATGTTGTTGCAAATCAACTCAATATACTTCCATCTCAAGTGGTACATTTCAAGTTAAGACATTAAGACATCTCAAGTGGTACATTTCTTCTCAACACTGAAGTTCAGTGTTGAGAACAAAATATGAAATGAAAGTAAAAGAAAACTGCACTGGACCTGTCATAAAGATCCTGATCGCAGTTGAATTCTTCGAGCCGACCTTATTTTGCACCTCACAGTGATAAAGTCCATCCACACCAGGAATGAGGTTAAGAGTGAGGTCCTCCCTGTGCCCTGAAGAACTGTTTCATCTCCGGTCTTCCTGTACCAGGTGTAGTTGTACACTGGTGGGTTGGCATCACTGCTGCAGGTCAGAGTCACTGAGTCGCCCTCCTGAAGGTCACCAGAGGGGCTGATTGATACTGAGGTCATCCTGGGGGAGTCTAGTGTACAAAGGAATGTGTTTGAATTAACTTAAATACAATATTAATCAGATTAAAAAACCCTCCTCATCAATGATATTGGTTAAAAGTTGAACATTATGTCATACCCTCTGAATTACTGTTTGATTTTGTGATTGACTGGATGCTTTTCACAAGACTTCAATAGTTAACACACATAACCTGAGGGATACAAAAATAATGATGTAAACAAACAAACAAACAAATAAACAAACAAGACCACTGAACATGACATGAAATATTGGTCAAAGCAATACCATCAAGTATAATGAGGTCGCATAGAGGTCTCATTGAGATGTCATACTCACAGTGCACATCCAAAAATGTAGCGTCAGAATCGCTGTTTCCGTGTTTGTTCTCTGCCTTACAGTAGTAAAGCCCACTGTGTTCAGTGCTGACGTTAGTGATGTTGTACGTTTGTCCTTGTCCGATCCATGTGGATTCAGACCCATGCTTCCTTCTGTACCAGGTGTAGTTGTGCACAGGTGGGTTAGCATCACTGCTGCAGGTCAGAGTCATTGAACTGCCCTCTTCTATATCACCAGAGGGACTGACTGATACTGAGGTGTGTAGAATTCTGGGGTATTCTTACTGTATTCTGAAGTGTTCATATGTTACTTCTGTGTGTAGTATACAACGGGGAGAGGTCCATACTATTGTACATAACATAACTGTGCCTTAGGCCTGTGCACCAGCAGGAAGGTCAGACAGGCCAATGTTTGGGAACATCCGAGGAACATCAGACATAACATGGGCCATTAGGGCTGGTATCCATCCAGCCATAGCCGGGTTTTGTATACTGGTTGGCACCTGCCACGTTGGCATGATTGTCGTTTGTATGTTTTAGTATAACAGGCTTTGTCTTAGGTTTTGACTCTGAGACGGATCGAGGAAGCGACCAAGGAGCATCTTCTGTCGGAAGGCTCAGCCGCCGCTTCTAATAACAACCACAACTGTTAGACTCTGCACAGTTTTACTGTTCGAGACTTAGCCTGTGTTCTGTTATTCATTATTGTACCATCTACAATAAATCATCATCTAATCGCCGATCCTGATTCCGCCGTCAAGCTTTATTGACCATCTTCAATACAACCATTAGAACTAAAACACAACGCAACAACCAGAGAATCCTACAGGTGTTTCTTGGAGTATATGCAGCTTTGAAAGGGACAATACACATGGAGAGAAATCAGCACTGATTACAGAAGAGATAAGTATATCATGTAGGTATGACATTACATTGAGAAAAATGTATTTGGATTTCACAAGAAAAAAAAGCATAAGGTATGATTTGCCTTAAACATCATGGAAATAATGACCATTAATATTACATGAAGATCTAATTTAAATAGTAACAAATATGGACAGTATGGACAATGTGTACATTTTGAAATTTAATTTCTAATTGAGGCTCTGCATTTCAAGTTCAGCACTTACTGGTTACATTTATCTGCATCACTGAAGATCTGTTCTGTCCAATCTCATTCTCAGCCACACAGTAGTAGAGTCCACTCTGCTCAGAGCTGATGTTGACAAAGCTGTGATTCTGACTCTGCTCAACCTGTGAAGATCTATGTCCATTTTCCTTGTACCAGGTGTAGTTATGTGCTGGTGGATTGGCATCACTGCTGCAGGTCAGAGTTACTGAACTTCCCTCCACTGGTTCGCTGGAAGGATGGGCCAATGCTGAAGTGTTTCTTGGTCCATCTGTCAGAAACATTTTATGTCATATTAGGACCTCTATTAGCCAACAAATATCTGCTTACAAAGACCTAAACATGCACAACCTTTCACAATCAGATGCAGTATATTGTTTGTTAATAAAATGCCATGTAATTGTCTGAGGTGCCATAGTTAATACGTTTATAGAGTAGTTAATACATTTATAGAATTGTATTACATACTTACATCTGTATTACATACTTACATCTGACATTGAGATTAATTCCATGTGAACTGTGAATCTCATCTCCCTTAACAGCACAGGAGTATTTGCCTGCATCTTCAATGCTGACTGAGTCTATATCCAGCCTGTTGTCAGCTCTGTGTAGATCATTAACAGGCTGTGAGTTCCTGTACCAGATGTAGGTGAGATTGTTACTCAGACTGCAGGTGGTGCTGCAGGTCAGTGTCACTCTGTCTCCCTCCTTCACTGATGCTGGACTCCTTAGTACCTGCAAATCTTCATGAAAGGAAATTGTGATGGTGTATTCTCTCCTCAAATAAAAAGAAAACATTTCACTGCAGTCAAACATAGTTAATATTCATCCAAATTACCTGTAACTGAGAGATTGAGATACAATCCAGAAAACCTTTCAACTGGTTGAGTTGTAAACCTGAAGCGATAATCGGTTGAGTCACCCAGTCTCAGGTTGCTTATGATCATAGTGTGGCTATTCTTGTTGTCTCCGGTGTAATTCACTCAACCCTGATAATAATCATCCTCTATCAAATCATTGGGCTCTCTATTAGGATGCCATCTGATAAACCAGAATGCCTTCATAACTGTGTGATTACGAAGGTATGTGTAGTAGCTGTGGAGCTGCACTGAGGAGCCCTTCAAGGCACACACGTTCTGTGGGGTGTAGGTCACACTCCAACAACTCAGAACACCTGAATCATGGACACACACAAGGAAGGGTTTATCAGGCTATCTGCACATTTTCCAAGTGCAAATTTAAAGACTTTTAAGACCTTTTCAAGACATCTAAATGGAAAAATTAAGACTATACCATGGCAAAAAAGATACAACTTAAAACAGTTTTATGCAATAGTTTTTTTTCTACTAATTTTAACACCCACCCCATTTGGGATGTCTACAGAAGTTACCAAATATATTTTGGTGAAAGAAAATAATTGTGTGTGAATTACCTTCACAGCTATGAATGCCCAATTTTAGGGTCTGGGCTGCTTCTTTTGAAGCTGGCTGTACATATTTGGTTGTGCTTACTGGCTGAGGCTGTTCTTCACCTGTCTGTAGTAGCCTAGGCTACTTGCCAAAGACATGTTTACTGGACTGGATTCCCTTCAATAGTTTTTTCAAAGGTAGACTAAGCTATTTAAATAGTGTAATAGGCCTATTAACTTAGGCATCTATTGTCCCATAGCACAGCAAATCAAAGGTAATCCACTAATTTACATTTTGCACACCAGTTGTATTTAAACCAACCAAAGATTGACTGAAACATTGTAAACCATTGACTTGTTTTAAAAAAATGTATGGGAAAAGTTAAACCCCCTCCTCGCATGTTTCTGCTGAAAAACTGCTGGTTTCATCTCAAGCACGCACATATTATGAATACAATTACAGATGCGTTTTTTTTATGTAGCCAGTCGCCGACATTCAAAAAAAAATATGCGGTTATATTTCACAACTTTTGTAAAGTACTGGGAAAGGCTGGCAAGCAAGCTGCAGCTAACTTAGACAGATTTACTTAGGCTAGGCCAGCAAAACACGCTGGAGAGATGCAAACAGATTAACTTAATGTGTATTTCCTCCTGATTGAGAAAACGTTTGTTTTCTTTTTCTGTCGGTCCGTGGTTCCTTTATAAATTGCGCAGCAGAAGCACCATGCATAATTTAACCAGCAGTCTTCACGTCCATAGTTTGTGAAACGATGCTGCGTCCGAGCAAAGATTCTAGAAGCCCAGCGCAACTCCAAAAAGGAGGACAAATGAACGTCCGGCTTGAGGCTGCGCTGGACAGGACTTTTAAAATGTCCGGCCTAAATCCGAACGTATGGCCACCCTATCGATAACTGGCTTACCCAGCTCTTTCTCCCGCTCACTCTACCGCTCGCGTAGGCTACCTAGGCCTACATATCTCTCAGGCCTCGGCTATACCACGAAAACGTAAGGCATATTTTTACATATTCTTACCATTTTCACACCTTTAACGACACCCGTGAAAACATCTTCACTCTGCAACCACTACACTTCCTCCCGTAGCCTTATAGTCACTTATACAATTCCGTTTTAAATATACGAAACCAGATGGAGACATTTCACTCGCTCTCTCACACTCGCCGGCGGTCCCATACACAAATGTAATACCTCCTTTTCGAAAATTCAAGACATTCCAGACAATTTAAGACTTTTTTAGGCCTTAAAAACCGAAAGTTGTATTTAAGACTTTTTTAAACTTTTTAAGGACCCGCGGGAACCCTGGTTTATAGAACTGCAGGTATAATGATTTCATAATCAGCGTTCATCAATACCACAAACTAACATAGATCATGTGATGTTCTTTTGTCAAATTGAAATTGAAATAAACCAACTGTGTCTGTAACATGAAGAAATGATTACAAAACAGTCAGCAGGTGTTAGACTTTAACACCTTTTCATTTCCATACACTGATCGCCACTGATAGTCACTTACAGACAGATGGTGATGGGTGACCCTCATGTCCTCTTACAGCACAGGAGTAATAACCACCATCTTCCTCTCTGCTAACTGAGGGTATGGACAGAGTGTTGCTGCTGGTTGTGTGTGAGTTACTCAGAGGCTGTGAGTTCCTGTACCAGATGTAGGTGGTGTTGTTACTCAGACTGCAGGTGGTGTTGCAGGTAAACATGGCTTCTTTTCCCACATTCAATTGGTCTGGACTCACTAACACATGAAGATCTAAGCAAAAAAACAAACATAACACATTTGCGGTGTGTCTATGAATAGGAGGACTCTGAAAACAAAATATCAATTCGAATTACCAACCTGTAAGTGTCAGAGAGACCACAGCTCCCCTCCATTTCCCTATTGGGGCATCAGTTATAAACCTGAACCTGTATTGTTCCCCAGTGTCACTGTCTCTAAGATCCTTGATTCGTAGGGTGCAGTTGTTCACATTATCCCCAAGATATTCCACACTCACATTATCCCCAAGATATTCCACACGCCCCTGATATCTGGGATCCAGACTCAAGTCGTCTGTGTCTTTTGTACCAGTCTCCCATTTGATGCTCCAGTACGCCTCTCTGATTTGACTATCGTTTGGATATGAGTAAGTGCAGGGGATGTCCACAAATGAGCCCTTTAAACCACAAATGCTGGTAGAGACATATGTCACACTGTAGTCTTGCTCACCAATAACACCTAAAAACACATAATTCCAGAGACATGTTGAGAGGTATTTCGATACTGCACCCGAGATGGCTACAAAGGTCTGTCATGGGATTCTGATTTTGTAGCAGTTGATGAACTGGGTGAAATGTATTAAACATTAAACAGGCTCAGTATAGAGACTGTTATGGTTTATAACATCCCTATTGCTTTGAGATCATGTCTTGTGGAGCCAGCCACAAGACATTTCCGGCCTTTTGTAATTTCAGTCTAGAGATAACTTGTTGAAATGTTGGCACATGATGCATAGGAAGGAAACTAATTCATAAAAGAGAATACTCAGCCCTATAGGAAATATAAATAAAAGTCTGTGCTGATTTACCTGATAAAATGCAAAGGAGTGTAATGAGAATCACATCATCTTTCACAAATTACATGGCTGCATCACCCTGCCTGTAAAAAGACAAATGATATCACTATGGAAACAGCAATGCACATGTGTTTATGTAGGCCTGGGCTCAGACAGGACTTCCAGGAGTTAAACTAATAGTCCACCTAATTGTGTGCTCAGTAGAGATTTCAACTGTTTAGCAAGGTAGCAGGTGTACAGTATATGTTAAATTACAAGTTAAAGACCCATGTGAGCTGCCCTCTCCTCCCCATCTCTCTCTCTCTCCATGACCCGCCTCACTCTTATCTGTAAATTCGGTCTGCCACTGCTCCACTGACAAGCCTCTATGCCCATATTTGAATCAGCCAAACCAATCAAATCGTCCGGGCGGGCTTTATGCAATGATGGACAGTTGAGCAAATGTGTCTATTCATTCATGTGACCTGAGCGTGCTTCGGTTCATTTTGTTTACAGCAAAAAGCTTTCACGGTAGCTTTCACAGGAGCTTTCACAGGATTCACGGTAGGCTATTTTGTTGTACTGATTTGTTAGGTCTATCCAATTGTGTGCAGAAATATTTTTCCTCCTGTATTGGTTGAAATTAAAAATATTCTGAATAGAAGTAAGTTCTGGCTACATCAGGCTACACAATAATAATAATAATAATAATAATAATAATAATAATAATAATAATAATGGACATGGATATAAATACACATTTGCCTCACTCAGGGATGAACTGATGATCAATTCCTCATGAATAAATGGTGAATTCATTTTGATAAATGGGGGGGGGGGGTATTGTATTGAAAAGCACAACACACTAATATGCTCATGTTGTATAACACTGACATCTGTATCAAAAAACCCAATCCTTTAACAGTTACACAACACAAACACATAGCACTATGCCAATATTGGTGACAATTTATAATAACTACACACAATGCATAATTTATTAAGCATTTGTGAACAATTATTAAATGGTTTGTTCATAATGAATAAGCCTATATCTAAAATATGTTTATAAATTGTGTTTTAATACTTAATACATTGTGCAATAATAATTTGTTAATTCAGTAATATTACCCTTTATTTAACAGTTGTTAAGGAATTGTCTATGGTTTATAACATCAGTTAGAATAAGTTTGTTAATGATTCAGAAACTATTTACACCTACAGGTAGACATGCCTTTATGAAAATAATGATTAAACACATGTACTAATGATTAGTTTGGGTCTGGATAAATGTTTTATAAACCACTTCCTGACACTATAATTCATGATTAACTCAGGAAATCCAAATGGTTAGTAAAGGATATTTTGTGAGCTCATCTAAAGTGAGGACTTTCTATGCCTTGCAACACATTTACAAATGAGTTGTAAAGGTTCCATTTACATTCATTAATTTAGCAGACAATTTTATCCATAGCGACTTACACAAGTCAATTAAATTAAAGGCCAATAGCACAACAGTGGAAGCCGGAATTGAACCCCCAACTTTTCAGGCTACTGCATGCTAGCCCAGCTTCTTATATTGAAGTCACACAGTACTGTCGGTATGGGAAAAGAAATCCAGGCAGCTACAGTACTACACTGTAGGGGCATGAAGTTGTGTGCACAATCACATAAGGCACATATAGCTACTCACACAACCATCTACCCTTCAGGCTGTGCTATGGACCATTAAGACTCAATTTGTCAAATTTCAGCCATTTGAATTTGGTGCAAGTGGGGTAAAGTTCAAGAGAGTCACCTTGGCTCACCTTTCTCTCTTTCTACCTTTCCTGTTTTTCATATTGTAGGCCTACATTTAAAAAAAGAGCTATCAACTAAATACTGTAAGTGTTACATACCTTGTGTTTGCTGAAACTGAGACAGGAACTTCTGCTGCTGGTAGTTTAAGTGTAAATGTGTATTTGTGTTTTTGTTTGTATGTGTTTATCTGAAGTAGGAGGAGCTGAGAATACAGATGCAAACACTGTACTTCTCCATCTTTGTTTTATCCACACAATTACTTCCCTATTTTTCTAAATGTGCATTAGTGTTTTTGTTGGCACTTGTTTATCTGTACATTTTTTTAAAAGAGCTATTAAAGGTGAGGTCAGGGACTTTGAGGAAGTCAAATTTGTTTGTGTATATGTTTCAATTTATTTTATATATAAATTTGTGCAATACCAAACAGACATTATATATATATATATATATATATATATATATGAAACACGCCAGAGTGGTACTGTAGCTCACCCCTACCTTCAGTCCTTCAGTATTCCCTAAGAAAGGTTTCATTCTTGTTTGGGAGACAGGCTGCCCCCACTTTGTTTGTTTCTAGTTTCCGGAGCCTGGGCGCAGAGACCAGAGTGTTTTTTACAGTGACCCACGGAATGGGCAGCTAGCGGTCGTGAGGAGATGATTGTTGAATGTGATAAAAAATGTTATGGCCTTGAAATCGTGTAAAATCCCTGACTACGCATTTAACTGAATAAGTGTTACATACCTTGTGTTTTTACTGAGAAAGAGAAAAGGAACGTCTGCTACTGAAAAGTTTAAATGTGTAAGAGTGTTTTTGTTTGTATTTGTTTATCTGAAGTAGAAGGAGCTTAAAAACATGGATGCAAACACTGTACTTCTCCATCTTTGTTTTAAATACTTCCCTATTTTTTATATCTGTGATTGGCCTGCAAGGATGTTACAGAAGGATTATCACACAAATGTGTTAACCTTCCTATTGTATTTGTTCCATGTTCATTAATTTTGTGTTCCATGACAGCTGAATTATGGTTTATTATATTATTATAGTATAATAAATTATAGTTTATTATATTATTATAATAGTTTATTTATTAATAGTAATACCAATATTATCATCTAATGCTGTGATAGACTAGTCTAGAAATCTACATTAGACGCACCCTAGCGGCAGCAAATGTAATTTTCAGCCAACTCTCCGTTGGCTTGCAAGCTGGAAAAATGAAACTTCTA
The DNA here is from genome assembly GCF_046254945.1 of Alosa pseudoharengus. Classification (NCBI taxonomy): domain Eukaryota; kingdom Metazoa; phylum Chordata; class Actinopteri; order Clupeiformes; family Clupeidae; genus Alosa; species Alosa pseudoharengus. Next base: position 41,176,947 of record NW_027468564.1, on the reverse strand, counting down.
TCAGGCCAATCACATCGTGTATAGAGTTGCCGACGGTTCCGCATGAATTTCCTGCTACTTAAAAAAACAAAGGCTAAGTAAAAGCGATGTTTCAAAGCTAAAGTTCATCAGAATCTTGGGATACGCCCGCTTGACAACGGGAGAGATAGAACTAACGACTGGCCTTTGGCCGTAGCAACCATCCATTTAGAACTAGTAACGGCAGTTTGTCCTGTGAGTTGAGAAATTAGTTGATATGTGTCGGAAGAAATTAGTTCTACAAACAAGACAGTTTTAGCGATTAAAACGTTTAAATTGTAGCCTAACAGGAAATGAACACAACGCAAGTGGCAACAGTGTAATAAGCGGGATAATGGACTCCACGGTGGTCTGTTCACAGAAGTTAATGCACTACGAGGTTTAAACGGCCCTCCGCTTCGCGTCGGGGCCGTTTTACAACCTCGACCGTGCATTAACTTCTGTGAACAGACCACCGTGTCGTCCATTATCCCTTACTTAGATTCCACTTTATTATCATTGTGCAGAGTACAAGTACAAAGACAACAAAATGCAGTTTGCTTCTAACCAGAAGTGCAAAAAAGCAGAAAAGTGCAAAGTGATATACAAAGTATAGATAGGTATAGATATATAGAAATATAGTGCAGTGTATACAGTAGTAGGCTATACAGTTGGTTTACAGAAGGTGGTTTAGAGTAATATAAGTAAGGGATAATGGACGACACGGTGGTCTGTTCACAGAAGTTAGCCTAATGCACGGTCGAGGTTGTAAAACGGCCCTGACGCGAAGCGGTTGGTTAATGGTCGTTCTAAATTACGTAGGACAATGGGAAATTCAACCAAGCAGTGGAATAAATTAAATATAAATGTGTGTATTAGCAGTTACTTTATACGAGCAGAATAAATATGGCTTTGTAATGTGAACAATGTATGAACAACAGATATGTGCAATGTAGTAGCAGTACCACTATAATACTAGTAAGAATAATATAGATACATGCAGTGTATTAACAGAATATATTATAGGAAAAAATGAACAAATATGGATATTCAGTATGAACCATATAAACAGATATGTACAGTATGTACAGCTATGTGCAGTGTGGTAACAGTATCATTGTAGTGCAGAAACAGTAACATTATAAGAGTAATAAAAATAAGTGTATATGCAGGGTGAATAGTATCAAGAGCAGTAGAATATGGCTATGTATAAGTATAAATACAGTATGTACATTTGTAAATAAATAGAACACTATGGGTGGGATAGGATAGTGCAATTCTTTGGGGGGTGGGGGTTGTTGTCCCTGTCAAGGTTGCCATGGTCGTGGACACCTCAACAGGCACAGGCAAGGAGGCATCAGGTGGAGACAGGGCGCGAGGGAGGGGGGGTTGGGGGCGGTTGGTTGGTTGTCACCGGAAAGCAGAGCTAGAGTTCAGTAGGGTGACAGCCGCAGGAAAGAAGCTTCCTCTGAAGCTGCTGGTTCGGTTGCGGAGAGGCCTGTAACGCCTCCCGGAGGGGAGTGGGTTGAACAGTCTGTGGTTGAGGTGGGAACAGTCTTTGATGATGCTGCGTGCCTTACGCAAGCATCGCTTGCCCTGGATGGCCTCGATGGAGGGGAGTGAGGAACCGGTGATGCATTGGACAGTTTTCACCACCGTCTGCAATGCTTTTTGGTTGTAGGCAGGGCAGTTGTGACACCAAGGCAAGGTACTTTAGGCAAGGTGGCTTACTTTAAATGGAACCCATCCTGATTGGCCAAGTCCAGCTAGATTCAATCCTGATTGGCCAAGTCTGGCCCAGATTCGATGCTGATTGGCAAATGGGCAAGGTCTGAGCCAGAACCATCATCCAGCTTGTCACTATTCAGACTTTTCTTTTCAGTCATTACAAAGAAAAATAAATTGTGAGGGGGGAAAGGAATTTCGAGGGGGGAAAATCTGAGTGTGCTGAGCTACATTTACCGTAACTAGCCCATCTTAAATATGTGTCTGATATCTTAAAGTAATTGGTGACCATCTTGAATTGTGAAAACCATGACAGCTTATAGGCTATTCTCAAGTTACATATTTTAATTCTGCATCATCATCGTGTGATTTGTGACAGAGATCATCCATATCATATAAAAAATGCAACTTAATTGCAATTACAACTTTCATGCTAATCATGAGTGGCATCTTGAATTTGTAAGCAAATGCAGTAATGTATTTAATATGAATGAGCATATATGTTTTAACCTTTGTTGTGCCACACATCCACACAAACATGCATGTTTCCCCCCATATTCACACATACGCCTGTCTCTCTGTGTCCTCTCAGCTCCTGAGAATGGGGGAATCTGTCCCGACACGCAGTGCCCTCACCCCACACAACAAAATTCCTGTCATCTGACTGGCTGACGACCAAGAGAGAAAGAGAGAAAACAAGAAGGTGGGAATAGAAGAGGAGAGAGAGAGAGAGATTGTAAAAACCAAAGAAGAGGGAAGGTAAAGACACTTGACTTGTTGAAGGTTCCGTTGTGCATTTCTACACAAGTAAGTGTTACATGCCTTTGTATAAGTGTGAGAGAGAGAGATAATGTATTGGTGTCTGTGTGATGTGAGTGATCGAGCCAGTGTGTGCTTGAGTGGGTGTATGTGTATGAGATTGTAGTCCAAGTGCACCACACACACACACACACACACACACACACACACACACACACACACACACACACACACACACACACACACACACACACACACATGCCTCTCCCATGGCAGAGAGTACAACAATAACTGCCTGACTCTGTGTATCTGTACCTGTCTGCACACGGTTATAATATTCAGGAGTGTTATGTCGTATGATTGCTGTTGTGATAATGCCGGTAGGTGCCGTATGTGTGTGTGTCTGGATATGTGTGCGTACATGTGATTCAGCATCTAACCCGTTCATTTCTAATGCCATGAAGGCAGAGATATTTTTGTGGGTAAAGTTCAAGTGTAACGTTCCTGCAGACACCTCTTTAAACCTCACTAACCAAGGAGCGAAAAATAACTATTTGTGATGATATGCAGACTGTACAGTACATTGGTGACTATTTAAGGCAGAACAATATTGAGTAACACACCAAATGACACCATATAGCCATGATCACATTTTTCTCTTTTTGCTCAAGCTGTCATCTTGAGACGTCTTTACAATATGATACACAACCCCTGAGGTTGCACTGGTGGGTCGCTGTACACTGAAGAGGGCGAGGTGTATCAAGCCGCCACAAGTTCCACGAGCCAAAAAAAACATGCTACAGGCAGGTACACAAGGTGAGACTGAAGTTCCTGTGCGGTGGGAAGAGTTTAAGAGGCTCTTAAACTTGGCTGTAGGCTCGGGGCAAGACATTGTGTAATAAGTGGAATTCTGTAGACAGCAGTGATTCTCAGAGGGAGTACGCAGAGGAAGGGGGGGGGGGGGGTGATACAGGAAACGTGTGAGGACTCGTCAAGTGTTGGGCACAGGGAGATACTTCAGAACAGTGTTAGAGCTTAGATTGGACCTAAAAAATCCAGCCCGACCCTACCCGAGCCTGTACTCAATTTGAGGACCATAAAAAAATAATTCATGAAGTTGCATAAATGCTTTAATTCGTTCTTAATCAGAAGACATTGGCTGTGAGTTGTCAGTCTCCTTTGGCACGTTGCACGGCACGTTTGCTCTGGAGTAGAGAGATTAACGTACCGAAGATCACAGAACCCACTCGAAGGCAGATGACAAAAGTGTGTAGGGCAAAACGTCTTCATTTTAAACTTCATCATCCCTGTGACAGTGTAACAGGTGTGATTATTAGAAATTCCGGAGGAAAAATCACAAAATATCGGGTCTACCCCAACCAGAAGCCCTGGATGACACGGGGGGTCCAGCAGCTGCTAAAGGAGAGGAACACCGCCTGGAGGTCCGGCAACAAAGACCTCTCAGCACAGCCCGAGCCAACCTGAAGAGGGGCATCAGAGAAGCCAAAGACCTCTCAGCACAGCCCAAGCCAACCTGAAGAGGGGCATCAGAGAAGCCAAAGACCTCTCAGCACAGCCCGAGCCAACCTGAAGAGGGGCATCAGAGAGGCCAAGGCAGACTACAGGAGGAGGATAGAGGACCACCTGAGCAGTAACAACAGCAGGCAGATGTGGCAAGGAGTTCCAACCTCGGAGCTGCTGAAGGTGACCCCGCGCAGGCAGAGGAGTTGAACATCCTCTTTGCCCGCTTCGAGGTCACAGCACCGGAGACGGCACCACTACACCACGCGGCCCACAGCAGCGCAAACCTCACAATTGAAGAGCGCGAAGCGCATGCTGCGGGCCGTCAGGCCTAGGAAGGCGGCTGGTCCTGATGGCGTCCCGTGACGCGTGCTGAAGGACTGTGGAGATCAGCTGGCTGGAATCTTCACAAAGATCTTCAACCAGTCCCTGGCACAGTCCACTGTCCCAACCTGCCTGAAATCCTCAACTATAGTCCCCCTGCCCAAGAAACCTCACATCTCTAGCCTCAACGATTACAGACCAGTGGCACTCACCCCAGTGGTGATGAAGTGCTTTGAGAAACTGGTCCGTAGTCACATCTTAGCAGCCCTGCCCCGCAGCCATGACGATCACCAGTTTGCCTACAGAGCCAAGCGATCCACACCATAGCCATAGCACTCCATACTGCACTATCTGTAATCACACCTGGAGCAGCAGGGGAGCTATGTGCGGATGCTCTTTGTGGATTAAAGCTCTGCATTCAACACCATCCTCCCTCACAAGCTAGTGGTCAAACTGGAGGACCTGGGGCTTCCACACACCACCTGCAGGTGGATCAATAGCTTCCTCTCTGACCGCAGACAGAGGGTCAGAATGGGCCACTATGGAGTTACATTTGTGCCTCTTTTATGAGTGAGCAGTAGAACAATTTGAGCGCAGAAAATTTTTTTGAGCAAGAACATAAATTATATTTTGAAGAAAAATGAAACTCAATCACAAAAAAGCAAGTAGTTGAGCAAACAGGAATCTATTCTGTGCTCCACAAATGTCTTTGCATGTTTGCTAAGATCAATATGTATGTGCAACAACAGCCCCCTTTCATTCAGTTTCACGCTAGGCGCTCACATAAGCTGTTCCTTTAGCAGGTAGCAGGAACATCAGATACAGTATAAGCTAGCAAATAAGTAAATCTCTGCACACTGTTGACTTACTGGTGTTCATTTTCCTCTGCACTTCCTCTTGTCATTCCAGTGCTTCCCCTGCATCTGTCAACATGTCTGTTATCGGTGGAGTAGAAATGGACCGACAGATCTGATTGGTCTTCACAGCTGTGAAAAAAGTAAGCACTTCATGATGAACCTTTCATCACAGACATGTTTCTCCTCTTAGAGTGAGCCACTCACATGTCTTTATGCTTTCTGTCTTTCATTATCTCTCTCTCTCTCTCTCTCTGCCTGTCTTCATTGATTGATTGATTGATTGATTAGGATGGATTTCCCTCAAGATGGTGAGGATGCTGTTGGTGGAAATCAGATAGGCAGAGCAGCATGTGCTGTGTCCAGCCACGTGTCCCTGAAGGATGAGGAGTCTGTTACTCATGGACATCAGGGGGTCAGCAAAGGACAAGTGCTATTTAGTGCAGGGTGAGTTTAACACACACACACACACACACACACACACACACACACACACACATACACACACACACACACACACACACACACACACACACACACACAAATACACAAAGTTCAGCAAAGACCACATAAACACACACTGAATAGTTACAGACAAAACTAGATGTACCGCATAGCGGTACAAAATATGACCGCCGCTCAGTCCTGTACATCCGTTCCGCGAAAATAAATCACACTTCAATGTGTCTCCATATTTTACTCCATCCCCCACTCTTGAAACTTTTGTGTATGCTTGTTTGGCATGCCTGAGTGTGTGTGTGCGGCTGCACAGAAAGTAGCCTACTGGTGCTGAAAAGGTGAATAGATTGTAGAATAGACAAAGAAGATGTAGCATTGTTATAAAACCTTTAAAATCTCTAAACAATCCCAAGTAGGGCAGTTCATCACAGTTCATCCATTGCAACTGGATTGATGAAAGGTCACTTACACCTGTAGGCTACATTGTATTTGGGAAAAGCAAAAGGTATCAGCATAATTTTATTTATTTATTTATTTTTATTTATTTATAAATAAACAAAAACATCTCTGTCAGTTCCATGCCGTTTTCAACAGCTATCAAAAACAAAGGTCATTTTTGGATGGATGGATTTTTTGTGAATGTTTCTTTTTCTACATAAGATTTTAGTCATCTTTAGTTCATGTAATACTTTATTGTCAATGCACAAATTAAGTAACAGTAATCTGAAACGTTATTGTTAATGCACAAATTAAGTAACAGTAGTCTGAAACGAAATGCTGTTTTACATCTAACCAGTGGTGCAAATAACTGACATGTCCAAATGGGCCTCGATGAAATGCGTCGCTAGACTGTTCATACACATTTTAACGGGCCAAAGTTGAAGAGCTGTTGTCCGTTATTGTTTGTGCAAATATAAGCTGATTCATGTTCCCTTGCATTGTGTAACTGAGGTCCATGGCTAGTCTGGCTTTCACCAGACCAAGCTCAATCTTTTAAGAAATCAAAAAATAAATAGCGTGCAGATCAGGCTGGGTTCACCCAGCCTAGTCCATATAGGCACCCGATATTGTTTAATTTTCCGATTGAGATATCCACGCTCTGGCTATTCTAAATGCAAAAATGAATCAGGGAGTTATGACAAAACTGTAACTAACAAACTAGATCCTAATAGAAAGCTGTTAGCTTCCCTAAGCTACAGGTAGGCTTATAAGGTAAGCATATTTACAACATAAATTGTCAATAGGCTATGCTGGCGACACAAATAAAATCTCCTTTGGAAACCAATGGCTTACGCCTTACAGTATCAAGCGGACTTAAACTGCCATATCGTGGCGAAAAGTTGTAATAAAATTCACGCAGCTCCATGAGTCAAGGAAAGCGCGAATGAAGTAGCCACTTCTAAATGGGACCCACTACACAGTAGCTTAAGGTGTGTTGCTAAAGCAGCCATAATGAAATGAAGGTGTCATTGTTTGGATACTTCACACACACATGCTTTTTAATTTCACAGACTACAACTACCAAGCTGGAATCAAAGCACATCGATTCCCCTCTCACACCCTGCACGCACTTAAAACTAAATAAACAGGCGTCTCAGTCTCACGCATGGATAGGCAAAACTGTATCAGACCAGTGTAACGTTGGTAAATCTTCCATTGCACAGAATGATTTTTGTAGCATGTGCAACAAATGACAGTCGAAAGATACAATTACAGTGCTGCTATCAATTTGCTTGGTATAACCGCATTTATAGTTTTCTAAATGCAATCAATCAAATTGGCCTCCATCACTCAACCAACACTAACGGTAACATTACCTAGGTCCTTATTGATATTATAAGATTAACGTACCTGCAGTAAAAACCAAGCATGTCCGATAAACATCCTCAGATTTATTTCGGCTTCAGGAAGAAATGGGAATTACATTTCATGTGAACATTGTCCTATCCTTATTAGACGTTCTCTGCGGTAAACTATAGTCCTTGTAGGAAGCGTCCATTGTTTTTCCAATCCACTTTTAACTTCCAACAAAATTAAGTCTCACTGCAACTATGCGCCATCTAGTGGACAAACGACTACTTATCGCCAATACTGGAAATGCAGCCATGATGATGATGATGAATATTTATTTTGGCTTACTTTTAATCCTACTGAATTTGTAATTATGTATCGGCCATTCTAATACCGATAGTATGTGGGTGCCTGTGTGTGTGTGCATGTGTATATGTGTGCACCGCCATCTACAGGCCAATGAGTGTACAGTCACTAAATGTACACATAACCTAATTTTTTTTAGAACCCCCCCATGGATGAAATTCTATGAAACTTGCCATACCCCCAGAGAATGCCAGGTCAATCATACACATAAAATTTGGTGCAGTTCTGAACATCTTAACTGAAGATAGGGGCGATTAAAGCAGAATAATATTGCATTTTCATTTTTTACCGGGGGGGGTGCAAATCACAAATGAGTGATTATGGGCCAGGTTGATGTGGGCCCTTGAGACCAACATACCATAAAAGATTCTTCATCCTCAGTGCCACGGTTCAGGTAGTTATTTAGGAAAAACTGCTTTTTAGATAGACTAGTGCAGTGCCCGTTCAAACCATTCCTGAAGAAAACCCATAGCTCAATTACATGCCCACATGTATGCCTGCTTTAAAAATAGGATGATAGGGAAACATCATTCCAGCTAAGCATTCAATAATGAATACTGAATATTATAATATATTAGCCTATAATTAATGTGGCCTCTAATAAATTTAGGCATGGCTGCATGTGACATTTCTACAGATCAGAATGACATGACAACTGTTTTGAGTTAAGGCTAAATGTGTATAGCTTACTGAATAACTTCCTAATGCTATTCGAAGCTTGCACATACTTTTATTTTGAGTGGTCACTACATACCCGTGTTTAATGGCGTGATAAGTGCCGTCGAGTCTGCAACTTGTCTAACGTTAGCTATGTGGCATTAGCCTATCGCTCGTTTCAATTTGGGACCTTGCAGTCGGAATTGTCGTTTTAGTCAAAGTCTCTTGAAAGTCCAAAGTAGCCTGGGCTATTCGAGTGGTCACTACATACCCGTGTTTGTTGGCGTGTTGTTGCAAGTAATCATTTTATGCAAGCAAACTGCATACAGGGAGTCTTTATTGTTGAGGTCAGACATGATAATCATCTTGCATCTTAACCCACAAGCGGTTCCCGAGTAATCCGTTTAAATTGCGACTGACTATCATCAAAGTGAGACCTAGCAGAGCCCGTTCTCTGGACCTAGCTACTGTCAGTACACGATCCATGGGGTGGAGCTCCCCTGAAACTGGTCCCCTTGGAAACAGTGCAGTGCAGCGATAAACGTCCTACGTAAATAAGCATATTTTGAAATATGCATTCAAAAATCTTCAAAATCGAGAGTGCACACCTTTGTGCCACGCGCGAGCCACATACGAAATCTTAGGTCAGTCTGACAAACGGTCAGCGAGATATGCGTGCCACAGACACACACACACACAGACGCTTCTTGCTTTATAGATAGATAGATAGATAGATAGATACTTTATTGATCCCTAGGGGAAATTCAAGGTCTTTTCAAGGTCCCTTTTTTGCGGTTCGGGGGGCCCAGCACGGGGAGGGAGTGGCCCCCGGGGATGAAACGAAATTAAAGCACTAAGGGGAAATAAAATACGGAGTGTCTATTCGTACCCCTGGTACGAATAGCCTTGGTCACACAACAGGGCTATTCACACCCTGTTACATAACAACAAAAACATGTTGCTCGCGTGCCCAAAAAACATGGCCGACATTCGTTTTTTCGTCAGCAGAAAGTGAAGAATTCTGAACGGTTTCAGGACAAATTGTGTTGAAAAATTGTGTTTTATTTTCATAATCTTTGTTCAGTGAACACATACAACCGTCAGTTTGTTAGTGGTCATAGGCAAGGGCTGGCACGCGGGAGACCGGGGTTCGATTCCCGTGTGATGCGTTTTCGCGGAGTGAGTGTGCATGTGTAACAACTTCTCTGGAGAGAAGGCGCGCAATTTGAACAAGAAATCGGTTCTCAAACGGAAGTTTTGATTGCAACAATTAGCTAGTTCATGCACCAGGGTGTACTGTAAATAGCATGCACTATAAAATCCTGGGTACGAATAGCCTCCACTTCTAACTGTACATTGATGCAAACAGCATACCTTATTCAGAGTGTCTATTACACAGCTGAGCTATTCACACTCTGTTATGTAACAACAACAAAAAACATGTTGCTTGTTTTAAAAAAAAAAAAAAATATTATTACATTGTGTGATCAATATGCCAGATTAAATGCACAGGGGTGCAAATAGCGTACACTTATATATGTACCAGACGAGGTACTAATAGAACACATTGCTGTGTGCACCGGGGTACGAATAGCATACATTGATATTTGTACCAGACGAGGTACTAATAGAACACATTGCTGTGTGCACCGGGGTACGAATAGCATACATTGATATTTGTACCAGACGAGGTACTAATAGAACACATTGCTGTGTGCACCGGGGTACGATAGCATACATTGATATTTGTACCAGACGGGGTACTAATAGGACACATTGCTGTGTGCACCGGGGTACGAATAGAATTCACTTCTTATTGCACCAGGGTACGAATAGCATACACTGCTAATTGTACCAGGGGTGCAAATAGCCTTACCCAATAAAATACTTCTCAGAAAGAAAAACAAAAGACTTGATAATCAAAACAATACAATATACAAAAATATTCTAATAACTAGATGTACCGCAGAGCGGTACAAAATATGACCGCCGCCCAGTCCAGCACATTTGTTCCACAAAAATAAATCACGCTGAAAGGCCTATATGATTCTAACTGTCTCACTAAATTGCATTAGCCACACTCAATTCTCACTGGTATCTGCTAGACAACAAGTACCAAAACATAATTAGTTCATAGATTCCACATGTAAAATTCATTTTATACAACCCCACCCCCATCTTGCCTGTTCATAATTCTGAGAAATTCTTGAATTGTGTGCATGTGTGCGTGTACACGTTTATGTTTATGTGTGTGGGTGTGTGTGTGTGTGTGTGTGTGTGCGTGCTTGTGTGTTTGCCTGCGTATGTGTGTTTGTGCATGTGCATGCATGCATACATATGTCTACTGTGTGAGTATGTGTCATACATATGATTACTGTGAATGTATGTGTGTGCGTGTGTATCTGTTTATGCACATGTGTGAACATGAAATGGGTTAACATGACCCCTGGAGGCAAACATACGGAAAAAATTGGTCATCCTAGGCCCTACGGTTCTCAAGATATTCACAGAAAACTGTGTCTGCCCTACCCTCCTTTCGGGGGGTCCAGTACAGCGGGGGGGCTACAGATCAAAACGAAAAATGATGGTTCCATGCTATCCATGTGGAGTTACATGCCCACCAAGTTTCGTGTACCCCGGTCTTTCAGTGTCCCGGGAATCCTTGTTGGTGTACGGTCACTAAATGTACACATAAATTATTTTATTGTAAGGCCCCCCATGAACGAAAGTTCACAACACTTGGCATGCATTCGGAGGGTGTCATAATGATCCTACACTTTCAATTTCGTGCAGTTTTGACCATGTCAGCCAGAGATATTGTGATGAAAACACCTAATTTTTTGCTTTTTAATTTTTAACTAGGTGGCGCTATACATGAAATAAGTGGTAATGGGATGGGTTGGCATGGCCCCTTGAGATCAACATACAAAAAAAAAGGTGGACCTCCTAGGCCCTACGGTTCTCGAGATATTCACAGAAAACTGTCTCCGGCCACCTACAGGCCAGTTGGTGTATAGTAACATAAATTAATTTATTGTGTGGGCCCCCATTAACGGAATTCCACGAAACTTGGCGTGCATTCAGAGGGTGTCATAATGATCCTACACTTCCAATTTTGTGCAGTTTTGAATATGTTAGGTCACAGATACCTGCGATTACAACACCTCATTTTTACTTTTTTGTGTTTAACTAGGTGGCGCTATACATGAAATGAGTGGTTATGGAATGGGTTGACATGGCCCCTTGAGATCAACATACAAAAAAAATGGTCCTCCTAAACCTTACGGTTCTCGAGATATTCACAGAAAACTGTGTCTGCCCTACCCTCCTTTCGGGGGGTGCAGTCCAGCGGGGGGGCTACAGATCAAAACGAAAAACAATGGTTCCATGCTATCCATATGGGGTTACATGCCCACCAAGTTTCGTCTACCCCGGTCTTTCAGTGTCCCGGGAATCATTGACGGAAATTTGGACATGCGAAAAAAAAAAAAAAAATCTGACTAAACCTATATGCCACATGCGCGCTGCGCGGCGGTCATAATAAGATGAGCGCAATTGACTACACAGCTAGTCACTTGGGCTACACACATGAGATGAGCTCTCAAGACTTACGCCTATTCAAATTGCAGCTCTCTCCCCCAAGCACCTACAGTCATGAGTTTAAATAGGGCCTGATTGCACTCCTGTAATTGGATCAAACCAATGCATCATAGCAGCACAGGGGTGTTTCAGGATACCCACAGAAACAAGCTAATACAGCCAAGAAATAAGTATACGCATCTAGACAACATCTACTGAAGATTTAGCATATCTGCTAAACTTTGGCATAACCAAAAAGTATATGAACAGCCTAAATAATCATTAAAACCCAGAAATCATAGCATGCACACATTTAAATGTCTCTCATAGTAGGCAGCGCCTCTCTGCCGTGATGGTGGCTACCAGTGTTGGGCAAGTTACTGAAAATTAGTAATTAGTTACAGTTACTAGTTACTTCTTTCAAAAGTAATTCAATTACGTTACCAATTACTGTATATCAAAAGTAATTAGTTACTAGAGAAAGTAACTTTTGAGTTACTTTTAAGTCTGCTTTTAAAATGTCAATATGAACAGTACTGAACAGTCACACACACAATAGGCCTAAACCTAATTTTTGGACCTATTTATTGTAGTTTCAACGGGCCTTCAAATCAATAGCCTTGTGCATGAGTTCTCAAACTTTTTCCGACCACAAAACATTCTACAATGCATGAAGGCCTCCCTGACCTTGTTTTGCGCCACCCTCACCATCTGGTGGTTTGATAGATATGTACAGTACACTGCCTACTGCTTGCCTACTACTTGCCTTCTGCAATATAGTAATAAGTTATTATTATCATTATTATTGCAATCCTTCTGTAGGCTACATGGAATTCGTTCAATGGGAAGTAATGTGAAACAATGTTAAATGGCCTATTTTCAAAGCAGTTATTGTCTGCTCACACACACATAACCTTAGGTTATCCTCATCCTGCTTTGAACACAGTTGTATTATATAGCATTTTAAGCACCACCAGTTTGGGAAAAGCCTGCGCTGCACAAGTGCTGACCTACCGAAATAAGTTCTAATGCATCCGAGAGTTTGGGATTGTCGCGCACTATGCAGAAGGTTACTCTTCAGCTGATAAGGTGTTCCAGAAAGAAGTTGCATGTTCCGTCGCAGACAAATGAATCCATAACACCATGGACGTCAATTCCGATGTAAACATAGCCTACTGTGCAAATAACTCAAGTCGCTGTTACGTACGGTAGGCTATTTGGAGGTTTCTTTATCTGGTAAGTGAAATCTGCATTTTCCTCTCGAGTTAAACGTGTGCTTGCTTGTGCCAAGGCTATATATAGGCTACCGTAGCCTATTGGTGTTGTGGCGTGGCTATGTTGTAAGAATGAGAAATTTAAATAACGAGGCTTTTGCGCAATAGGCGAAAAAGAGCGGAGATAAACAACAATGCACTTTTACTGTAGTGGAGCTTACGAGATGGAAACGAAAGGGAAAAGGCTTTTAAGATGCCCATTTAAATTGTAGCGTAATGCACTCTTGTGTGTTTTAGCATAAATCCGAAATAAGGAGGAATGTGAGGAGGCTCCTATTAACTGTAAAGAATGCATCTGCAATCTAAACATGAAACACAATAGCTGGAAACACAGCTAAGGTCGGGAGACAAAGCAGCAAATGTGCATCTTGTCTGCAGTTGTTCATTCAAGATCAACAGAGTAACGCAAGTAACGAACTCTTTGAAATTTCAGTAATTGTAATTGCGTTACTGGATTTACAAAAATACTTCGTTACATGCTCGTTACCACTAAAAGTAGTGGAATTACAGTAACGCTACTTTGTAACGCATTACTCCCAACACTGGTGGCTACTCGCCCCGTCACACACACCCCTCCTTAAGAGAGAGAGTCCATTTTCTGATGCGAAATAAAGCTAGCAGCCGTAGTCTTTACCAGCCTTGAACCCTAGTGAACAAAAGCCAGGTAATAGCAGGTTCAATCTCCAGCATGGCCTGGACCTCCTGGTTTACCACGGTGATCAGTCACACTGGAACCCTAGTGGTGGTCTGCTGGATAGGGCCCAGCCTTTTTGGCGTTGCGGTCAAGCTGTAGGTTTAGTGCCAGACCGGGTGGGGTCACTGCTCTCTCCCTTCGCTACATATGGTCCATAAAGGCTATCATTGAGTAGCCATGATAATGTTTTCTTATACAGTTGCTCATGTAATAAATATCCTACCAGCCCTTTTTAATTCATGGGATAATCCAATGTGATCAATAGCCTCCTCTAAAACAGGCTACATTATTGGTACTGGAAGCTTCTGGACTTTAACAACAGTGCAACCCTTCATCCAGACTCTCTCTCACCATGCCTCATACATATACATGGATATGGTTATGGTATTTAGCAGACAATTTTGTCCAAAATGACATACAAATAACAACAATACAATAGTTACATTTAACAGGAAACAATTTAAAACATTGGTAAGACTACACCACATATACAGTATGTGTATATCATTCATTTCTTAGCTCTCTTATAGTGAACTTCAGCAACATATTAGCCAATGTTATCTCCACTCTTGCTTGCTTGATCTGGCTAAACATCAAAAAACAAGAGCTACAGGCTTTGGAACACTTTGGAAAGACTTCTTGAAATCAGTCACAAATTAATTGGGCTGATTTTGGCTGCACACAATTGTGCTATATAATTAAAAACAAAATTGAATTAGCCTACAAGCTTATATAGGTACTGTAGCCTAAAGAAAGTGTTCAGATTGATGTATTTATTCAAATGAAGAATGGGTTGATCACTTGCACTATGACACAATAATTCTTTGCATGATTTATACATAATAATAATGTTAAACAACGTTTTATAATGAATTTTCCACAAATATGCCACACAAATGCACATCACATAGTACTGATGAAGTACATCTCTAATCCTAAACATGATTTGATTTACAGGATGGATGACCTAAAGCAACCAGCTGGGCAAGATGACCAAACAAACAAGATGATGCCTAGTAAGATGACAGTTTTGTAAACTGGAAAAATATTTGAAGTTGAATTATTGTAAACATTGTTTAAAATATTATTAGAAATACTGAAATGGATGCTATAAATCCATTAAGACCCAAATAATTAGCTATTCGGGACTTTTCTAAATTCAGGGTCTGGGATAAAGCACATGTTCACCTGGTCTTGACTTCAGTGTTGTACACAAGATAACTGACTGATGTGTATTTGTGCAATAGGCAGCGGGAGCAACACACTTCAACCTTCATTAATCCGCCAATTTATGCGAGAAACATTGGATGACCTGTCTGATGTCGACCTCAAAAGGTTCAAGTCGATTTGTAGGGACAACTATAAAATCCCATGGGGTAAGCTGGAGAAAGCTGACAGGGATGACATAGTGGAACAAATGGTACAAAAGTACTGTGAAGACTCAGATGACGTCATGCTGAAGATCTTAAGGATCATGAAAAACAACCAGCTGGTCACAGACTTGGAGAGGAAACTAGGCAAAGGTAAATATGAAATATGAATTAAAATGGACACATTAGCTTGATAAATAAATATTGTGCTTTTGTAGTGATTTCTTTGTTTCTCTCTTCCTCTGTCAGTGAATGCAAGACCTCAAAATAAAGGTAACGTATGTTCAGACAGTATGCTACACTACACACATTAAGATAAAATCCTCCCATCCATTCATTTTCTTCTCTTTACATTTCCACTCCAACAGAGGAAAAATCTTCATTCAAGCATCGCCTTCAGTCCATCTTAATAGATAAGTATTTCCTTGTACGTCAAGAGCTGGGAGACGAACAACTACAGGACATCTACACTGACCTTTGCATTGTAGAAGGACGCACTGGGGGGGTCAACAGTGCACATGAAGTGTCAACAATTCACTTGAAACAAATTGAGACCAGAACATTATCTGGGACCATGAACTCAGTCAAGTTGTCAAACATATTCACTGACCATTTCTATGCTGGTAAACCAGTCACAAAGGTCTTGACTTTGGGAATAGCCGGAGTAGGGAAAAGTGTTGCTGTGCAAAAGTTTGTCTTGGACTGGGCAGAAGACAGAGAGAACAAATATATAGAGCTTGTTTTTGTTCTTCCATTTCGAGAGCTGAACTTGTACAAAAAGGACTACAGTCTATTTGACCTTCTCCTTAAATTCTACCCAGAACTTGAAGAGTTGAACGAAGCCATGGAATTTAAAAAGACAGTTCTTTTTGTGTTGGATGGTTTGGATGAAAGCAGAATCCAGCTGGACTTCAATGACAAGGACAACAATGTATATGACCCAAAAGAAAAATCATCAGTTGCCATGTTAACAACAAGTCTAATTACTGGTAAACTGGTGCCTTCTGCACTCATCTGGGTAACAACGAGACCAGCAGCAGCCAATAAGGACCTGTGTGACCTTTTCCACTTGGTGACAGAGATCCAAGGCTTCAATGAAGGCCACAGAGAGGAGTATTTTAGGAAGGTCCTTCCAGAGAAAGCTGAACAAATTATAGCCCACATAAAATCAAAAAGAAGCCTCTACATTATGTGTCACATCCCAGTGTTCTGTCGGATCACAGCCGTGGTGCTTGGAGCAAAGGGAAAAGAGCAAAGAGCCTCTCACCAGGAAATGCCCAAAACGTTGACTGAAATGTACGCACAATTCAGTGTCTTTCAGATCACCAGAATGAAGAAATACCAAGAGGAGAAGATAAGCCCAGAGGAAAAAGGGCAGCTTCTTGTTAAGCTTGGGAAACTGGCATTCAAACATCTGGAGAAGGGCACCCTGATATTCTATGAGAAGGATCTGAAAAAGTGTGAGATTGATGTAAATATAGGAACATTGCAGGCTGGACTTTGTACAAAGATCTTCAAAGAAGAAAGTGCTATAAGTGGAGAGAGCATATTCAGCTTTGTGCACCTGAGTGTACAGGAATTCCTGGCAGCTCTTTACTTGCTCCACAGACATGCAATTGATAAGAAGAATCTCTTTATCAAGACTCCTTGGGAGAAGATTAGATGGTTGGTCAATAACTCAAGGTTTGACCTGTACAAGATGTCTTTGAAGAGGGCCTTAATAAGTGAAAATGGTCAATTTGATCTTTGTGTGCGCTTCCTTCTTGGACTGGCTCCAATGTTGGAGCCTGAAGTCCAGTTCCCCCTGAATGATGTTCTGCCATGTTTGGGTGCCAGACAACTGAGCATCAAGAAGATGGTTGAATACATCAAGAAAAAGATCAGTGAAAACATCCCACCAGAACGGATCATCAACCTCTTCCACTGTCTGAATGAACTTGGAGATGATTCACTAGTTGAGGAAATCAACAGGTAATCAACAAGATCAACTTTAACTTTAGAGCTACATTGTGTATTTCTTGGGTTAATTCTTGGGGGAAATTCTCCTGTGTATAGCGGTGAGATGGTATATTGCAACAGACTCCAGACCCCCCTCCCCCCCACCCCACACACACACACACACACACACACATACACACACACTCCAAGCATGATTTACTACAGACTCCAGACGCCCCTCCATACATATACAGGCAACTCTCCCGGCCATAGTTAAGTTAGATACTGCACTGTCCGTCGAGTTCTGCATATTAGGTGGCATGCGTAAACGTGGCCGTCATCTTGCTGGAGGCAACCAGAAACACCTGTTTGTCTATTGCTGCCCCCACCAAAATGGCGGCGATATTAACGGACGTTCTGGAGCCCAGTGCGGTATCTAGCTTTCTAATATCTATGCTCCCGCCTGTATTATAAATGGCAGTTTTCTACACTTACGATAATACTACGATTTGTTGGCAGAAGTAATTACACATGAATGAGCACACATTTTTGAAGGTAAGAATCAACGCAAGAAATTACACAATTTTTACCGTTACATAACATTTCTAAAATCTTTTTGGCGGTACATAACCTTATAAAGACACTTCTGCCATTGTCTGAGTGGCCCTTTATAGGTGATTACTGACCTAGCAACTTCCTGTGTTCGGGTAGGAACACTACCTGACATTGGTATTGATATTGGCCCTTAATTTCACAATCTGTGCATCCCTATTCTTTACTGTTGACATAGCTTATTATCAATTTACAAAAGTTAGTGGCGGAATAGGAAGTAACTCTAGGGATCCCTGACCAATGGTTTTAAAGTTTAAAGACAAAGTCTATCCCCATTACAATACTACAATGTGAAACATTTCCCAATGGAGAGTGCCCAAACCCTCTTCACAAAATGAATGGTCTGGTGATGGCACACTAGATTATAAAACTTGTGATGTTTTTAACCAGTCCTCCCAATCCAATGCATAGAGCATTACACAACAGTCAGTGAAATCAATGCTACATCAATGCTACATTTAAAATTGTGTCCAAATGATTACCAACTTCAAAATAGAGAAGAAAAATGAAAATCATACAAAGAGCTAGAGATGCATAATCCAATGCATAGAGCATTACACAACAGCCAGTAGTATGCAAGCAGTGCAGCCAGTAGTTACCACTTTCACATGAGGAAGTTCATGCTTACAGAGGTAATTGTGTGACCAGGGTAGGATTACTGTAAATCTGTAATCCTAATCTAAATTCATTCTAACAAATAGCATCTTTGAGGTGTAGGATGTTCAGAATTGATTTTAAAATTCTGTTAATCACTTTTAAAGCATTGTTTGGTCAAGACATAACCCTGCCATAATCCCTGACTCTGATTTGAAGAATATTCAGAAATATGCATCTCTTATGTTACACAGATACATGAGCTCAGCAGACGAGGAGAAGAAACTGACTCCAGCCCAGTGTTCAGCTCTGACTTATCTGCTGCTGATGTCAGCTGAAGAGCTGGAGTTTGATCTGAGGAAATACCAGAGGTCAGAGGAAGGGCTCCACAGAATGCTCCCTGCAGTCAATGTCTCTAGGAGGGTTTGGTAAGTGAATTATTTGTCTTAGATTGATTACCTTGAGCAGAAATGTTTTAACACACCGGGGGCCCTAATTTGAAAAAAAAGGGCAAAGCACAAAGCAAAGTCTAACTAAAGCCAATGTAATAGGAAAATCAATTTGCAAATGTAATGCCATGGGCAAAACCCTGACCACCAATTGATGAGTCAGCTCAATGCTCACACATGTCATTTGATAGCTATAGCAGAGACTTTCTAATGAGGAGACACACTCAAAAAATCCTCCATAGAAATGCATAGGCTTAGTTTGTAACGCCAATATGGCAGTTGTCTACGCATATCACACCCCTTCCGCGGCAAAACGTCGACATGTGAATACATTGAGCCAATCATGTGCTGTGTTGTGAATACATTGAGCCAATAATGTGGTGTGTTGTGAAGACATCGTGCCAATCATGTGTTGTGATCTCACCGCTGGAGCAAGATTGGTGTGGTGAAGCCTTGCGCACACGCATTTCTGCCGAAATGGATGCCCAATGAGTGCCCAAAAAGCGTTGCAATATGGCCGCCGAGAGGAGGGACTTGCCTAAAAGGACTTTGGTTATAGTTCCTGCATGAGAATATTGCTTTTCGATAGACATTTTGAAATCAGCACTTCGCCAGCAAGCAGTACTTTTTGGGCAGTTGTGGGAAGTTTGTTTGCTAACATAACATAAACTGGCTTGCAGACACCTTGCAAATAACCTCAGACTTATTTTCTGGTTACAATAACTAGGTCATTGAAATATACTGTGTCTATTTCTCGATAAATTCTACAAAATCTAAGCCATAAAAAGCCAAACAAATAACATTAATATTTGAGCATGGCAGTCTATGGAGTTCACCATTCGTTGATGTGGTGAGCGACGCATACAGGAGAGGCAGAACTTATATGAATGCCTAAATGAAAGAGTTGACTGGCCTACAGCATGCCCTGTCTGAAAACATGAGATTCAGCATGATCTCTCATATGGGGAACTGATGAAGATAAGACCAAAAGGTCCATGCTGGGATAGCATAGAGTAGCTTGAAAAGTTGTGGGTTCAATTCCACCGCTGTGCCCTTTAGTAAGGCACTTAACCTCATGTCACGTCTCTCTGGAGAGAATGCCCCTTGTAATAGAATCACTTTGGATAAAAGTGTCTGCTAAATAAATGTAAATCCACGTGGTGGCCTCATCCAGGGTCAGGAATCAAACTGAGGTGTGAATGACATCAATCAATTGTAGTATGGGCATGGGGGCAGGACATAGTCATCACAGACAAGGGGGAGAGATTTGGAGTTTGTTTCACCTGCTTCATTATTGTTTTTTACTGGAATGAAGATTAAATGTTACATCAACCAAAGAAACATCCTTTTCCCTTCCAACACCCTTACTGTATATGTTTCTTACTCCTACATCACCTGTATTTGTTAAACAGGCTAAATCAGTGTCACCTCTCTAAAGCAAGCTGTGAAATGATGGCATCAGTGCTGCAGAGGACACCTTCCCATCTGAGAGAACTGGACATGAGTGACAATGACCTGCAGGATGAAGGAGTGGAGCTGCTCTGTTTGGGACTAAGTGATCCACAATGCAAGCTGGAGACACTGAGGTCAGTGTCCCTCAAGTATGCTTTCCTCTTCACTCTGAAATATCACCCCTCAGTCAGGTCTGATCAAGCCCTACTGCCCTACAAAGTTCAGCACAGCCCACACCCAGTGAATCAGTCCAATTACAGTTCATAAACTTTTCAGAAATTATTTGTGTCTGTCTATTTGCCTCTATTGCTTTCTTTGTCTCAATAAACACTGGCACATAATCGAATCTGACCGCAGATTTGGAATGTCTGCAAGTGGACATACCAGTCACATAATATCCCTGATTGCAACTATAGGTGTGGTAAATGTGCACAATGTAGTTTTACTACAAAATGTAAAACATACACACCTGACACCTCTGCACAGCAGGAAAACACCTCAAGATTTAATGTGTCATGACCCATAACCTCCAATTCCACCTTTGTAGTGTTTATTTAAGTTAATTAAGTGTCCATGTTGGTAGAGCATCTAGACCCCTGTGGACACGGATTAGTGAATACCGCAGCAACATCAGATGTGGGGATGAGATAAATCCGGTGACAGCTCATTTTAAAAATATGGGCCTAGTATCAGCTCCCCCTTGTTACATGGGCATTGAAAAGGTTGAGAAGCCCCCCCTAAGGGTGATAACCCTGAGTGGTTAATTCTACAACACAAAACATATTGCATACAGGGCCTCAGCACTCTGGCTCCATTTGGTTTGTATGAGTTTAATATTCAACCTTTTTTTTATAAAACTACTTTTGCAGACACTTCCTCTTTGCAATGTATGATGAGGTATCAACTGTGTTCATCAACTGTCATTTCTAAACAGGCTCAATCGCTGCAAGCTCTCCAAAACGAGCTGTAAAGTGATGGCATCAGTGCTGCAGAGGACACCTTCCCATCTGAGAGAACTGGACATGAGTGACAATGACCTGCAGGATGAAGGAGTGGAGCTGCTCTGTGTGGGACTAAGAGAACCGCAATGCAAGCTGGAGACACTGAGGTCTGTTGAAGAGTGTAATGTAATATATTATGTATCCCCGCCAATCTCTTTTCGTTTTTGTTCTATGAACCAGTTCAAAGCCTTGACCAAAGGGTCCATGCTGGGATAGCATGCAGTAGCTTGAAAAGTTGTGGCCTTACAGTTGTGCCCTTGAGTAAGGCACTTTACCCCAAGTCACTTGGGGAGAATGCCCCTTGTAATAAAATCTCTTTGGATACAAGTGTCTGCTAAATAAATGTAAATGTAAATCCATGTGGTGGCCTCATCCAGGGTCAGGAATCAAACTGAGGTGTGAATGACATCAATCAATTGTAGCATGGGCATGGGGGCAGGCCATTGATAATCATCACAGACAAGGGGGAAATATTTTGAGTTTGTTTCATGTGCTTTGTTATTGATTTTTACTGGAATGAAGATTAAATGTTATATCAACCAAAGAAACATCCTTTTCCCTTCCAACACCCTTATATGTTTCTTACTCCTACATCACCTGTATTTGTTAAACAGGCTAAATCAGTGTCACCTCTCTAAAGCCAGCTGTGAAATGATGGCATCAGTGCTGCAGAGGACACCTTCCCATCTGAGAGAACTGGACATGAGTGACAATGACCTGCAGGATGAAGGAGTGGAGCTGCTCTGTGTGGGACTAAGAGATCCACAATGCAAGCTGGAGACACTGAGGTCAGTTATAAGGAATGTAAAGTATTATATTACTTTTCCCCTTTGTGCATGATGAAATGCCAGTGACATCTGAATATGACTGTATGACGCTGAGACATGTAACTATGCCTTTGTAAAGTCAAGCCATGTTTCTTCCAATATTGTTAGTGATTTATCTGTACGTCTATTCAGTATTATGTGGGTATACAGTAGATTGTTTTCAAAATAAATGTGTGGGTTTTTTCAAGTTATCTGATCACCCAGAAGGGCTGTGCTTTCTTGTCCTCTGCCCTCAAATCAAATACTTTTGCCTGCATAAAGCTAAATGTCTGATTATTATTAGTTAAGTATGTTTTCCTAAATATGTTTTAATGGGATTTTCAGTCATAATTACTGAATGAATTTGCTAGTGCATGGCGTACCTTTTAATGCTTTTCCCTTCTCTAATAATGAGGGAAGATGATCTTTTGTTTCAGACTGTCTGGTTGTCTGATAACCCAGAAGGGCTGTTCTTTCTTGTCCTCTGCCCTCAAATCACACTCCTCCTACCTCAAACAACTGGATCTGAGCTACAATCACCCAGGAGACTCAGGTGTCAGAGAGCTCACAGAGAGACTGGATGATCCCAACTGTAAACTAGAGACTTTCAGGTGAGTGCTGGGTGTTTATGTGAGTTTGATGAGGTTATAGCTGGTCATCCATTTGTATCTCCTGTTGGAGACCGTTCTGATATTCTCATGTTTCCACATGATCTCCTCCCACATATTAAACTGGGCATGTCATGGACCTTTAAGTACTGCAGGTAAAAGTCCCCCAGTTCACACATATGAGGCTCCTGAATAGTTCACACTTCTACAGATCTAAAATTCATAACACCACACCATACTCTACGCAGGCAACAGATCGTTAAGACAGCACAGTGACTCAGTGTGACGTAGTGACACAGTGACAGTGAAGGAGTTCTATTCAGTTCTTTGAACAATTTGTAGGTAAATAATGAAATACATAAATATCTTGGATACATGAGTAACATCCTCAGCACACAGAGCAATAAAACAAACTTAAATACTAAAATGAGCATCAGTTCATATGTCTAGCCCCCAGTACACACCGGTGTCACTTAATCAGACTAGCGGTGACCAAAGAATATTTTGCCAGAGATGTATGGCTCCCGTTGACTCCCATTCATCACAAAAAATGATATTTTGAAAATGTGCTCAAACTAATGATGGTGAATTTTGACAGCAACCATTTCACTTTAATAACAGTAAAGTAGATTTTTGTAGGAGATATACAGCAAGGCATATACAACAGAAATCCAGTGGAGCAATGTGGAGAAATTTTATGAAAACTGTCATGTCCTAAGACATGTCCTGAGATGTCGATTGCTCAGATTTCTGATCAGCTAATATCGAAAGTCAGAATTTTGACATTCAAAAACGTACATTAATGATACGCCACAATTTAAATCGACCAGATGGATTATAAGAATAATTGTTCAGGAAATACTTTCGCCCTTGTTTGTGCCTCTAAACCTATTATATGGGTGACGTCACAGACATTTTGCACATTCTTTATGCTCTAAACCAGCCAACCAGTCACCAACCTTTTTGAGCCCAAGATCCCTAACCTCGCCCTGAACAAAGGCAAGATCTACCTTGAAGCGTCAAAAGAAAATCAAAGCTAAAATACTTCTAATTTAAGGCCTTTTATTTAGGCAAATGTATCAGGTCAAAAATATCACATCCTCCACCCCCTTATACAGGCGTCAATGAGATAACAACACTTTAACATAGTCTTTACTTACATGATTTTGGTTTTGATTTTCTAATTGGAGTAAGTGTTTGTGACAATACGTCATGATAAATTTGATGTTTGATCGCTGTTTTTGTATGAAGCATCTTTCACGTAGGACTAATTAATGCGTACTCTAGAAAGTGAAAGTAACCTAAGAGTTGGCCTACAAAGCACTCCGTGTCTGTGCACGTCCGCAATCGATTACATTCTTCAAATGGAGAACAAATTTCTGATCGCTAAACTTTTGTTTTTTTATTTTGTGTCAGTTAGCAGTTGATATACTGTAGAAGCACCTAACATAATTTAACTTCAGCGGTGACAAGTCCTGTTGCGAGAGTGAGAGAGAGCGCACCTGCAAAGTGGTGCTGTGCGCGTGTGTCTGCAATGGGGTTACGTTCGGTTCAAGTCAGAAGTTGGTTCGTCCGGTCCCGCATTCACGCTGCTCCATTATTAGATTAACGTTATCAGACAGCACTGTAAATGTATGCAGGAATTTCTCGCATTATGATGGCTAGGTGTCATGGAATTTACCTCAACATATTAGACACAATAACCACAACACGTAGTATTGGTTTGCTCACAGACTCTTGGCGCCACGAGGAGAGAGTGCTAGTGAAAGGTATGAAACCCCTCACCATCAGTCTCTGAACCTGCAGCCCAAAAGCAGTGTCTTTTATTGTACAGATGCACACAAAAAAACAGGATGCCAGACATCTATCTCCTTCAGCTTGATTTCCTCAAAACCCACGCACAGACACACACACATGTTTTATACAATGATAATAATAACTCCTTTACACTAGGTCTTGAATAAATCATAAATCATGCGCTATCCTATTCCACGCTGAAATGTAGGCTACGCCCTGTAAACGTTGGCGAACATGTGGGAATTTGGTGACTGTTAATTGTCCTGTTATTCTCGGGATCTACTGGGCAAGTCCTAAAGATCTACTGGTCGATCGCGATCGACGGGTTGGCGACCACTGCTCTAAACACAGGCACATTAGGATTTTAGACATTAAATATTTTATGGCCACCAGATGGCGCCATTGTACTAAAAAGTCCCGAAGTGCAGTAAAATGGCACCATCTGGTGGCCATTATAGTAAATGATTTGTGTTATTCTTGCTGTATATTTTAAACAGTGTCCCCATGGTTGTAAGAAACGTGCTAAAGTGCCCTCAAAAATGTCCTATTGACTGACCTTTACATGAGAAATGTTTCAGTGCCCCATAGTGCCACTTCAAACAATAATTCTGTCTATAAGGTGTCCATTAAAAATGGTCTATAATTGGCGTTCCCTATGTGTGCCCTTCCATTGGAAAGGGGTGCCAATATGGAGTGCCCTCTATGCTGCCCCCACATCACAGTGTTCCAAAGCAGGGACTGACTGGGACAAAAAATCAGCCCTGGCATATTTGGCCCAAGCGGCCCTCAAATCGGTCGGGTACACCTAATTAACTACACAATCCTTGCATTACCCTTAAATATACATATCTTTTCAACTAAGTGTCGTGGAGCACTGAAAGTGGACAAATGACTGATCAGAGGTAGCCATGGAGCACATGATCTCTTATGTTGCGCTATTTGTTATTGTGATCACAGCAGTGGGCGACGGCCTTATGTTATCAGTCACAATTAATAAGTCATCATAACCATCATCATCATCAGCATGGCATGTCACACATACCTGCTCCATCACCACTGAGTTAATGTTATCATGTAGGCCTAGCCTCAACTGGGCTACACTCTCCACCAGCTGTTGCTGCTCACTGTCCCTCTGCTCTGTATGCTTGCTTACATCTCCTCGTTCAAATTCAACAAACTTCAGCTTGTTGCTGACATAGGCTAGCCTACTTGCAATATTGTATATTTTTGAAGCGTCTACATTGGTGTTATTTTTGCACAATCAGCACTACCAGCACCTGCCACAATTCCAATGTGTAGGTAGGCTACTTACTCAGTCAAATAGCATGGCTTATGTTATGTGAAATGTCTTAATTGGGCCCCTCAATTATACACCATGGGCTATGCTATTCACCCCTGATATCTGAATGGAGTCCCTCAGTCAAATAACACAGTT
This sequence comes from Alosa pseudoharengus, assembly GCF_046254945.1. NCBI lineage: Eukaryota > Metazoa > Chordata > Actinopteri > Clupeiformes > Clupeidae > Alosa > Alosa pseudoharengus. The sequence goes on along the minus strand of NW_027468564.1, from coordinate 41,150,885 downwards.
CATGCTGTGATGTGATAATCATGTATAATAATCATGCTTTGTAATTGGCAACTTTTTTCACAGAAAGATTAAATCTGTTGATGGTTATGTCATATTTGTAAATCTCAATCTGTCCATTTCATTCCACAAATCTGCCAGAAATCCTCATTTAAGGGGTTATTTTTCAAATGTTCAACCTCCCTATAGCTGAGTTAAGAACTTTCTGAGGTTGACTGGGCCCTTTTCATGTCTCTGCCCATGGGCCCAGTTGCTCATACTCCATCCATACATCATAGCTTTTTGCTTGGGGTTGGGGCCCCATGTCGTGAGATATGTGCCTTTTTTGTTTGTATGCCCCTGCTCTTCAAAAAGCCTGAGTCCACCACTGGTTAAGAGAATAATCTGCAGAGAAAAACACACAAAAGGCCAATCTTCTTCAAAAGCAGTAATCAGAAGTGTAACACAAAAATAGCTCAGACAAAAAAAAAAACCTCTGGCAGAACAGAACACAAGCAGAGGCACAGTCAGAAACATTCAAGTAGAGGTCAAAGCCAGACAGGGATACACAGGCAAAACTCATGCCTCGTGACTGTTCCTGCCTGCATGACTAAGAGCAGTAATTGGAATCAAGTTGATTGACATGCCGAGCTGGGAAACAGGTGGGAACCAGGAGCAGACAGGGGAAGGGCGGAGACTCAGACTAACAGCAGTTGTAGATTACAGCTTCTGTAGAGGGGGACAAATAGACAAAAGACTTACAGAGCCTGAAACACACTACACATTATTACACCAACTGGTTCAGCTCACCCGACCACATGTCCTGTCCAGTCCTGCGTCCTTCCAGCAGGAACGCTCACACTGCAGGACCACCTGCTAACCTGTCTGTGGAAACTGGGTATATGATCTGTGTTTGGGTCACACCCCTGTCTAAGGTCAGGAGCAACAACAGAAGAGAGAGCCTGCACTGTGGGCAAAGACACAGTGAAAGTAGACCCCGAAACCATTTGTTTTGAGAGTAATGGCTGGATGATGAAGTCATTGGCTGGCTAGCCGGCTCAGCCAAAACCTAAATGGCTACTTCAGCCGCCAAACTTTTCATGGCTACTAATGGCTTAAGCTACCACTTCATGTACAGATGTCTGTTATATTGATATACTAGATCTCAATATTTCCAAACAATGCATGGCTTACACTATATTTCTACAAAATGCAATACAATGTAATAATAAAGCGCCGGGATTAATGTGTGCTTCACCTCACTGTGTGTTCACTGTGTGCTTCAATGCAGAGACCAAATTTCCCTCACTGGGTCAAAAGAGTATATATACTTATTCTGCTTGATATACAGACTCTGAAGTATATTACTGTCTCAGTTCACATGCTAAACTCAGTTTTGTGTCAAAACTGTATTTTCTTCCCTTCCTTTCCCTTAAGGTATGACTATGGAGGAGAGTTCAGGATTAAACCAGGACCCAGAAAATGTGAGTGATTTTACTTCTCCTGAAAAAGAGCCGTACACATGATTTACATGGAAGCATTAATGTGTGTGTGTGTGACTCACTCTCGTGCAACGTATCCCTACCCAGAGTGCAATCTGGTGGGAAGCACCCTCACTGAAGGGTTTAGAACACTACCACTTGACAGTAATTGATTTCAGATGATGGCCCTTAATATGGTGGACCCTCCATGTGAACGCACAAATGAAGTGCAAGTGGCTAGGGAGAGGGAGAAGTAATTTAGTAGTTTCAGAAAGGCCCTGTCTCTCTCTAACTGTGACAGAGTGCAGCACATCTGTCACGGACAAAGGCAGTTTTCCCGCTGCAGCACAAACAATGACTTTTGTTGAAATTAATATGAAAGCTTATGTATACGATATGTGTCTGGTTGTAACATTGATTGGGGACATGTGAAGTTGTGTGTGTGTGTTCTAGACCTGCTGTGTGTCTAAAAGCAAAGGTAATTCCACACGGGAACTTGTTTAGGTGAGTGTATGTACGGGAAATGAAGACGCAATATGCGTCGGGCCGACTGTAGCATATTCTGGGCCCTAACATGACATTCTAAAGTGCATCGTCACTCGTCAAAAGTCTATTCAAATTTAGTAGGATGTCCAGTTCACATTGGGAGGGGTTTCGTTCTCAAAAGTGGAGCGCATGGCATAACAAGGTGTTCCTAGGTCTTTTAATCAGTCATATGGGTGTGTTTGGGGCGTAACATCATTTTAAACCAATGAGAATGACATATGTCATTCCCTTTAACGGCGCAACGCGCGATATGTCAAATAAATGCATCGGTATTTTGGCATTCAACGGCGCATTTGAAGGAGGCTGCTTGCGAGACCGTATGGAATAGTCATTCTTAAACCATGCTTTACTAAAACCTAGCATAGCCTTCACGCATTTGCACTCGTCTATTATTTGAACTCATTGGCAAAGTGAAACTAACTTCACCAAGGAGTCAGTCAACGACAAGACAGTTATATGCAGTTACTTTCACTATTGACTGACAATGGGTTACCATCAAAAACATAGGCTGGAAAAAGCAACACTTAATGTTGCTCAAATGACTGAATAAAACAACATTTATCCTGCAGAGGAGTTGCTTATATCTCGTGACAGTGCGTCTTCAGCTGTGCTCCATACGTGTCTCTCGCCTCTCCCCTATCACTTTTAACCGTCATTACCAATTTGCAAATGATGGTGAATAACTACTCATCATGAGATGTACAGTATTTCGTAATATCTTTATTCTAATTATGTTTACCATTGTAATCGTGCAATTTGTAATGCTTTGCATGGACGTGCGCTGGTGTGCGTTCATGAATGATAGAAGGATGGTGCGTGCACCTGCCAATATGACTGTTGACATGCACTCTTAAAATAGCATATGAACAACTCGCCATTGACTTCTGACCAGGTTTAGGTGGTGTATGATAGCGATTTTTAGACAATGCGCCAGGTCCCTCCCTAGGTTGTTAATTGCCACACCCCTGTTATTCCGGGTATGGGGAGCAAACCGAGGTGCGGGGCATGGAGAACTTTTATGCATTCTGTTCGCGCTTTGAAGTGAGAAGCGCTCATTGGAGCAGGGGTGTCTAGACGGTTTATATTTGTTTCCTTAATGAGGTTTTATTGAGCATGATCGTAAGGGCACATGAATGTTTTTAGTAATGTGTATTGCTTGGATGTTGTGTTGGCCAAAATATGATGCCTATGTGTTAATTGATTTATATGGTTACATGGTTGAGACCTGTGGGTTAAATGGGGGCTGTTTAGCTCAGACGAGAGACTCCTCTGTAGCGAGAGGTCATGCCAAAGGACCTCAGAGGTAGGCCTAGTTATGCGTGGGCATTGTCCCTGTGTTTATTTCTTGTTTTGACTAAGTGTTTGTTTGTTTGTCATCATTGTTTTGTTTTGTATTAACCTGCCGGCAGCCTAAAAAAAAAAAATAATAATAAAAGAAAAGCCTTTTGACTACAACGCAGCATTTGTACATCCTTCAGTCTGACCCACCATCCGCTCGGGCGCACTCCTTTACACTAACACATAAACACATGCCACACACACATGCGCACACACACACACACACACACAAACACACACACACACACATAAACATACACACACACACACACACACACACACACACACACACACACACACACACACACACATACATTTCTCCTGAACAATACTTTCCTTAATTGATACAGTGTCTGACTGTACTGAACTTGTTGGAGGAAAGTTGGAGTGTTGTGAGTGTGGAATGAAGGGGAAAGATCAGAGCAGCACAACACAAGACTGAGGGACTAAACGTAGAAAGAAAAAGTCACTGTGATCCAGTTTCAGACTCTGATGGCAACCTTGGTGAATGTTAAACACACATTTGTACATAGGGAATGGAGGGGAGAGATGTAGAGCAGTGGACTAGTGATGACAACCTTGGTGAAGTATTGAATGGCATTCCCTGCTGCTTTACAGGTGTGGTGCCATGATGGCGTCTGTTTAGACTCTTAGGTGCTGGGCAGTAATATTCTGGTGCTAACATGGCTACTACACCATCTTGTTTGTTCTTGCACTATAGCCAATGCTTTGTCTGATTTGAACATTCCTGTAAAGGAAATTTAGAAAATTCCACTGTGGGTTAAAACATCATGTTACAGTAGCCAGACATCAGAGAGATGGCAGAGACAGGAGGAAGGAGAACTTGTACAGCATGACACATGAGAGGCCCCTGGCAGCCTATAGGCTTGTAGCAGCATAACTAAGGGATGACCTCAGAGTCCTGGAGTCATGCAGGTCATGGAGTGATGGCAGATCACAGCCAATCATCCTCTCAATACAACAAATGATAGATAGATAGAGTCTTTGTTGTCCCATAGGAATAATCATTTCCACACATCTTCTTTCATGTCCATAGCACAGCAACACATATAAAACAAATATAACATGTAACACATGTATCCCATCCACCCCTGTGACATATCTCATCCACACAGCATATAAAAACATGTAACACATATATCCCATCCACCCCTGTGACATATATCTCCTCCACACAGCATTACCCATCCTCATTCAGCACAAAAAGACACATCACATTAAGACACCCACATAGACACATCCAGTGTGAGAACTACAAGCAGCTGAGGTGGTGGTGGCAGCATTACAGCTTGTTCAGCAATGTGATGGCAGTGGGGACAAAACTTTTTTTGAAAATGGCTTTAGTCCAGTTCAGTGTTCTGTATCTGCGGCCGGATGGAATAGTGTGAAGAATTGATTCAGGGGATGGTCTGTGTCAGCTGCTATTGTATGTGCTAGGCGTGTGATGGCTGTGTCATTCATGTCTGATAGGCTGGGTGTGGGGAGACTGATTATCTTGGAGGCAATATGTGTGATTTTAGTGAGTTTGTTTTTGCAGGTGGTGGTTGGCATTGTGTAAAAACAGGGTGAGCAGTACAGCAGGGTGGGTTGGATGATGCTTTTGTAGAGTAAAATAACTGCTGCAATTCGTGCCGGTGTTTAAAGAGCCTTGTCAGCACTTTGCCGGGGGACAGCAGTGATTTGTGTTCGCTGCCCATCTCATTACATAACAGTGTGAATATTCTTGAATTTAGTGGACGAGCTTTAATGAAGTTCACCAGTTTGACTGCGTTGTTCAGCACTGCAAGTAGATCAGCTGGCATGTTTTTCTTCATGTTTGTCTGAGAGGGCCTCTCTGTGAATACTGCAGTGTAACCAGCTGATGGATGGACAGACTGTCCTAATATGAGCTATAACCCCCGTGTGTTTCCCCGTCATTGATTTGGCCCCGTCTGTGCAAATTCCCACACAGCGCTCCCAGTCCATCCCATTGGTCCTCATAAAAATGTCAATTAAATCAACGATTTCCTGTCCTGTTGTTCGGGTAGCAAGGGCCGACAGAACAAAAAAATCTTCTTGTACCGTTCCTTCAAAAAGGTAACGGACATACAAAAGAAGATTGGCCAGATTTGCAACATCTGTAGACTGTGGCATCAATGCAGCGCGACACAGTGTTATTGGACACAGGAATCATGTCCCACTTTTTTGCCTCATTCTCTCCAATCATACACTTCACCATCTCTTTGGCCGCTGGCAAACACACGTCTTCGGCAATTGTGTGCGGCAGCCCCTTTCTCCCTACTCTGTAACTGAGCCCGTAATGCGTCTTTCATAGACCCAACGGATGAATGAAACTGCATTTGTTTTTGGCTTTTCTGCAACTCCTCCAACTTTGCTTTAAAAAATGTAAGGGGCTTTTGACTTGCCATGTTTCGTGTGCAGGTGACGACGGAGATAAGACGGCTTCAGACAGCTGTTTGCTAGAACCTCACTGCACTCCACGCACTGAGGCTGTGGGCAATCTGTATCGCCGATCCAAGTGAAGCCCAGACCCAGATAATTGTCATCATATTTCCTTCTTTTTCCCCCGTCTGGTGTTCACCCTCATCAGCTCTTTTTTGCCATCTCCTTCCCTCCTCTTCGGTTTCCTCCGGCGCATCGTCTGACTCCCGCTCATTTTCTTTCTCTATTTTCTCCGTCTCTGTTGCCTCCAAATCCTCACTCTCTCTTGGTCCTTCTCCTCCTTCGTGACTAACAACTTCATCATAAGACGTCCCGCTTGACAATTTCCCTGATTTCAGCCAGTTAAGCATATTTATATATAATATATAAGGAATGAATGAAACGAGTTGGCGCGCATATAGCCTAGCTAGCCTGCAGTAACGTAGAAGAAGAGCAGTGTGTAGAAAAGGACAGCAGCTGTCTTCTTCTACGTTTCTATCAAAAACTAATAAATTATAGTTTTTTGATTTAAAATAAAAGGGATTACTACGGAAATGTTTACTGTTCATGTTTTTTATTGTATGGAAAAATCCCACTTAAAAAAACAGCACTGTAATTGTGTAATACTAGATGTACCGCAGAGCGGTACAAAATATGACCGCCGCCCAGTCCAGCACATTTTTTCCACAAAAAGAAATCACGCTGAAAGGCCTATATGATTCTAACTGTCTCACTAAATTGCATTATCCACACTCAATTATTGGTATCTGCTAGACAACAAGTACCAAAACATGATTAGTTCATAGATTTCACATGTAAAATTAATTTTATACAACCCCACCTCCATCTTGCCTGTTCATAATTCTGAGAAATTCTTGATTGTTTGTGTTATGTTTATGTTATGTGTGTGGGTGTGTGTGTGTGTGAGTGTGTGTGGTGTGTGTGTGTGTGTGTGCGTGCTTGTGTGTGTGCCTGCGTATGTGCCTGTGCATGCAAGCGTACATATGTCTACTGTGTGAGTATGTGTCATATGTTTGATTACTGTGAATGTATGTGTGTGTGTGTGTGTATCTGTTTGTGCACATGTGTGCACATGAAATGGGTAAACATGACCCCTGGAGGCAAACATACGGAAAAAAATGGTCATCCTAGGCCCTACAGTTCTCAAGATATTCACAGAGAACTGTGTCTGCCCTACCCTCCTTTCGGGGGGTCCAGTCCAGCGGGGGGGCTACAGATCAAAACGAAAAATGACGGTTCCATGCTATCCATGTGGGGGTACATGCCCACCAAGTTTTGTGTACCCCGGTCTTTCAGTGTCCCGGGAATCCTTGTTGGTGTATGTCACTAAATGAACACATAAATTATTTTATTGTAAGGCCCCCCATGAACGAAAGTACACAAAACTTGGCATGCATTCGGAGGATGTCATAATGATCCTACACTTTTAATTTCGTGCAGTTTTGACCTTGTCAGCCAGAGATATTGTGATGAAAACACCTAATTCTTTGCTTTTTAATTTTTAACTAGGTGGCGCTATACATGAAATAAGTGGTAATGGGATGGGTTGACATGCCCCCTTAAGACCAACATACATAAAAAAGGTGGACCTCCTAGGCCCTACGGTTCTCGAGATATTCACAGAAAACTGTCTCCGGCCACCTACAGGCCAGTTGGTGTATAGTAACATAAATTAATTTATTGTGTGGCCCCCCATGAACGGAACTCCACAAAACTTGGCATGCATACAGATGGTGTCATAATGATCCTACACTTCCAATTTCGTGCAGTTTTGACTATGTTAGGTCACAGATACCTTCAATTACAACACCTCATTTTTACTTTTTTGTGTTTAATTAGGTGGCGCTATACATGAAATGAGTGGTTATGGAATGGGTTTACATGGCCCCTTGAGATCAACATACAAAAAAAAATGGTCCTCCTAAACCCTACGGTTTTCGAGATATTCACAGAAAACTGTGTCTGCCCTACCCTCCATTTGGGGGGTCCAGTCCAGCGGGGGGGCCACAGATCAAAACGAAAAACGATGGTTCTATGCTATCCATGTGGGGTTACATGCCCACCAAGTTTCGTGTACCCCGGTCTTTCAGTGTCCCGGGACTCATTGACGGAAATTTGGGCATGCGAAAAAGAAAAAAAAAAAAAAGAAAAAAAAATTCTGACTAAACCTATATGACCGACGCTTCGCTGCGCTGCGGTCATAATTACACCAGACCGCCATTACATTTTTTTATCTTGCGCACCCCCTGGTGGCAGCTTGCGTACATAAAAGAAATAAGGCAGCACATGTGGGCAATAAAGGGAAGGAACTGTTCAGTCACTGACCATTTACGATTCTGACAGCTTGTGGAGAAAAACTGTCTCTGAATGGTGTGGTGTGGGTGCTAATGCTCCGGTAGCGCTTACCAGAGGGAAGCAGAGAGAAGAGGGAGTGAGCTGGGTGGCTGGCATCCTTGATGATGGACTCAGTCCTCCTCTGACAGCGTGTGGAGTAGATTGTTTGAAGTGGACAGAGGTCTATGGTGGTATAATAGTGCCATATCTCACAAGCTCAATAAAACATCCTCACAAGCAAATAATATTCATTCACACGTGTAGACACAGCAGTGAGTGAAGAAAAAACAGCTGTGAGTGCACAAAACAACCACTAGGGGGCCATACACTCTCCAAGATGAGTTCTGCTCGCTCTCTTGAAGTACAGCTTTGCTCGCCTGGGTTGACTTTTGACAGTTTGGGGGAGGGAACCAAGGGAGGCACTGGCCCTCTTGTCATCTTGGTCATTTTTCAACATGAAGTCCCGCCCACTTGGTTACTGTCTGTTGCTAAACTTCTACAAATTAGTTATGTGCAGCATTACCCACCCCTCTGTTGTTTCTGTTTGCTGCTTACTGTGTGTATGTGTGTGTGTGTGTGTGTGTGTGTGTGTGCGTGTGTGTGTGTATTTGTATCTGTCTGTGTGTGTGTGTGCATGCACGTCTGCACTTTTATGACCGTGTTTATCTGTGATTGTGTGATTTCCTATTTGTGTGTCCGTCTGTTTGCGTCAGTGTGTGTTTGTGTGAGTGAGTCTTGTGTGTGTGTGTGTGTTTGTGTGTTTTTGCAGTGGCGCAAAAAGTGGGTATGCGCTATATGCGGCGCATAGGGGCGCAGCTCCATGGAGGGGCGCCAAAGCGATGGTAAAATATATATCAGTGGCGGCCGGTGGTTAAAAAAATAACGGAGGAAGGAATGTCCGCTTGATTGGTGTTAGTGGCAATATGTGAATAGATGTAGGCCACCTACCCCGACACATTTATAGCAGCAGTACTATGTAGCATTTTAAAGCCAAATCGCTATAATTTAAAGACAGGTTGTAAGCTAAGTGAGAATTTATACTCAAAAGGCAAATGTTACTGAAGACGTCATTACAGGAATGCATCATGGTCTGAAACATTCATTAACAATGTTACCATCCAAAGATACAGTTAGTAACAATAACATATTAACAACAAGAACATTATTTAACAATTGTTTAGTTAAGGCATAAATTGGATGATTATAGCAACGCATAACTATCCAAAAATGTTTTAGCCTATCACCAAATTAACTGTCCACGTTTGTGACAGGCCAGCAGCTGTAGGCTATAGCTGATTGTTTTCTGTGCTAACGTTACCAGTTAGCCATTTGTTATACTATGTAGCATTCAGCAGCCTACACTAGCCTTACCATCTTTTTTTGGAATAGGAATTTTTGGAACATGTCTTCCTGCTTTGATCCTAACCTTCTCACTGTATTTGAATGTATAAAAGATGGATATTGTCCTCTGATTCCATTGTACTGTTTATTTCACGAGCAAAAAACAAGCTTTCCGTTCAACACAAGATTCTTAGCTGTATGACTGCAGATAACGTTCTTGCACCGTTGCCGCTAAAAACAGCACCCCCTATCGCAATTGAAAATTACTGTACGGAGGAGCTTCCTCCCTTGGCCATTGAAAACGACGTGATTCACGAGCCGCTGGGGTCAGAGCCGTTTATAATGGACTTCAATGAGGGGCTTGAGGAGGAAGCTCCTCTATACAGTAATTTTCAATTGCGATAAGGGGTGCTGTTGGCATTTTGACCTAGGGGAATGATTTTGTTCATTCAAAGTGTTAAAAATAGTAATATTAACAGTAATTTATCAGATTAGTAATTCACTTTATATATTTTTTATTTTTCTCTGAAATTTTAGGGAGGGTGTTCCTCCCTTTCCTCAATGAAGGAGCCTCCTCTGATATATATATACACTGTAGCCCTCATCGAGTTGTGCTGCAATATTAGCTTTCCCCAGCATGGCTAATTTGCACAACTCAGATGCTAGCCTCATGTTTTTTGCCTTCTCTGAAAAATGTTTCATGTCACACACACCTACACTAGCGTACTCCAAACATCCCCTTGTCCCCCAGAAGATCGGAAAAGCAGGCATGGAAAACAGAACATTTTATTGCGTTCAGGACAACCAGAGCTTCTTATCAGACATATGGCCTACCACGAACATGAAAATGTCCGATTAAATGACCGAAGCTTGTCCTTTGTTAGTATATGATGTTAATGTCAGGCTGATCAGGTCCTAGGTCTTTGATAGCTAATTTAACTACAAACTCAAGTCTTTCGAATGAGTTCTTTAAGAGAAACTCCACACTATTGCACACACGCTGTTCACTCGCCATTTGTCAACTGTCTGTCTGACCTCACAAACTTCGTGCGGACTAATACAGTAGGCATAGCCTACTACAGTACAGTAAACCCAGTTTCCACTTCCGAAATTTCAGAAAATAGTTTATCCATCTCTTATTAGAGTTTATCCACCTCTCAAAAGAGTTTATTCACCAATACAACTAGCCTCGTGAGACCATCCTGATCTCGCGAGCTTCAGGGTTTCACTCGCAGATCAGTCTGGATACTTTCCGTTAAAGAAAATTTGGAGCAGTTCACCAAACGAACGTCCAATCAGCGTTGGCTTTGAGGCGGGTTGAGGTGTGACGCAACGAACAACATGACGGCATCCACAGAGATGAGCATAGCTATCGCGCAAGTTTTATTCAAATTAGAAAGTATTCCTGGGTAAACTGTGAAGCTATGAGTCTCAGCCATGCAGCTGGGAGGAATGAACGACACAGACATCCTCCACGGCTGATTCCAGTTCATAATGGAGGAATATACTATCTTCAGAAGTGTAGGGCCTACCGTGAAAACTTGATGGGAATTGTCGTTGATTAGGTTCATAAATGGTAAGTTAAAACATCTTAACGTTTGTCACGTTACCTAACTTAATTGTATGTTAAACGGCATTAGAAGAATACTTTGTTCATCTAATTGGTTGATTTGGCCCGTCGATAACCAACAAAGGTGGTGATAGACAGATGGTTTATCCAATCAGTTAACCAGTATGTCCGCCCCTTCCCAAAAGTTCTTCAATGAAAAGTTCCCAGATGTATATGCGGAGCAAATCCATCTGCCGGAGTCAGGTTACAATACAACTGTTAACATTTAAAAATCTCACTGTATTATCCACAACAACAATATGTACACTCATCAACACTCTCTGAACCACTTATGCCTGTATTGTTATAAACATTGGACAATAACCTCCACCATCCAGTGGCGCAAAAAGTGGGTATGTGCTATATGCGGTGCATAGGGGCGCTAAAGCAATGGTAAAAAAATAATATATTTGGTATTTTCTATATGTAACTACTGCTGTCCGTTTCTAAATCATTTCAAAATTTTCTCAATGTTCTATAACATTTTAGAGGACTAACAGGCTAGAGTAGGCGCCCTATCTCATAAGATTCTATCTAGAATTTTGACATAGAAGAGGGAGTGGGGGCGCCGTAAGCGCTGGGCGAGCAGATAGGCCTACGAGTAGTGAGTTGCCGTCTGTTGGCGACTAAAAATAGAAAAAGAAAGAGGGAAAAGGAGATGGCATGTCAAGGGATACAACAGCAGTTAAATACGTGGACGGTGAAAGGCAACAGGTAGGATTTAAAGTGATGACGTCTGTGCTTGGAGGCTTGCAAATATGAATGTTAACAGACTAACTAGCATTTGTTAAGCATAATGCCGATTGAAACATAGCCTATTCCATTCAGATAGCTAGGTGGCTACCATGCTCATACTGCACTTTTAATGGCCAACTGCAAACAGAAATGTCACACTAGCAGCAACTCATTACAGGTTTCCATATCCTAACAATGAAGGCTCCTTGTAATAACTTAATATTGTGTTGTCAATGTGGTGCAAACAAACAAGGCTAGAGTAGGCCTATCAGCCTTAACCATTGTTAGCAATAGCAGGCAAAAGGACGTTATGAGAACCGTTTAGACTCTTTTAAAGTGACAATGCACCATCTACCAATACTTATCAAGTATAACATCAAGTTAAACATAAATTTGGCAGCATTTCTTTAAAAACATATTCAATAGACACTAATGCACAGTAATAGTGTAAATTTTTGGCCTTTTGTTTTGCTTTAGTTGTTTGTGTTTTTTTTTTTTTTTTGGGGGGGGGGGGGGGGCGCCAATATTGTTGTTGCATACCCCTCAAAAATGGGTAGCTGCGCCCCTGTGTATTTGTGTCTGTGTGTGTGTGTGTGTGTGTGTGCGCACATCTGCACTTTTATGACTGTTTGTCTGTGAGTGTGTGTGATTTCACAATCGTTGTCTTCTTGAAACACAAAGGTACTGTGCACCAGGACAGGGACAAGTTAAAGATGTCAGTGTAGACTAGGGCTGCACGATATATCTAAAATCTATCGTTATCGCGATATCAACGCTTGCGATGGACATACCGCAAAGATTACTTAATTTTCGATAAATTTCGATACATTTTCTGTGCCGTGCGCATTCCATAAAGTCTATGGTGTATTCACATTCTGAATGTCAACATATTTTACCAAACCGATGCTGTCATGCTGCCCAAGAAGCCCGTCCCCTACCAGTTTAGGTGTGTGGTGTTTTAGGTGTTGAAGCGGGAGCTAAGTCGTGATGGCTGAAGATAGTGAGTTGAGCGAGGTAGGTTACACTTTCGTGAAGAGGAATTAGTGACTAAAAGGAAAGCGTCTGTTATATGGAAATATTTTGGTTTTATGAAGGATGCCGTGTTACAAACACAGCGCAAATGCGTCCTTCTCCACCGCGTTAAAATAAACAATTTATTTCGTTATCGTTATATCAGAAGATATCTGTCTTTCACTGTCTGTAAGGCTTGTATTTCATGATTTGCATTTAGCAAAAGCCCCAAACAGCAGCACAGAGGTAATCAGGATTCGTTATTTGTAAAAGTTGTTTAACCTACTTCTTATCCTGGACTGTGCGATTGAAGCCCAATTACTTTCACTTTCCGCTGCCCTCGTAGTCGGCATGCCGGTAGCCTAATAAAGTGGGATGCACAGCGTATGAGGTTACAGACTGAGATGACTACCGCGATATAGCTTAAGTAGCTTCTTTGCTAGGCCCATCGAAGGCTGGCAATGTGGAATATTCTGCTGGTTGGTGCACAAGTGTTCAGATTGGCTGTCCATCCGTCTTTTATGAGGATTAGGAGCAGATCTTCCACACAACTTCGATAGCCTAGTCAGTAGGTCTCTTAGCTGTCCACTTTCATCAGGCCATATATAGCCTAGGCTACATGATATTTTATATTGTTTATGTAGAAAATGATACATTTATTTCTGTAATTATACATTTACCCCCCCCCCCCAACCCTACAGTGTATGCTTGCAGCAAGCAGAATGAAAAAAAAACATTAAATATACTGCTCAAAAAAATTAAGGGAACACTTCAATCATACACTGGATCAGTACTCTGACACTGTTTGGTTCTGAGCACAAGTAAAACTTTTGAGGCGAGTGTTTTATTTTGGAAGAACTGTCAGACATTCTGTGAATGTAGTTTGAGAATGGAGAAAAGGGAAGAAGGTTTCAAAAAATGTGTGGAAAAACTTTTTTGAGCAGTATATTTAAATATCGCAAATTATATCGTTATCGCAGTACTCAATAATGTTATCGCATATCGCATGTTTTCCTAATATCGTGCAGCCCTAGTGTAGACTTGTGACAGCTGAGTGCTGCATGTCTTGAGGACACAAGACGGGATGCCATCAGGGCCGGCAGCGTTGTTAAGTTTAACATGTTTAAAAGTTTTGCTGACCTCAGCCTCCGACACCTGTAAGATGTCTCCTCCTACTGGAAGCGCACCTTCGTCCACCGGGCTAGAGTCGCAAGACTCAAAACGAGTATAGAATTTATTTAGCTCATCCAGAACCGAGGTGGGGGTGTCCGTTAGAGCTGGTGTGGCTTTATAGTCCGTGATCGCCTGCAGTCCCTTCCACAGGCGACGGGGGTCACAGTCGCTGAAGTCATTCTCCAACTTATTCCCATACTGTTTAGTAGCCACTTTTATTGCCCTACTTAGTGTGTACCTTGAGTTGTTATATCTTATTGAGTTGTTGGAAATAAAAGCCGTGGTCCTCTCCCTCAGGTTCAGGCGAACAGCATTGTTTACCCAGGGCTTCTGGTTGGGAAAGGATCGGACGGTATGGGAAGGCAGACACAAGTCCATGCAGGACCTGATCAGTCCATCACAGAGTCAGTGTACTCATCCAGCTCCGCAGTGGAGTCTTTGAACACAGACCAGTCAGTTTTGTCCAAGCAGTCCTGAAGTTCAGACTCGTGTTCTGCAGACCAGCATTGAACTTGTCTCACTGCTGCTTGCTCACGCTTTAGCTTCAGTTTGTAGGCCGGCAGCAGGAGCACCGACAAATGGTCCAACTTACCAAAGTGTGGCTGTGGTACAGACCTGTATGAGTCTTTCAGTGGGGTGTAGCAGTGGTCAAGGGTCTGATCGCCCCTGGTGGGACAGGTCACGTGCTGATGGTACTTGGGAAGGACTGTTTTCAGGCTGCAGTGATTGAAGTCACCCGTTATGAGGGGGATTGCTTCCTGGTGCTGACTCTCTTGTTTGCAGATGGCAACATACAGTTCATCAAGTGCCGCTGCAGCTGGGGCGTCTGGTGGAATGTAAACAGCTGTGAGCAGTACAGAACGAAACTCTCAGTAGGTATAACGGACGGCATTTAATAGTCAGATACTCCGCTAACTGGGGTACATGACTGTGAGATTGTTTCCACGTTCATGCACCAAGACTTGTTCATAAAAAAACAGACAGCACCTCCTTGTGTTTTGCCTGTAGTCTCAGTGTTAGGATCTGAACGGTGAACAGAGAACCCGTCAGGTTGTATGGCTCTGTCCGGAGTGTTTGGGCTGAGCCAGGTCTCGGTGGAACAGAGTACACTGCACTCTCACAAGTCCCTGCATGAGCCAATGCGACAGTGGAGCTCATCCAGTTTGTTTTCCATGGACTGCAGATTAGCCAGCAGTAAGGTAGGGATGGGAGGCCGGGTTGGACGCCGTCGCCATCTGGCCAAGACGCCGCCTCATCTCCCCCTCCTCCGCCTATGAGTGGACCTGTTGACCAATCCGCTTGTGGAGTTACAAACAATATCCACAGGTAATCTGTTAAATTAATATTGATCGTTACACTGATGTCCAGGAGGGTCATATGGTCATAGACAATACGACAGTTATTTATCTGTGGAACGAGACCGAAAAACAACAAAAGTGCACAAAGTAGGGTGTGTGTGTGTGTGTGTGTGTATGCATATATGCATTTTAATGGCTGTGTTTCTGTTTGTGTGTGCTGTATGTGTGTGTCTGTGTGCGTGTGTGCACATCTATACTTTTATGGTGCATTTGAGCATGTGTGTTTTCCTGTGTGTGTGTGTGTGTGTGTGTGTGTGTTTACTGAATGTGTGTGTGTGCTTTCTTTGTGTTGAATGTGTTTGCTGCTTACTCTGTTTCTATGTGTGTTTGTGTGTGTGTGTGTGTGTGTGTGTGTTTGCAGTCGAAGTGAGCCCCACAACCAGTTCTGTACCGATGGAGTGAGGTCTTTTTTGGAAGTGAGGTCCGTTTGGCCGGACCTCACTTTTTTTTTCTTGTAATGGTGCTAGAAGCCCATAAGAAAAGCAAACTCAACCAAAGCAAAAATGTTCAAAAGGACCTCGCTTTAAACGGAAATACAGTACACTCTCTCACTCAAGAGCTCCCTTATGCAGGTACTGCAAAAACTTATTACATTTTACCTATTGGACGGTCGTAGAGGCAGGATATTGTTACAGCTAGTTTATAGCTGTAGTACAGTGGGTCCCAGTTAAGTTTGGACGGGTTCCTTCAGGAATCACGCACCCCATTTTCTCAGCAGAAATGGTACAAACTGCAGTTGACACAAACAACCACAAGGTGTCACTTTGGAGTTCTGACACTACTATTTTTGATGCGACTTGACTTACTGCTTCCATGATGCAGTTTCCAAGTCAGTAGAACAATCAGAGAAAGCTGAGCCATTACCAAACATATATGATAATACAATAGCGTGAGTTTATATATCTTATACCCTATTTGTCACGGTTAGGCCTACTTATAGATATAGATAGTGTAACGATAAGCACATGAGACTTTCAGCAGGGGCACGGGAACTTAAATTGATCACGGTAGTTTAAGCTTACACTTGACAAAACATTCTAATATGAAAATGTAGATGCAATTGTTGTAAGATTGTGCAGCTCCTTTAAGAAAGCATCGTGCGCAGGGATGGAGAGAGAGAAAGCGAGAGGGGATAGAACTAGAACTAGATGCGTGTGGAAAAAGTAGACGTGCTGTTGAGACTGGAGCGAGTCATATTCAAAATAATGCAAAAAATAAATCCGCAGATAAAACCAATTATCCTCATTCATTGCAACCGCAGCATGCCTGCTTGTCGACGTTCAAACGAAAAAGATATCAAAGCACCTTTTGCGTTTGAATGTAGCACGATTTTTTTTTAACAGCTAGACAAATGATTTAGCTAATTGATTATAGCCTGTACACCAGCAATTGTTGAACATTTACCTACAAGTACATTGACAGTAGCCCAGCCTAACAAGCATGTTGCATGTTGTAGGCCTAGGCTACTGTAGAAATTTCACTTAAATTGCAACTGCAACATGCCTGCTTGCCGACGTTCAAACGACAACGAAAAAGATATCAAAGCAACAAGAGGGTTGAGTCTGAATGACACAACTCATATTGCTCCTCATAACCGTCTATAAAAAAAGTGTTTTTTCTTTTCTTTTTGAGCACGTCCGAATCCCAGGACATAACGCACTGGACCTTAGCCTATAATAGGCTCGAGATATAATTCCAAAAGGGGAAGATAGGTAGCCTCGTGAGACCATCCTGATCTCGCGAGCTTCAGGGTTTCACTCGCAGATCAGTCTGGATACTTTCCGTTAAAGAGAATTTGGAGCAGTTCACCAAACGAACGTCCAATCAGCGTTGGCTTTGAGGCGGGTTGAGGTGTGACGCAACGAACAACATGACGGCATCCACAGAGATGAGCATAGCTATCGCGCAAGTTTTATTCAAATTAGAAAGTATTCCTGGGTAAGCTGTGAAGCTATGAGTCTCAGCCATGCAGCTGGGAGGAATGAAAGACACAGACATCCTCCACGGCCGATTCCAGTTCATAATGGAGGAATATACTTTCTTCAGAAGTGTAGGGCCTACCGTGAAAACTTGATGGGAATTGTCGTTGATTAGGTTCATGTCACATACAAATGGTAAGTTAAAACATCTTAACGTTAGTCACGTTAACCAACCTAGTCGATAACCAACAAAGGTAGTGATAGACAGATGGTTTATCCAATCAGCTAACCAGTATTTCCGCCCCTTCCCAAAAGTTCTTCAATGAAAAGTTCCCAGATGGATATGCGCAGCAAATCCATCTGGCGGAGTCAGGTTAGAAGATAGGGCCTACTGCACTTAAAACTTAAAAAGATTGAACGAAGCTCCCCGAAATTTGAAATTGCGATCAGTGACTGGCATCGGGTGAACAAAGCTTTTCGAAGTTGAACAGGCTATTAAAAACTATTTGCGCACCTCAGTGTCACAGGAGAGACTGGGCTCTCCCTTCTATCAATTGAAAAAGACGTTATGCTACCTGCAAACTGGCCTATGATTTCATTGCTGAGTTTGCGGCAAAGCAAGATATGGCGAGTCAGTGTCATTTATTTGTCCAATGTTAGCCTACAGACCAGTTTCC
The DNA here is from genome assembly GCF_046254945.1 of Alosa pseudoharengus. Taxonomy (NCBI): domain Eukaryota; kingdom Metazoa; phylum Chordata; class Actinopteri; order Clupeiformes; family Clupeidae; genus Alosa; species Alosa pseudoharengus. The sequence continues at coordinate 41,132,924 of NW_027468564.1, read as the reverse complement.
ATAGTGCACATCTTATCAACAGTTTGAATGTCGTGTGTGTTTCTGCTCATTGACCTCTCTGGGCAGCCCTCTGCCATTGAAGTCTATGCCCCCCCCCAAAAAAAAAAAAAAATCACGCGTGGACAATATTTATCTGTTGGTCAGCAAAAACGTAGCCTACATAGCATAACAACATACACATGCAATAGTAATCAACGTCTACAATGACCTATTCATTTGGACAACTTATACAGCCCAATACAGGCTAAAATGTACCTTGTTTTGTTCTAGCGTAACGTGACGTCTGGCTTTAAACAGCTGCAATACAGTCTAACGTTCTGACAAGTAGCCTACACCAATTGCCTACCTTGTTCTTGCCCATCTGGAATAACTCCTCTAGCTTTGCATACTTTCTGTTTTCGTTGTTTAAACTTATGATATCCATGATGAGTATTGAGTTAGTGAATTAGCTCAACATTGTGTGCTGATAACCATAGATTGCCGAGTAAAAGAAAATAACAAGTAGCCTAGCCTAGTTGCGTGCCTGCGTGCTTATTCTGTCTCCTGCTCAAACAAAATGTGCGCGCGTTAATTTTGATAAATGTTCACGCTCAAGTTACATAATAGAAAATTGTAAATAGCCTGATGGCATGCAGCTAATGGGATACTGTGCATATTTGGGAAGGTACAGTATGGTGGGCCAATTTGGAGTGAATACACATTACACACACACACAAGGGAAATTTTCTTTTGTTGTTGAATAGCCTGATGGTACGCACAGTGCGTACGGACGTACACCTGCAGGCGCGCCTGGCTTCTGTCATTTGGCCACAATCCGGTGCAACCAGGCCAGGACAGATATTTTAGAGCAGGGGTGTCAAACTCATTTTCATGAGGGCCACATCATTGAATTTATAGGTTACTGAGGGCCACATAATCGGCGAACATGTGCATGGTGAAACCATGAAATCGGTATTGCAGTATGGCTTATTAGTCCAGTGGACAGAAAGGTGAACCCGGAAATGTTGAGTACACCAAAGTTTTATGATGGAAATATATAGTATGGGTTCCCAGCATGCAGAAACTGCCGGATGCTAATTTACATATGTTGGGCAATTTGTGTAATTGAGCTAATTAGCATAAATTAGCATAATCACCTATATTGATCATATTATACGAGCTGCTTGGCAAAAATGGACCATGTTAGTATGTTTTTAGGGGTTACTGGAGATGCTGAGTCCATATCTGACATTTTCAAGATTCAAATCACTATTTAAACTCTCATTAAGCTGATTTTGCTGAATTTTTGGGGGCGATTTAGACAGATTTTTTGGAGGATAAAAATGTTCAGTGTTTAGGAATAATTTGGATCCTCAAGTTATTTCTGAATTCCACAATAATTTTGGAAATAGCTATTCACTGGCACAATTGAGTAACAAAGGGAAGAACTAGCCTCTACTACTCCTCACTGTCCTCATCCGTTGTCCTGTCGCCATCTTCTCCAGACTCTTCATCCCTGTCCTTCTGCTGTTTTTGCTGTGGAAATATATTGCCACATGTAACATCACTGCCTTTGCAGAAACAATAATTAGTACAGGCCAGGCCTGCAGCTGCACAGCTGCACTTTCCAGATACATGTATACACAGTTTTAACCCAGCTTTGCAGTTACAGCTGATGACATCTAACAAATCAGGAGGAGCAACAGGACTTGAATCGAGGGTGGGCAAGTTCCTCTCCTTTCTTCAAACCTGTCTTCTAACTCCCTCCAAATGCGGTTATATCAACAGCCGGTGGATCAGGACGGTCTGCTGCTTTCCAAAGCAGCACCTGTAGATGGGCACGTTTTCCATGGAGGAGCAAGTTGCGTTCTGTAGGAGACAGTGTCTTCAGTGCTGGAGGAGCCGGTAGTGGGAGACCTCACCGCCAGGGATGAATTACTGCCCAGGGGCCCAAGGGGTCAGGGGGCCCTGAAGCCCAAGCCTTTGCATGAAATCATTGCCTCAATATCAACACATCAGGATGTAGGCTATGAATCTGATTGAATTTAGTATTGGCCATCCCCAAAATGCACCAGAATACAGGAAACAAACAAATTAAAACATTTCTGAGGAAGGACCTCCAAACCCCCCTTCCACATATGCGACAATTAATGGGGGGCCCTTAATACATCTGGGCCCAGGGGCCCGAAAGTTCATAATTCGTCCATGCTCACCGCTAGGTGGAGGCCCAAGCAAAAGGATCTGAAGAGAACCCTTGTAAGGGGTACTAAGAAGCTTAGAGAGGCCTTCAGTAGAAGCCGGAGACCAGCTGTCGCCTGGACCTAGCTACGGGACAAAAAATGCTTGCCTGAAGAGGGTTTTGATGCAGTGGCCACGGCGGAGAAGGACTTCACGCTACTGGGAGAGCGGTCTGAGGAAAATAAGGTAGTGACGCTGGCCTGGGCGCTGACTTCACCGAGAGAAGACCTTGAGCCCCTGCCCCCGCCGGACAGCTTTAGGCTGGAGTTGGCAGTGGCCCTGGCTGCAGAGCAGAGGTGGAGCGGCAAGGAGGTGGTGCCTTGAGGACGGACGGTTGGCGGAGCCTGTTCGAGTCGGCCTGTTCGCCGGTGCTCTTTAGAAAAATAAGGGGGGGGAAAGTTTGTTGTGTGAAATCCGATGGCACGAGCCAGAGAGAAGGTCTAGGCCTTGGCGCGATCGGGGCGGTGTGGAGTGGCCGGAACAGCGGAGGACAGCTCTGCGACAAGGCAGCAGAGGAGGGACGCCAATGTCGGTAGCTGTAGCCTGATTGCGCAGCGTGGTCCAGCTGCGATGGAACTGGAGTCTGCTGCCCCGACTGGTGAGACGACGGAGTGGAGCAACGGAGGTGCAGTGCCAGTTACGGTGCTCAGCGCCGGGGAGTCTGTGGCAGTGGAGGCTAGGCCCCGCCAGGTGTTGGAGGAACGTTGCGGTGGTGCACACTGCGAAAGTGCGACCTGAGGGCATTCTCTGAAGGGAGCTGGGGACGAGAGGCGACAGACCAGGTGACTGCTAGCACGCCTAGCATTGGGCCGCTGGTGGTTGTGGTTCCCCAAGGTGAGTAGGGCTCTTGCGGTGTGTGCACCCCACCTGCTGTGTGGCAGTGCCAGAGACTAATTGCTGGACTGAATGTGGGAACACCCGCGCCGAGGATGGCAATGGCTTGTTGGGGGAGCTGTGCAACGCCAGCGTGCTGGACTGTGCTTGAGATTCCCACGATGTTTCGCGCTGGGGATTCTGGGAGAACTGAATGATCATCTCAATACCAACGTTCCCAAAAGGCTTGTCCCAAGGAGAACAGTATTACCTTAAACACACATGAGGAAACTGAACAGTCCAATCAGTAGACTAGGATAAGCTAGCCAACTATGCCAGTTTGTTTATTTGTTTACAATATTTCCAGGCTTCAACCAGACAGCTGAATGTGGTAGAGTTGTAATAGAAATAGTAGGCCTAAGCTATAGGCTAATCTGCATAAAGTGTGCTGTCATAAATATCAGACATTCAGTATTCTCTCTTTTTATATCAAGATATAAAATAATACAGATATATTACATTGTAATCCTCTGGTATTATAAGGTAGGCTATTGAAATGTCTAGCCCCCCCCCCCATCCAAAAAAAGAAAAATCGAGGTTCGTATCAAACCGTGGGTCAAAAATCGTGATACGAATCGAATTGTTAGGTTGGTGTATCGTTACAGCCCTACTGTATATCGCTACAGCCCTATCCTCCAAAAATCTGTCTAAATTGTACCAAAAAACTCAGCAAAATCAGCTTAATGAGAGTAAAATGTGACCAAACTAAGTTTAAATAGTGATTTTGAATCTTGAAAATGTCAGATATGGACTCAGCATCTCCAGTAACCCCTAAAAACATACTAACATTGTCCATTTTGGCCAAGCAGCTCTTATAATATGATTAATATAGGCTATTATGCTAATTTATGCTAATTAGCCCAATTACACAAATTGCCCAACATATGCAAATTAGCATCCGTCAGTTTCTGCATGCTGGGAACCCATACTATATTTTTCCATCATAAAACTTTGGTGTACTCAACATTTCCGGGTCCACAATGGGGCTCTATGGGCTGTCCACCGGACTATATTCAAAATTGGTGTGAAATAATGGTCCTAACCACTTTAAAACAGTGTGGCTGAAATAAAAAACAAAAAGCCTACAACAGTAACATTTTCAAATGCAACTTCTAGGCCTACAGTATTAGTTAACAACTGATCAATATGCATTCATGGACTGACATTGATGAAAATAAACTGCACAATAATGTGCATAACAATGTCAATAACAAATAATATCACCACTAAAATTAACTGTGGCTAAGAAAGGTACTGTGTGTGTGTGTGTTGTGTGTGTGTGTGTGAGAGAGAGAGAGAGAGAGAGAGAGAGAGAGAGCGAGCAATATGGTACGTACACCCACCCACCCCCACCCCCGCAAAAACAAAATCACGCGTGTATAATATTGTCTGTTTCCCGGTTTTAGGTCCGTGCATTGCAAAAAAAGTAGCCTACATAGCATAACAATATCCACATGCAATATTACAACAATGTCTACGATGACCTATTCATTTGGACAAATTGATACAGCCCTATATCTAAAGTTACCTTTAGTTTTGTTCTAGCGTACCATGACGTCTGGCTTTAAACAGCTGTAATCTAACGTTCTGACAAGCACACCAATTGCACCTTGTTCTTGCCCATCTGGAATAACTCCTCTAGCTTTGCTGCCTCCATCCGTTCTGTTTTCGTTGTTTAAACTTGTGATATCCATAACTAGTGAATTAGCCCAACATTGTGTGCTGATAACCATATATGCACGTCTGCACTTTTATATAGATAGCCGAGTAAAAGAAAACAACAAGTAGCCTAGTTGTGCCTGCGCTTATTCTGTCTCCTGCTCAAACAAAATGTGTTCGCGTTAATTTTGATAACGTGTTCACTAACTTTACGCGATAGAAAATTGTAAATAGCCTGATGGCATGCAGCTAATGGGATACTGTGCATAGTTGGGAAGGTATGGTGAGCCAATTTGGTGTGATACACATTACACACACACAAGGGAAGTTTTCTCTCGTTGTTGAGGGACTGACGTGCGGGCCGTTCAAAATTATCGTACCGATGTGTCGATGTAGCCTACATGGCCCGCGGGCCATAGCCTATGTTTGACACCCCTGTTTTAGAGAGGAGAGACGCCGGTGCAGCTCAGATGTTTTCTTAATTGGGGGCCAAACAGCGAAGCTGCGAAGGCACCCATTGTGTTTCTATGATTTCTTACTATTATTATTATTATTCAACATCTTTCCTCTGCCATTGATGTCTATGGCAGCCCATAGAACCGTGAAACCGGTGAAATTTGGCACACTGATTAGGGACAGTCCCATGATTAATATCACCAAGTTTCATGATGGCACCTCAAGCACTCTAGCGCCACCAACAGGCCAAAGTTGGACGTGCGTTCACGCACGTAACTTTTGACCCGTCAGTCCGATTTTCAAAAATGAGGTATCGCTGGAATCCTTGGACCATGCCGAGTTCAACGCACCCTATGACGTTATTTTCCGCCATGATGGATTTTCCGCCATTTTGGATTTCATCAAAATCACTTAAAATGTATCAGAGGTCACAAATTTTGTCCGATCGACACCAAACTTCACAGATATCATCTACAGACCATGCCTCATTAATGCATTGCTTTTTGTCTTCAGAACTAAAACCGTTCGCGTGTAACAGCCAATCGAAATTTGTGGCGAAGCCGCCAAACAGTAAGTGAGCTCATATCTCAGCAACCCATTGATCTATCATAACCAAACTAAGTACATGGACTCAGGACCCAATCAGGGGGACGCTCAAGAAATCTGGTGACCTTTGACCTCTAGGGGGTGCTGTAATTAAGAAACATGCCTTTTGGCCTGTAACTGCAGTTGTCCTTAGAATTAAAACACACTAGTGGTGTCTGGTAGTACTGTTGGAGGTCCTTAGGCCAACCCAAGCCAATTTGTGATGTCATCGTAATTGATTCGGCCGCCATATTGGATTTAATCAAAAACACGTACAAGTTTTCGCAGGTCACAAATTTCAGCGGATCCACACCAAAATTGGCCAAAAACGGACCATCTTCAGACCATGCCTTATCAGTGCATTGCTTTCTGGAACAATTGACAGAAGCATTCGGCTGTAACAGTCAATCGAAACTTGCGGTGAAGCCGCCAAACAGGAAGTGAGCTCATATCTCAGCAACCCATTCATCTATCATAACCAAACTTACAGTAGGGGTTAAGTCATTGAGAGACCTCAGACCCATTAGACCAGCCTCAGACGAGTCCAGGAAGTGACGTCAATTCCGGAAATAAGTACATAATTTACTTTACTCTTTATGGAGAATACAGCTGGAAAAAAACGTGTTTTCTTTTACAGTTCATGGAAAAAACAGTCACATTAGGTAGAAGCTTTTTATTATTATTCATAATTCACATTTATTTATTAAATAATCAATCGCGACTGACGGTCCACGAGATCTGCCAGTCAGCTGGAAGGAGCTCGTGATTCACGCATAGGGACTCACGGCAGATACTGTGCGAAATTTTGGTTTATGGCTATCGTTTAGGTGTCCTTCCTATTCATTAACATGAACATGATGACTGACTAAATAAATGACTATGATGTTTAATAAACCATTGTAGGCATACAAGTTATCATTATATCACATCAATTAAGTGTTTTCTGTAGGCTAGGCTACTGTGTGACATGCTTTAGGCTACAGCATATAAATCAACAATAAGCTATCAACATGTTTGCAGTATCACTGTTGCAGAAATCACATACAAGAAGGCATCCTCTTGATTGTTTGTACATTTTTGCACATTCCAACATAAGGAAACAGCATGAGGAAACTTGTCGTTTTTCTGCCTTATTTTCTAACTACTTTTACGAGTCTGCAGTATCACCGAGTACAGCTATTACAAGAGGGTCTGGCGTCCCTTTGTTATGATGCACTTCCTGCGACGAGGTCATTCGTCTCTACATGACTTAACTCCCTCTCCATACTTAGTCCATGGACTCAGGGCCCAATCAGGGGGACACTCAAACAATCTGGTGACCTTTGACCTCTAGGGGGCACTGTAATTTAGAAACATGCCTTTTAGCCTGTAGCTGCTGTTGTGCTTAGAATTAAAACGCACTAGTGGTGTCTGGTAATACTGTTGGAGGTCCTTAGGCCGACCCAAGCCAACTTGTGATGTCATCGTAATTAATTCGGCCGCCATATTGGATTTAATCAAAAACACATACAAGTTTTCGCAGGTCAGAAATTGAGCGGATCCTCACCAAAATTGGCAGAGACCATCTTCAGACCATAACCTATCAATATATTGCTTTCTGGAACAATTGACAAAAGCATTAGCCCATAACAGCCAATCGAAATTGGTGGCGAAGCAGCCAAACAGGAAGTGAGCTCATATCTCAGCCATGTATCATAACCAAACTTACTACATAGGTTCAGGACCCCATTAGGAGGAAGCTCAAAGAATGTGTTGACCACCTGTAGGGGGTGCTGCAATTAGCAATATTGCATTTTGATCTGTAGTTGCGATGTGTTTTATCGATCTTTTATTTTTGAATGTGAAACTGATGACAACATGTTCCATCCAGTTCATTCTAATGCATGCATGGTAGGGCGGGGCGGGACGGGGTGGGACGGGCAGGGGTGATTAGGTGGCGGGGCTGGCTGGCGGAGGTGGTGGCAATACTCAGCCCTGTTTCAGCCCTACAAAATCAGTTATGTTTGATGTGACTAACTTTATGTTTGACTAACGTTTCGATGTGTCGATGTTTTTGACTAACGAACATCGAAACGTTAGTCAAAGTTTAATAATGTTCTGCACCTTTTACTAAAGAATAAAGAAAATTAAGAAGACATCTGAGCTGCACCGCCGTCTCTCCTTCTCTCTAACACTTTTTGGCTTTGGCTAAATATTTCTAAAATCATTTGAGTTTCACTAGTCACATGTTTTAACAAGCAACACTTGTTATTGAACTAATAACAGACGTGTGTCGAAAATTGACTTTATTTTCCATATGGAGAAATAACATATGCAGAGTCTAACCAAGGTCAATCTTGCCAAAAAAGCCCTCAAACCTGAAAACACATGAGGCAAAAGTGCAAAACATCACAAAACTAACTAAACTAACACGCGCATATTTTTGTATTGCAATAATTGTAGCCTACAGTTGTAACAGCGCGTAACAGTCGTTTTACTCCCCGTATGCGCTCATTATAAAGAACGTTTAACGTGTCCCAAAAACAGCTATCAATTAATCCCCAAACGTCTTATAAACAAGTATTGCCAGGAGCAACACCTTGCAAAAAATGATAACAATAGGCCTAGGCCTTTATATGGTTCTGCTCCTGCCTAGATTCGAACTCAGAAATGCCTGAAAGTTGCAGACAAGGGCGTAGGTTTGGTCTGAGCTTTGGTGGGGACACTACCACCCCCCCCCCCCCCCCCCCCCACACGAAAAAAACAACAAAAAAACACTCAACTCTTTCACCAGCCAAAGATATATAAAATGATTAAAATGTGCTACTGTCCAACTACTATCCATGATTAAAATGTGCTAATGTCCAACTTGATCTAACTACACTGTGTAGCCTACATAATATGATTTTAATATGTAGGCTACAGATATGTAGGCTATATTTAACATTTATTTTCTATTTGGTCTGTTATGAAATCATGCCCATTTAAGCACAGCTCAGTTTTAAGAAACTAACTTAAAGGAACCATATGTAAGATTGTGGCCAAAACTGGTACTGCAATCACTTTCAAAATACTGAAGAGTGGTGTATCCCCTCCCCCCTGACTCGAGGTTGCACACGCGGATGGCGAAACACTACTGACTTCATGATTAGTAGATAGCTGGAGGGTGGCGCATCAGGCCAAAACACAACATGACATGACAAAACACAACATCAACAACAGTTGAGGGCTGCAACTTCACTTTTTAAATGACAATATCCTGGCTGGACTACTGTTGTCAGTGATATAAGTATTTGAAATGAACATGATTTCTTAATGTCTAGTGACATATCAGGGCCATTTTATGATTAATTGAAATATTTTTCTTACATACGGTTCCTTTAAATACATGCATGCTTAGCATTTTGTGAAAATAAATCATTAAGGCTACATTGACAAACTCTTAACCGTGAGCTGCCTGTATATTCTCTGATTCTAATATTTACAGATATCTAGGCGATGTAAGCACAACTCAGTTTTAAGAAATGCAGCCGAAAGACCATGTTGAATTTTGCTATAATTTATTTCAAAACCCGATTACTCTGGAACAGCTAACTATACACGGGAATGCATTACACCTTTGTGTTCGGTAAGGTCTGCTGTTTATTCTGATATATGGTTTGTCATGTGTTGCGTGAAGAGTGTGTAGGCCTACGATATTCCACCGAGACGAATGGATGTGGAGATGGGCGCAGAGAATAATTATTAAATCTCTTGAAGTTATTTTTCTCACGAACTGTTTATCACAGCAAACAGTGGCTAGCTAGCACCGTTTAAAAGCTGAGAAAAGGCTTTCATGTGACACATGTGTGATGAGTAGCCTACTTCTCGAGGAGTTTAACAGAGAAGAATAGGTGACGCACTTCATGCTTGTAGTGAAGTAAAGCTTAAGTGCTGCATACTGCGCAGGAGACTGCGGCTCACTGGTAGTTATTATAGGTAACTTAAAATCAGCGCGATTTACCCTTATAGGCTACTGCACATTACAAGATCTGTACGAGATGATCCGCAGCACTGAAGTGAGACATGATTTAACTCTTTGTGTAGCGCATGTGAGCGCTTTTTCCCCCATTTCAACCTGAATATTGGTGGGGACATTTCAGTCGTATTTTGACATTGGTGTGGACACGTCCTTCGGTCCCCACGCAAATCTACGTCCCTGGTTGCAGACCTGTTCTGGAAATACGTGCATTAACCCACTCGACCGTCAGACAACGCTATCTGCTTCGAG
>NW_027468564.1:41035385-41117885 GCF_046254945.1 Alosa pseudoharengus | reverse complement strand
GTGTGTGTGTGTGTGTGTGTGTGTCCATATGTCTGTCCTGCATCGTCCCTCCCTTTGTTTTCCCTCCTCCCTTTACATTGTTGGACATGTGAGTGTGTTTGTCTGTCTGTGTGTGTGTGTGTGTGTGTGTGTGTGTGTGTGTGTGTGTGTGTGTGTGTGTGTTTGTCTGTCTCTATCTGGTTCTCTGTGTGTGTGTGTGTGTGTGTGTGTGTTGGGGATTCTGAGTGTGTGTGTGTGTGTGTGTGTGTGTGTGTGTGTGTTTTTATACATGTATATCCTCCTCCCCTTACACTGTTGTACGTGTGTGTGTGTGTGTGTGTGTTTTTGTCTGTTTGTGTGTGTGTGTGTGTGTTGGGTGGATTCTAAGTGTGTGTGTGTGTGTTGGGGGTTCTGAGTGTGTGTGTGTGTGTGTGTGTGTGCGCTTCTATACATGTATATCTGCCCTGCATCATCCTTTCTCTCCACCCCTTACATTGTTGTACGTGTGTGTTTGTTTGTCTGTCTGTCTGTCTCTGTGTGTGTGTGTTTGTGTGTGTGATTGGGTGGGGTTGGGTGGATTCTGAGTGTGTGTAAGATCATCTCTCCTTCTGTTGTCCTTGCTCTCTGTATTAGCTGCATCCTCTCTCTCACCCTCTTTCTCTCTCTCTCTCTCTGTTTATGTGTTTCCTCTCTTTAGCATCATCCCTTCTCTTGTTTATATAGTATAAGTATAAGTATATATACTTTTTTGATCCCGTGAGGGAAATTTGGTCTCTGCATTTAACCCAATCGGTGAATTAGTGAAACACAAACAGCACACAGTGAACACACAGTGAGGTGAAGCACACACTAATCCCGGCGCAGTGAGCTGCCTGCTACAACGGCGGCGCTCGGGGAGCACTGAGGGCTCCGGTTACAAGTCCTACAACCACAAGTGCTAACCACGGCTGCCCTAACAAGTTGTTATGTTTATGTTTCATCCCTCATTTGTCCTCCTCTGCCTTACACACACATTTCTCCCCCTTACACACATTTGTCCCCCTTACACACATTTCTCCCTCACACACACATTTCTCTTCCTCACACACACATTTCTCCCTTACACACACATTTCTTTTCCTCACACACACATTTCTCCCTTACACACACATGTCTCTCCCTTACACACACATTTCTCTCTAATGCTCCTTTTCATTTTTTGTCCTTTTTGTCTTTAAGTATTTGATCGTTTACACGACATACTGTATTTTCAGCAAGTTGTTTGATTTTAATAATAAATTAAATATGCAATTGGTCAAAATGTTATTTTACTTTTATATGTGTATATCAACAAAAAGCAACTGCATTTGATTTAAAACTACATACAAATAAATAAAGATGACTAAGTAATGGTGTATTGGCCTTGTGTGTTATTTTAGGAAATAGTAGGGTGTCCACTGCCTTTTTGAGATGCAGATTTGAAACCAATTACTGCATTTATTCCTTCAGCTCAACACTTTCCTCTACAGTATGTATCATCCACTGGCAGCAGATGTTATAAATCAAGTCCAGATAGCAGACTGACCATCCTAAGTACTCATGTCTCATGTAAAGGACGAGGCTGGTTAACTCTTTCCCAGGAAGAGGTCATATAGTGAGGAAACGTCATCATCTTGCTGGTCAGCTGTTCTTCATTGGGTCATCTCATCCAGCTTCTGAGACACAGCAGAGACACATACACACAGTGACACACTTTTCAACATGTTCTTGACCTCAAACACACACACACACACACCTACACAAACATACACAAAACACTTTTCAACATGTTCTTGACCTTTCTATCTCACACATACACACAGTGACAATCTTTGTCACACTTTCGTGACCTCAAAAAAGTGCAAGACAATAATTCCCCTTTTCCCAAAGGATAAGGGCTTTTGATGCACATGACCTTTGTCAGTTTGCTAATAGCAAATGTGGCCGATTGGCTGCTGATCCGTGTCCAGTGGATTATTGAGATACGCCATTTTATTACGCTGTATTCGCCTGTTTGGTCATTACTTGGACATGAGTGTGCATTACCCACAGGTACATGTGAATCCCCTGACAAGAGGCTTGCGTCTGAGTGACAGGATAATGTAGTACTAATCTCTTTTGGTTGGGAACCGTCAGTCACATTACACATAGCCAGGGTTATGTAAAATGAACAGATATTTGCTGTAAATGTATAAAAATGTATAGATATTTGGTATGGGTGCTTGCGTTTCTTTAGGAATCTGTCATCTTGGTTTGTATAGAAATAAATATTAAGTGACACATACATGTACACGTAAGAGGTTGGAAATACGGGACGGTTGGTAATTGGTGACATTCCTATAGATATTTGCCTTCCTAAATGCACCTGACGCTTTGTTCTTTGACAAAATAACTGGAGTATGTGGGACAATATTTTCTCCTTAATCAGGCATGTGTACATCACTATATCTCACCTTTCAATGACTGTGTGGACAAAATGTCTTTACTTGTGAGAAGTGGTAAAAAAGAGAGATAAAGTGAATAGATAAAGATGTGTTCCGTAATAGAGAGGTGTTCCAGAATAGTCTCTGGTCCCTGTTCATTTGAAGCATATTCAGCAGAACATTTTGGGGGGAAAATACCAAACTGAAACATGTACATGCATCTACCTGTAGGTGGAGATGTGAGGACTTGTTGAAAATAAAGTAAGAAAATGGTGGCAGGAGAGTTCCAGAACAAGCTGTGCAGCCTTCATCTGTTCATCTGAAACATGTACAGCAGAGGGACTGATAAAAGCTGATGAGGGGAAATCAGGCTGGCACACACACACACACACACACACACACTGACACATCTCTGACTCCAGAGTCGGGTCTGAGTGTCGTTTTTTAATCATCCTCCTTTTTCCCCTTCTTTTTCTTTTTCTTCTTCTTAGAGGAGGAGAGATGCAGAGGCTCTTTTTGAGGCTCATGAATTAGCCAATTAATGTTTCCCTCAGAGGGGCTTTGTCCTCTGTCTGTCTCCCTCTCATCACGTACACACACACGCACACTCCACAGTTTCCAACACACTGCAATCTTCATCCCGAACAAGTCTATTCAGCACGCCCATTGTTCAAATATTCTAAAAAAATGTACAACTCATGCATGCTCACAAAAACTACAGAGTAACAATAATCATATCACACTTTCTACTGAACAGCACAACACATATGAAGCAGAGCCGCTCACAACCATCTACCCTTCAGGCTGTGCTGGAGAACATTTAGACTTAATTTGCCAAATTTCAGCCATTGGACTATTTGGTACAAGTGGGGTAAAGTTGAAGAGAAGATCCACAGAACATACTGTAGCACAAGAAGTCCCTGCAGTCCTGCAGCCTTTACTCAATACAATTCAATTCAATTGGCTTTATTAGCATGACTGCACTTTCACAGTGTTGCCAACACAGTGTTGTTACTCTCTAAATGGGATCCTGCACAATGTTACAGTTTTTCTTGATCGCTTTGATGCTTGTGTCAACTCTGACATCACATTTTCAAAACAGTTAACACTCAATGATACATTTAACACCAGTTAACACCAAATGATACATTTTGCTCGCAAAATGCAGTTACTCTCTCACTCTCTCTGTTTTCAAATCACTGTGTGATTTCAATTAGTCATTACACAATGGACAACAAAATGCAAAATATAATTCTCAAAATGAGCATTTTTGCAATGTCTCTTCACTTTGTTTCTCATTTTTCTATCAGAAAAAAACTTAACTATAGACTATAAATGAATAAAAAATAATTGTATTCATTCCTCGTAAGATGTAACTATAATTGACATGTAAGACTTACGCTACAGTAAGCACATTTCATTGAACTACAACTACTCAAAATAGACCTACAGTGAAAACCTTTTGTACTGTTTTCTTCACCAAATATTGCAATGCAATACTTTCTCTAAATGTGCCTTAGATCCATACTAGCAAATAGCAACACAGAACAGACATGGCATCTCTTCTGGGTCCTTGAATTTCCCCTTTGGGATCAATAAAGTATCTATCTATCTATCTATCTATCTATCTATCTATCTATCTATCTATCTGAATGATTGCTGATTAAAGAATTGTGCAACGGCGCCCCTGGTTACCCCAATATTCTACTGTATATGAACTTGCTGTAGAAGCATAATCATGATCTCAAATGAAAAGTAACACTCTGAAGTTTTATTATTGGCATTTCGATTGTATGTCAGTTCTGATATAGAAGGACTACACAAAATATGGGCTAATTACACATTTTGTCGGTTCAATGGGTGTGTATAAAATGGACTATACATCTGCACAACTTATATTAGATAAAACAACTTGAATATTCTGTGGATATTTCAAGACTCAGTCTGCTGCATCTACTTATTACTAAGGATATACACTGCAGCTAGAAGGTAGGGAAGCACCAAAGGCAGAGGAGGGGGAGGAGGGCATTTTTGACTGTATTTAAATGAGACATGCTCAGATTAATTTGACAATGTAAAGCACTATACAGATTGTGTGTGTGTGTGTGTGTGTGTGTGTGTGTGTGTGTGTGTGTGTGTGTGTGTGTGTGTGTGTGTGTGTGAATGTACACATGCACATATTGTCCACCTGATCAATAAACTCAGTAATACACTGACAATGGTTTCACCCATTTAAAGTTTGATTAGAATAGAATAGAATAGAATAGAATGGAATAGAATAGAATAGAATAGAATAGAATAGAATAGAATAGAATAGAATAATAGAAAAGAATAGAATATAATTTTTATTTGATTAATAAATACACACATCACTGCAAACACTACTTACAGTATCATCAGACAATCTTAAAATCAGGCCGTAGTCTTCTTCAAACCGTGCTCTCTTGCTGTTATGGTTTGGAATGTGTATTGATTGCACTGTAGATCACAGATTCAGCTTTTTGGCAGCTTTTCACTCTGAATTGTTTAGCGTGCTGATTTATCAGAGAATTTCACTGTGACATACAGTATGTATTGCTGCCAGAGATTGACATGGGCTAATGTGTGTCTTAGGACACCATAGACACTGAAACATGAGTATTTATTTAGTTGTTGGAAAATGTACTCAGATTGAGACAGGACAAGGTTTATATTAAATGGCAGATATCCTGCTGCTATTAAGAATGTGGAACTACCAGCCATATTCATTCCTTCAGATTCTGACAGCATTTGTACAAATACAGCAGCCCCCATATAGTGCAATTTACCATCCTCATAACAAATTAACACAAACTGAAGTTGCTCAGAATAACTCATGTTCTCTCTACTGTGTAGAAGGTTTCTGTAATGAGGGTAAATATTCACTGGGGGGCAGCACTGAGTCCCTGCAGATTCAGTGAGGCGTACTGGGTCTCCTCCTGTGGCATGCCAGACAGAGGCGGCTCAGGGATTGTAGACTCTGGTTTGGACTTGCTGAACTGGACACTGGCGTACTGGATGTCCTCTTCCTGGCTGGGCACTTCCTGCTGTTTTTTGGGCTTAAACTGAACACTGGTGTACTGGACTCCATCATCATCATCATCTTTACGATCTGTCGCATCTATCTGGCCAGTGCCACAGTCCATGGTAGTGTCACAGCAGGCAAGATTGGAGACTTCCTGTAAAAGACAAAGTGTCAAAGTGACAAAAAAGCGGAAATTCCTCAAGTATTTTTCTGGTTGTCTGGTATGATGCATTTTATATTATTATATATTATGGGGCAAGATTTAGTGAGGAGGTTTGGGACAGACATCTCAATCCTCTACCAAGCTTACTTGTCAATTCATTATGTGTTGATATGTGTAAGTGTAATGCTTACCTTTGTGTTGCTGTGAGTGTTTTTTACGGTTTTGGCTGAGTTAGTCTTCTGTCGCCTATATTCCAAACACATCAACACATTTTGAAATATTGGAGCTGTGACGTGTATGTTAAAAGATATGTTGTTGGAGGATGTTGGGCATCCTCCCTGTGCCCAGAAGAGCTGTTTCATCTCTGGTCTTCCTGTACCAGGTGTAGTTGTGCACTGGTGGGTTGGCATCACTGCTGCAGGTCAGAGTCACTGAGTCGCCCTCCTGAAGGTCACCAGAGGGGGTGATTGATGCTGAGGTCATCCTGGGTGAGTCTAGTGCACAAGGAATATGAAAATCGTACATATTAATGATATTGCAAGGCATTTGTATATGTAATACAATCTCCATCTGATCAATAAACTCCTCATCAATGAGATTGATTACAACATCATGTTATGTACTCTAAAATACATTTGATTTCATGACTGTCTGGATGTTTTTGGAAGATGTTAACAGTGAAAAAAGGAAGCATGACAGGTGGTGTCTCATCAGCTATATGTTTTATCGATATAAATGGATTCTGTGCTCTGATTTGTGGATTTAATTCCTGTATGTATTGAAACAGTCTAGCTTTTTCTACTTTGTCACCTACAGAGTTTGACACGTATGATATTTCGAAACGCCATGTTATTTCCCATAGACATTTGACGACCGGAAGTTGGATGGATACGGAAGTTACGGAGGCGGGACTTATTCTGGAGAGGTCTATTGGCAAGGTAGGCCTACTGTCAATGCTAGCTGTCCAAGATTATTTAACTATATTTTCGTTAGCTTGACCCAACAGATTTTTACAACAATGCATTTGGAAATTCGTAGCTTATCTAAATTGATAGAATTTGTATTTAAAACCAACCATTTGTGAGATACTTGGTACAGTATTTACCTCTTATGATTGAGCTTGAGAGACTACAGAGCCTACAGCTTGGGATACGATCTTGATTAGGCTACTTGGCGGCAAGCTTCTCTATTTAATTTATCCCGATGAGTGAACGACTGGAAGTGAACCTCACCAAGTCATATTGCACAGAAATCTTGTCAAAGAACCAAAAAATTACGGTATTAACCGGTTATCATTATTTTAGATAAACGATTCTGTTCTGGAACATAAAAAAAAAGAAAGTTTCTGGTTTCGTTTCTGTTCCTAGCAAAACATCAAAAGTTTTGAACCGGTTCAAAGCCTTGGACAAAAGAAAGAGAGATAAAAACATGCCTGTTTCAGCTGTGCTTTAGTGCCTGCGTTAGACTCCTTGGTTCGTGTCGGGTGGGTAACCGCTTCGCTGCACCTGAAAGCATAAAATGTCAATAATCTGAAATGACTCATTGAAGCACACAACCACACACACAAATATGGGATTCACCCTACACTAGTTCCTCCAACTATCTTCATCTTTCATTCTTACATGGGGTTATATGAGGGTAGATGGGGTTAGTGGTTTGTTTTTTGACGAAAGATGGAATTTGAAGGAGGAAATATGAGGAAAACCCATATGTTTTTGCATGTTTGAAGCACCAGTTAAATAGCAGTGATTAACTGGGTCTGAAACATTCACTAGAAATGAGCTTTGAGGGCAAGTCTTTCAGTTTGCTTCAAGATTAAGGGTTTTGGGCCCAACTTTTGCAGCAGCGATAATAATGTTTTTTTTTTGGCTCAACACTAATTTCACACCTGCACATTACATTGTTGTGGAAACCGTAAAAGAAACCATAAAGAAAAATGCCTTGGCTCATTTGTAACATGATGCTAGCACAGAGCTTTAATCATAATTTACTTGGGGGGAGGGGGGGCATTTATACTTGCGGTTTGAAGTAAATTGTCTGCTTAATACTTGAAGCGAAATATTATATTAGGCTCAGATCTGACTGAATGTGATGCACCTTATTTAATCAGGAGAATAACATGTCATGTACTTGCAGTATGATATTTTGTAGGTACATACAAAGTAATCATTTCTCAATATCTGTTTTTTTTATTTTGTATATTGTATCTCTAGAAACTGAATGCAGGAAAGTTATTGAAAAAAAGATGGTGCAAATAACCTGCATTATGCCTTTAGAATAACAGCTTTGAATCTTTGGGACAAAATCACATGGACTGACCACGGTGTTGTGAGATTCCTGTGGAGATGAGGAAAAGATATGAATACTAGGACAGTATGAAAATGAAAGCCTGTGAATAAATTATCTATAAATTTGCAGGGTCTCCTAAGCATTTTTAAATACCTACTATCTGGCTTACAACTCCGTCTCTTACTTGGGAAGACCTTCTTTGTCTTGACCTCTTCTGAAGGCCCAGCTCTCTGTCGTCTGAAACATTCCATGTCATATGTGAATTTGAACTTGTGCACTTGTTTTGATGCAGAGCATTGTGGCATCTCGAAATGCTACATACCTGCGTAATCTGTAAACTTTACAAAAAATACCAGATTTTGTTGTCAGTTCAACTGTATTTAATAATTAAATTATAACATTAGGAGAAAGCTAACACGTGTCAGAGCATGTGCCGTGTGAGGTTTGTCTCAGTCAATGTGAGAGACTTCAGATCCTTGCAAATGATAGGACAGCGTGTGTGTGTCTATGAACCTCACAGACAAAAGGCAGAGGAATGCTTTTTGAGCACAGGAATTTATTTATCAGATTTCGTGTTGTTTTTTTCTCAGAAATGCCAGTGCCAGAAGCCAACTGTAAATGTGTGTGTTAGTTATTATGACAAACACCTGTTTTACCACCGTTTTATAACCTTGCATGTAAATGAAGTGTTAGGGTTGGCATTACAACATGAAATGTCCCATCAACAGTTGATGGGAACATTAACACATCCTAACTTTACATGGGCTGCTGGCTAGTTATGTAGGCCTATAGAATGTATTGTAGTTAACAAATGTTACTTTTAGTTTGTGATTTCATCTGCAAATGAAGAGTTTGGTACCAAAACGCTATATCCACCATTTTTTACATTCTGTTTTTCAAGTAATTTCAGTAGAATTGTAATTGGGTACTGTTATTTGATTTATCTATACTCAATCAAAAAAACACTGCATTAAACAATTAAATAGCCTGACTTTTTAATGTTTTATAAAATGGAAATATAGTGTTTTGGAACCAAACTCTTCAAGTCATTATTTCAGAAAGCTGTGTGATAGGTTAATGTAGTATAACTGTTTGTTTTTTTTTGCATTTTAAGCATAGTTGAATATTGGGGAGGACCATGGGCCTTTTCATAAACATCATGGATTGAAGAACAATTTAAATATAACCATAAACACAAACAAACGTGATTTATAAAAACAATATTTGGAATATTAGGTATTTAAATTCAGCAAAACAGTAGCATCCACGAGTAACACAACCAGTTTGTCATGGGTACTTTCCCTATGTGTAGCCTACACACCATAAAGCCAAGATAGCACCCAAATAGTTCTTATATGACTGTCAAGACTGAATGGTGGAGGGTGGAAAGTAAAATAATGAATTTAAATTTGCCAATCTACTACCACCACTGCATGGGATGAGGGCAGACGTTTCCCAAGGGTAAAGGAACTTAGGTCAGGTATTTTATTCTTTATCTCAGGTTGCATGCAACAGATTTGATCCCTTAAGTTTCACATGGAAAGTCTTCATGAGAATTTCAAAATATTCCAGCTGCCTTTATTAATTCTATGTTTTCAACTGTGTTTTAACTGTTGATGGGTTCGTTTGCCATTAGTTTGTTAAACTAATATAACATGTTTGTCTTGTTTATGAAATATGTACTTACAGCATGCCATGTTGATGATGCTCCATCATTCACAATATTTTCATTGAATTTATCTTAACTACATATGCAAGAAAATAATTGAACTGTGTAGCCTAAGAGAGTATGAGTGTATGGATGTTTTTTTTTTCATTCATTGTATTACATTACTGTTTGCATTATGGAAAGTGGAAGGATGTGAAGTGCAGTTATCTCATTGATCACACAAAACCAAACCGACTTTCAAGTGTAGTGTTAGACTAACTATAGGCAAAGTGAAAGCATACAGAACTCACTGCTTAGATGGTCTCTTCAGACTGTGGAGGGGATTCTACACCTTTTATAATGTGTGGGGATTTGAGGAGCTTCTGTGCCTCTACATCTTTTTTTTTCTGATTTCCCGACATGCATATATATAAACATTTAAAGCTGATAATGCACAAGATAACTTTTTGAGCAATGTTGCTGGGCAACATTACTGATAGCTACTATTGCATCTGACTGGCACATTCCCACTGATATTATCAAGCCTCATTTTTTCTTTTAAGGAACAAGAACGATATATGAGAGATTATGAGTCTTTCCAGTGATGTGTTACAGAGCTGCTAAGGGCAAGCAGACAAGCAAACAAGCCTTTCACAGATGTGGGTGACAGGCATGATGGTGGTGACTTTTGGGAATCAAATTTGTTTTAAGGCTACTGCATATCTACCCTGCTCCTTATAAACATGGCCAGGGGTGTAGCAAGCGTGTGGGATGTGGGTGTTATAACGTACACATTTTTGCTAGAACACGATTCTATCCCCCACACTTTTTGTCAGATTAAAATGAAAGTAAAATATGGAAATAAACGCTCGGAGCGTTACATGGCCGCCCCATGTCTTGATAAATGCTCTACAAATGTATCCTTTTATTTATCATTTATCTCTATTTTTTTATTTTCATTACGATATCTTGTCTCATATATATACTTGCTATACAAATCTCTGAAATGATCGCTCTCCCTCACACACCCATTTGCAAAGTTTATTATATAAACATTATGCACTGTTAACCAAGCAATGTCAAGTGCCCATGTTATGGCTGTGCACAAGATAAATACACAAAAAAATGAGAGGTAGCCTTATTTCACTTTCATTCTACTTTGTACCTCAGTGCCACTGTGACTGGTATGTTCAAGACACTTCAGATCCTAAAAAAAGAAACCTTTGTAGGATTCAAGTTGTCTTGAACATAGCCATATGGCACTCCTCCATTGAGTAAGTCTGTGGGAACATGACTAATACTTTATATTTCCATATAAGTATTCAACTTATTTTAAAAACAACAAAAAATATTTAACAAAATCTAAATTATGCAATACATACAGTAAATTCATCAGCATAATCAACACCACCATCATCATCACTAATACACTGGTCTGATCTTCATGGTGATGGATTTCAGGGAGTAATATAACCCTTTCCACTGGCGCCAGATGACCCCGTGGCCATAGCGACTGTGGGCGCCCCACATGTAGAGCCCGTTGGGGTTGGTGTGGTGGCAGTAGTTGTACCAGAAGGCCCCGAAGTAAAACAGAGCGCAGTTCCGAGGTCCTTGATCCTGATCCCTGTCAAAGGTGCTGAACTTCCTTCCATTGTGATAAATGAGGGCGTCCCCTGGTGGATGGAACACAGTACTGCACATTTGGTTTCCAGCATTGCTTTTTTATAAAACTGACAGTAGATTTCGAAATGAGGGCTAATAGAAGCATATTGGGTAATATCATTAATTGGAGTGAATGAATGAGTGAGTGACTGAGTGAGTGAGTGAGTGTGTGTGTGTGTGTGTGTGTGTGTGTGTGCGTGCGTGTGTGTGCGTGTGTGTATGTGTGTGTGTGTGTGTGTGCGTCCATCCGTACCTGCTCCCCCGTCTTTGTATCCAGACACCTGCAGCTGGTAGCCGTCGGCCTCTGAGGCCACAGAGAAGGTGGAGTACTGGGCGTGGACCTGCCCCCCCTCAAAGTCCTCCATGTCCACCCTCAGCTCGTACCTCTTCTTCCTGGTGAGCTGGTGCAGACACTCCAGTCCTGAACATTAATTTTACAGAGATACAGACATGATGACATATGAACCCTAACCCTAACCCTAACTTGTCGTGACAAAACCGAATGACACTTAAACACAGAAAACGGTATGTCATAAATATTTATGACTTGTTTATAATGTTTATGTCACATTCATTACAGTTGTTCATGTCATTCTTATGTGGATACTTTCAAGTAAAGTGTAACAAGTTAGCCTTTCACTGGGCTTAAAGCAATGACATTTACTGTGCCTGAAGTTAGGCTATCAGACGTTTTTGAGGATCTCATATTGTAAAGGCTAATTGCCTACTTTAACATCTTGCCCCAGGCACATTGCTTTTAACAGTTTGCTTTGTGCTTTGATTTAAGCTTAGGCTATTCTGCCACGTCATAAATCAATTTGTAAAGACAATGTCATTTTTAAAGGAATGTTATTAACCACTCTTGTATAAAGCTCTAACCCATAACCAGAGGAGAGAAAAATAAGGAAGGAACCAAAATGTAAATCATTCCGTTTTCAGTCCCTGTACCCAACATTTTGCTTCTTTGATTCGTATCTCCAAAACTTTATTACAGTGGGCTAGGAAACTTTTTACACTCTTTTTTTTATATATATGTAAATTTAGCAACACAGAAAACTGTTTGTACTTTGCTGGGATTAACTTCTAAGCAACCTGAGTTCTTAGATAAACTCTAGAACCAAAATATTTGTGTGTTAATCATTCGGTAGAGCTAAGTGTATCTTCTGAGTTCATTTGATGTTGATTTCATTTAGATACATCTAAGGGATATGGCCTAAGAGTAGTAAATTGGGTAGCACAATTTATGGTTACACTTTACTTGAAGGTATCTACATAATAGTGACATGACACTCTCATGACACATGAACCCTCACCCTAATCCAAACATGTCATGACAAAAAAAACAACACTTAATGACAGAAGTGTTATGTCATAAACGTTGATGACTTGTTTATCATGCTTATGACACATTCATGACAGTGCCATGTCACTCTTATGTAGATACCTTCAAAAGTGTAACCATAAATTGTGATGTCATACGGATTATGAGTCTAGGGGTTGCATACACATAAGTAAGTGCACAACCTTATATTGACGGGTTTCTGGAACTTCTTTACAATCTTAAATAAGTAAGGGAGATAAAAGCCTACAATATTGAGTGAGTTACTCAGTAGGTCTTTAATATCCGTTCCACCGGCAGAAGACACAACAGTGTGGTGTGTTTTGGTGTGTGTGTGTGTGCATCCCATGTGTAGTGTGTGTGCATGCGTGCGTGCGTGCTTACAGTATGCGTCCACGCATGTGTGTCCATGACTGTCTGTGTGTGTGTGTGTGTGTGTGTGTGTGTGTGTGTGTGTGTGTGTGTGTGTGTGTGTGTGTGTGTGTGTATGTGTCCTTGCTTACCCAGCCAGTATTCTCCATCCTGGTTCCCAAAGCCCTTCTTGTACTGATCCCAGGGCCTGTAGAAGTTCACTGTGCCATCCATTCTCCTCTGGATCACCTGCAAAATAGAGAACAAGACCCTCATATCAAACCCCATCTTCTACATCAATAGAGGAATCTATGCCCACCCATGTTTAATGCCACTTTTGTTTTAATACCACAGAAATGAAAATAGAGATTTTCTCTATTTCCATCTATAGTTCCATTTTTTGATTATGATTACGCTTGAAGCATTAGTAAAATGTACACATTACCAGCATTCCATTGGTGTTATGTAAGGGATAACGGACACCAAAATGTCCCAATCAGAATTAATGGACGAGTCCATATTGGGACACCTCGAAGGCTGTTATCCCACTTATTGCCTTTATAGTCTTTATATGCCTTTATAGCACGCAAAGGAGACAAGCGGTTCTGTGTGGTTCTGTCGGGCAGCCATTGCCTACTGGTTAGGGCTTCGGACTTAACAGGAGGTGGTTGCTGGTTCGAACCCCCACCAGTAGGAATGGCTGAAGTGTCCTTGAGCAAGGCACCTAACCCCTCACTACTCCCCGAGCGCCGCCGTAGCGGGCAGCTCACTGCATCGGGATAACGGTGGGAAGTTAGCTTGTTTACAGTCGATTCCATTGTTGTGAAACCAGCTTCCACCGTTTCCTTGGTTGTTATAGTTACCATTCAATAAGCATTGATATTAGCCTGGTTGACACCAGACCTTTCTCAATTGAGATTGAGAGTGGGTCTGGCAAAGTTTCGCTGGCTTACGACTTCCAGCATGGACGTAACTAGCAGCTGATGTGTCTGCCTGTTTTGCTTGGCAACCATTATTGCTGGTAGTTACCCCTTAGCTGATCTACACTGTAACCAAACAGTCTGTCAGGATTTTCTTTTCAATACAGAAATTGAATTGGTCAACTAGATAGTGATGGGGACGAGACCGCCTATGCCGAGTCCGAGACAAGACCGAGTCTTTGAAGGGTCGAGACTGAGTCGAGACCGAGTCCGTTGGTTTTCAAATACAGTCGAGTCCGAGTCAAGACAGAGTCTTTGAGGAAGCAAGTCCGAGTCGAGACCGAGTCCTTTAGGAGTCGAGACTGAGTCGAGACCAAGACCATAAAAACATGTCAGTTTTCATATGATTTAATATCACCCCAATTAATAATCAACAGTTAGGCCCAGGCTTGGAATTTCACCATTTTAGGGGCAAGGCCACTTGGCCTTCAGTTGGGCATATTTGGTGGGGGGCACAAAGGCCACATGTCAGGGCACCAAGGCCAAAGTTAACTATACAGTAGTAGGCTATAAAAATAATCAAAGTTGTATTTAGCCTATTCACAGCAGTAGACCTGAATCACTGTACTGTATGAAACATTACAAAAACATGAAACATGACATATTACATACAGTAGAACTGTAAATCATCTGATCATCTAATATTTAGATGTCTAGGCTATATTTAATATTTATATTTATTTTATATTTGGCCTGTTATGGAATCATGTATTGAACAATTTAAGCACAGCTCAGCTTTAAGAAACTGATGCAACCTAGATGCATGCTTAGCATTTTTTGATCATTAAGACTCCTTTCACAAACTCTTACTCAGTTGTATATCCTCTGATTTTAATATTTATATATATTTTAATATAATATATCTAGGCAATATTTGTAACATTTATTTTGTATTTGGCCTGTTATGAAATCATGAAGAACGATTTAAACACATTTTGAAACCTAAAGACCAAAGTTGGAGACATGAATGTAGACCTTGCTGCAGATTACATTTTTAATTTAACCGGAATACTCTGGAACGGCTTACACCTTTGTGTTCGGTAAGGTCTGCTGTTTATTCTGATATATGGTTTGTCATGTGTTGAACGAAGGGTTCGTTAAGTATTCCACCGAGATGAATGGGTAGGGAGATGGGTGTAGCACCTTATGTAGATGTTCTATTGCATGTTGTTGCCATATGGCAACAATTAATTTATCTTAGTGTTTCTAATTGACAGTAACACAAAACCTATATTTTTCTATTCATATGTGAAAAAGGGGATTTTAGTTTTGGTATAAAAAAATAATTGTTAGGTCACATGATGAGGATATATTGTTAGTACTTCCTACAGAGAGGTACCTCTGTGACCACCACTACCTGTCCGCTACCTGTGGATGGTCAAAATTCAGAATTTATGCATAATTTCTTTGAAAAAAAATTAAAACACTATCTGGACTATGTAAACATGAACAATGTATCATTAAAACAAGTTTATATATAATGATTTTTTTGTAAATTGGCAAAATATAATTGTTGCCATATGGCAACAGTATGCAAATACGGACCTTTTTGTGTCCATTCAAATTAATGGTATCATAGGATTACAATAGGACTGCATTGCACTAGGATACTGTGGGAATATATACAACTTTTGACAATATTTTGAAGTAAAAAAAACATTATTTACACTTTTATTTGTAATTTCAGACATTTTGGAGTCTTTTAGGATATTGTAAATGTTTATCAATTTGCAAATTGTCTATGGAATGAGGTTCAGACAGTATAGTGACTGGAGCGGTAAAGATGTATTTTGTGTTATTGTTCACTACACAGTCAACTAGACATGCTGTTTTCACCATTTTTGTTTGGGATTTTGTGAAAGATAAAAGCACATTGTTGGCTCTTCCACCAAAGAACTGTCAGGATTAGCTATAATCCAGCAATGAGGAGAAAAACATTGATATGTGTAGCAGATAGAGGCTGCAGTCACCCATCCTGTCTCTTTAGCTACAGCTTTAACACTTCAGAGGCCCAAAGTTCAAGGGCAAATGGGGTGACCCTTCTCTCCTCTCACTATAAATGGTGTAAGAAGTGGGCTGGCTTGCTGTGGAGCCATCCAAGGCATGCCCAGTGTGAGCCTGTAGTATGACCCACACCGGAGACCCCTACGTTAGGTTGACCCTTGTGTGTGTGACCCCAAATATGGATGAGGCATGGCTTTACAGGGTAGGGAAAGGCTGTCAGGGGGATATGTGAAGGATACTTATGTCTCTCTGTGTGAATGGCATGGATTGGCACACTTTCTGAGGGGCAGGGCTCTGTGACTATGTGGTCTCACTACAGTTGAATATGTTCTCTGACTGCAATATAACCCTATGAATTTGGAAAATGAAAGACATCTAAATGAAATAAAGTAATCTAAATGATGACATTATTTAATATAAACATTGGTTTTGATCAAAACAATTACTTTATGTCCCTACAGGAAGGCTATTTATTTTCCAAGGCGGACTACACTATGACAATATTACCATGACATTAACACTTTATTGCCCAAAATACAGTTGAATTTGTATTATGTTAGGTTTATAACTAGATGTATTAGAGCATAACTAATGCAAGCTTAATTTAGTTAATTTCTAAAAGATTTGTAATGAAATAAAAATAAGATTTTAAAGAAAAATTGGATTTGACAGCATTTTCCACGATTGTGCATTGTTGCCATATGGCAACAAATTACCAACTACCCCTTTAAAAAAAAAATGTTTTACTTTTTTTAAAAATGTCCTTTATTTGATCCATTTTAAGTAAGAAAAGTACTTTAAAAAAATTTTTCAAAGTATAGATGATAATTCATGCAATGTAATTATATTATTTACTTTTCTCGCGAACCGTTCACCACAGCAATTAGCGGCTAACATTGTTTAAAAGCTGAGAAAAAGTTCTTTCATGTGATGTGATACATGTTCCAGTGTGATGAGTAGGCTTAGCGATTGCGAGTATTTCAAATGAGAAGAATGGGTGAATTTGGACGCACTTTCGGTCTTGCCATGTGCTGTCTTTTTCTCCACTGTGTAAAACTGAATTAGTTTGTGCTGTGATGCTAAGATTATTTTGACAGGCTATAGGCTAAATAAAAATCGCTATTAAACGGATGCAAAGCAGAATATTGAAAGAAGGGAGCACCAAGGCCAACAAGGGGCAAAGACGTGGCCGCCGTGATTTTTTTTTTTTTATATGAACATAAAAAAATGCGTTGGTCTCGAGGACTCGGTCTGAAATTACGAGTCCTTCTCCTCCCACTGTGGTCCGAGACCGAGTCAAGACCGAGTCTTTGAAGGAACAAGTCCGAGTCGAGTCCGAGAAAGCAGAAATCGGTCTCGAGACCGGACTCGAGTACTACATCACTGCAACTAGACCTAGAACAACTACAGCTATGTGAAGACCTCCATGCAAAAATGGACAGGAACATTTATACTTGCAGTTTGAAGTAAATTGTCTGCTTAATGCATAAATGTGAAGGGATATAATAATAGGCTCATTTGACTTCATGCAGCACTGCACAGATCTGGCTGTGATGTTTTTTTTGTATTATTATTTAACCTTTTTTTTACCAGGAATAATCCCATTAAGATTCAGAATCTCCTTTTCAAGACAGCAGCACAATAGTTCCATATTAAAATATACAGTGTAAAACAGACAACATAAAACAGAAAAAGACAGTATGCGATTTAACATCATCTCATCATGATCACCAGCTGCGCTCAGTAACAGCACATGTGCATTTAGTACTCAAATAGTCCTTTATCCTTGTGAATAAGCCAATTTCCCAAAATGTTGGCGTGTTCCTTTGAGTCAGATGAACCTGATATCTTGTTTCACTCACCGTCCACCTGCCTTCGTCATGGACATGGTTGTTGCCACAGTCCATGTCGCAGTACACCTGCACAGGTACGCTGGGTCCAGAGGGGAAGATGGTGTACACACCGCTGAGAGTGTGGCCGCACCGGACGTTGCTGAAAATGTCCTCACAGTTGGCTGGCAGTTCTGTCTCAGAGTTGACCACCAGGGAGAGCACTAGAGCGAGGAACCAGAAAATCTGGTGACCAGAGAAAGAGAGAAAGAGAGAGAGAGATTCTCAGGTTGTTTACTGTAGACCTTATTTAGTCATGACATTCAACATGTGATGCACTTTCACTATGCTATTTTGTAGGTACATAAAAAATAATCATCTGTTTTGTTTTTTTGGAATTTTGTATCTTGTATCTTGACCCTAGTCAGAAACTGAATGCTGGAAAAGTATTTAAAGTGAGATGGTGCAAATAACCTGCATTATGCCTTTAGAATAACAGCTTTGAATCTTTGGGGCAAAATCACATGGCCTGACCACCACGGTGTTGTGAGATTCCTGTGGAGATGAGGAAAATATATGTATACTAGGACAGTATGAAAATGAAAGCCTGTGAATAAATTATCTATACATTTACAGGGTCTCCTGAGCATTTTTAAATACCTACTATCTGGCTTACAACTCCGTCTCTTACTTGGGAAGACCTTCTTTGTCTTGACCTCTTCTGAAGGCCCAGCTCTCTGTCGTCTGAAACATTCCGTCATATGTGAATTTGAACTTGTGCACTTGTTTTGATGCAGAGCATTGTGGCATCTTGAAATGCTACATACCTGCGTAATCTGTAAACTTTACAAAATTACCAGATTTCGTTGTCAGTTCAACTGTATTTAATAATTAACATTAGGAGAAAGCTAACACGTGTCAGAGCATGTGCCGTGTGAGGTTTGTCTCAGTCAATGTGAGAGACTTCAGAACCTTGCAAATGATAGGACAGCGTGTGTGTGTCTATGAACCTCACAGACAAAAGGCAGAGGAATGCTTTCTGAGCACAGGAATTTATTTATCAGATTTCATGTTGTTTTTTTCTCAGAAATACCAGTGCCAGAAGCCAACTGGTAATGTGTGTGTTAGTTATTATGACAAACACCTGTTTTACCACCGTTTTATAACCTTGCATGTAAATGAAGTGTTAGGGTTGGCATTACAACATGAAATGTCACATCAACAGTTGATGGGAACATTAACACATCTTAACTTTACATGGGCTGCTGGCTAGTTATGTAGGCCTATAGAATGTATTGTAGTTAACAAATGTTACTTTTAGTTTGTGATTTCATCTGCAAGAGAAGAGTTTGGTACCAAAACGCTATATCCACCATTTTTTACATTCTGTTTTTCAAGTAATTTCAGTAGAATTGTAATTGGGTACTGTTATTTGATTTATCTATACTCAATCAAAAAAACACTGCATTAAACAATTAAATAGCCTGACTTTTTAATGTTTTATAAAATGGAAATATAGTGTTTTGGAACCAAACTCTTCAAGTGATTATTTCAGAAAGCTGTGAGTGATAGGTTAATGTAGTATAACTTTTTTTTTTTTGCATTTTAAGCATAGTTGAATATTGGGGAGGACCATGGGCCTTTCCATAAACCTCATGGATTGAAGAACAATTTAAATATAACCATAAACACAAACAAACGTGATTTATAAAACCAATATTTGGAATATTAGGTATTTAAATTCAGCAAAACAGTACCATCCACGAGTAGGCTACAGTATCACAACCAGTTTGTCACGGGTACTTTCCCTATGTGTAGCCTACACACCATAAAGCCAAGATAGCACCCAAATAGTTCTGATATGACTGTCAAGACTGAATGGAGGAGGGTGGAAAGTAAAATAATGAATTTAAATTTGCCAATCTACTACCACCACTGCATGGGATGAGGGCAGACGTTTCCCAAGGGTAAAGGAACTTAGGTCAGGTATTTTATTCTTTATCTCAGGTTGCATGCAACGGATTTGATTCCTTTAAGTTTCACATGGAAAGTCTTTGTGAGAATTTCAAAATATTCCAGCTGCCTTTATTAATTCTATGTTTTCA
Source organism: Alosa pseudoharengus (assembly GCF_046254945.1). Taxonomy (NCBI): domain Eukaryota; kingdom Metazoa; phylum Chordata; class Actinopteri; order Clupeiformes; family Clupeidae; genus Alosa; species Alosa pseudoharengus. The sequence goes on along the minus strand of NW_027468564.1, from coordinate 41,098,052 downwards.
ACTGTGTTTTAACTGTTGATGGGTTCGTTTGCCATTAGTTTGTTAAACTAATATAACATGTTTGTCTTGTTTATGAAATATGTACTTACAGCATGCCATGTTGATGATGCTCCATTATTCACAATATTTTCATTGAATTTATCTTGACTACATATGCAAGAAAATAATTGAACTGTGTTGCCTAAGAAATGAGTGTATGAATGTTTTTTTCCATTCATTGTATTACATTACTGCTTGCATTATGGAAAGTGGAAGAATGTGAAGTGCAGTTATCTCATTGATCACACAAAACCAAACCGACTTTCAAGTGTAGTGTTAGACTAACTATAGGTAACTAACTACTAACTTACTAACTAAAGTAAAAGCATACAGTACTCACTGCTTAGATGGTCTCTTCAGACTGTGGAGGGGATTCTACACCTTTTATAATGTGTGGGGATTTGAGGAGCTTCTGTGCCTCTACATCTTTTTTTTTCCCGACATGCATATATAAACATGTAAAGCTGATAATGCACAAGATAACTTTTTGAGCAATGTTGCTGGGCAACATTACTTATAGCTACTATTGCATCTGACTGGCACATTCCCACTGATATTATCAAGCCTAATGTTTTTCTTCTAAGGAACAAGAACGATATATGAGAGATTATGAGGCTTTCCGGTGATGTGTTACAGAGCTGCTAAGGGCAAGCAGACAAGCAAACAAGCCTTTCACAGATGTGGGTGACAGGCATGATGGGGAATCAAATTTTGTGGGGATGGGGAATCAAATTTTGTTTTAAGGCTACTGCATGTCTACCCTGCTCCTTATAAACATGGCCAGGGGCGTAGCAAGCGTGTGGGATGTGGGTGTTATAACGTACACACTTTTGCTAGAACACGATTCTATCCCCCACACTTTTTGTCAGATTAAAATGAAAGTAAAATATGGAAATAAACGCTCGGAGCGTTACATGGCCGCCCCATGTCTTGATAAATGCTCTACAAATGTATCCTTTTATTTATCGTTTATCTCTATTTTTTTATTTTCATTACGATATCTTGTCTCATATATATACTTGCTATACAAATCTCTGAAATGATCGCTCTCCCTCACACACCCATTTGCAATGTTTATTATATAAACATTATGCACTGTTAACCAAGCAATGTCAAGTGCCCATGTTATGGCTGTGCACAAGATAATGCACAAAAAAATGAGAGGTAGCCTTATTTCACTTTCATTCTACTTTGTACCTCAGTGCCACTGTGACTGGTATGTTCAAGACACTTCAGATCCTAAAAAAAGAAACCTTTGCAGGATTCAAGTTGTCTTGAACATAGCCATATGGCACTCCTCCATTGAGTAAGTCTGTGGGAACATGACTAATACTTTATATTTCCATATAATTACTCAACTTATTTTAAAAACAACAAAAATATTTAACAAAATCTAAATTATGCAATACATACAGTAAATTCATCAGCATAATCAACACTACCATCATCATCACTAATACACTGGTCTGATCTTCATGGTGATGGATTTCAGGGAGTAATGAAACCCTTTCCACTGGTGCCAGATGACCCCGTGGCCATAGCGACTGTGGGCGCCCCACATGTAGAGCCCGTTGGGGTTGGTGTGGTGGCAGTTGTTGTACCAGAAGGCCCCGAAGTAAAACAGAGCGCAGTTCTCAGAGGAAGACAGATCATGATCCCTGTCAAAGGTGGTGAACTTCCTTCCATTGTGATGAATGAGGGCGTCCCCTGGTGGATGGAAAACAGTACTGCACATTTAAATTCCAGTGTTGCTTTTTCATAAAGCTAATTCTAGATTTTAAAATGAGGACTGATTGAAGCTTATTGGGTAATATAATTGATTGGAGTGAGTGTGTGTGTGAGGGGGGGGGGGTGTGAGTGTGTGTGTGTGTGTGTGTGTACTGTATGTGTGTGTGTGTGTGTGCGTCAATCCGTACCTGCTCCCCCGTCTTTGTATCCAGACACCTGTAGCTGGTAGCCGTCGGCCTCTGAGGCCACAGAGAAGGTGGAGTACTGGGCGTGGACCTGCCCCCCCTCAAAGTCCTCCATGTCCACCCTCAGCTCGTACCTCTTCTTCCTGGTGAGCTGGTGCAGCCACTCCAGTCCTGAACATTCACACAGCACAGACAGAGTGACAGACGGATGGTGTGTTTGTGGTGCTTATGCGTGTATCTGTTCCTTTAACAAAATTATCTGTATCTGTATCTATATTCGGATATGAAACCTGTAGTGGGCAATCAGGAAAATATAGTATCTATGTAACCTAATATCATTGGGAATGTAATTGTTGTGACTATTGTACCTACTGGCTAATCAAAGGTTGTTTAAATCTTACCACAGCTATAGTATATAAACATAGGCTAAATAGTGTACTTTAGTGTAATGTACAACTATTATGCTATAATGTCGTTACACACATAATTTCAAAACATAGCTTTGAAATGTTTTGCTGGCCGATATCAATGATATACAATATAATCCCAGACAAGCCCTCATCATATTGCTTGCAACACAGCATTTACTTCAGATCCAGAAGCTTACTGATTTTAATGTTTCTGAGGGATATGCCTGTAATGACTATTGCCTTACCGATGTATTGGCTACACTGGCCTTTCACACGCGTGTTTGTGTGTGTGGTATTCCCCCCACGAAGCACAACATAAGGAATAATTAGTGGGAAAAATTAGATTAAAAGATTCAAAAGTAATCAGAGCAATTTTCAAACGTCACTTTTTTATATTTAGACTTGTTAATAAATGAGGTTAAAAGGTAAAAAAAATACTGGTGTACAGGCATAGTGCAGCCAATGGGCTGCTTGGGATGAATGCAGCTTGGGATGAATGATGTGCACGCAAAGCCACCAACCTGCTTTAGCCTGATGTAGAGCCGAGTTTGATGCAGTCGGCGGAGCTTTCCCCCCGAATAATGACGTGGTTATCCGGGTAAATTTGTTATCTGTTATTTAGCATTATCTGTGCTTTTCCAAATAACGTATTTGGATTCGGGTGCATCCCTATTGTCTTGCCAGTGTGTGTGTGTGTGTGTGTGTGTGTGTGTGTGTGTGTGTGTGTGTTAATTGGCAGTCGCACAATATGGAGAAGGCGCTGTTTTTTGTACCCATGAACTGAGACCAGAGGCATAGGCTACTGGGTTTACAATGCTGATTTGTTTGTGTTCAATGAAATATATTGTAAAATGTGAACACAAATAAAGGAATTAAAATGTGTGTGTGTGTGTGTGTGTGTTTGTGTGTGTGTGTGTCTCCATGCTTACCCAGCCAGTATTCTCCATCCTGGTTCCCAAAGCCCTTCTTGTACTGATCCCAGGGCCTGTAGAAGTTCACTGTGCCATCCATTCTCCTCTGGATCACCTGCAAAATAGAGAACAAGACCCTCATATCAAACCCCATCTTCTACATCAATAGAGGAATCTCTACTGTATGCCCACATTGAATATTAGTTTAATACCATTTTTCCCAGGCATGAAAATATAGGTTTACTGTATCTCAATAACTTATTGTATTTTTGTTGTTTACTTTATGAGATCTTGCTAGGTATATGATGTATATAGGTGATGGTGGCATAGCTGAATGACAGAAAAAGTTTATTGTAAATGCAATCAATGAGGATATAGAAACTGAATACAACTAGAGTTACTTGAGGACCTCCGTACAAAAATGGAAAGGAAAATGTACACTTGCCGTTTGAAGTAAATTGTCTGCTAAGAGAAGTGTAATAATAGGCTCATTTCATTCACTCAGACTTGCAACACTGTGCTGTGCAGATCTGGCTGAACTTGATGCATGCTGGACATAACACAGCGCATGTTTGCATTGTACAGAAGTCTAGGATGCATCATGTTCAGCTAGATCTGTGTCGCGCTGCGTTAAAGCCAACATTTTGGGAAATTAGCTTATACATACCCTTCTCGTCTCTGTGTATGCAGTAGCTCAGTCAATGGTGAATAAGCCAATTTCATGATGCCAAAAAATGTTGGCGTGTTCCTTTGAGTCAGATGATATCCTGTCTGATATCTTGTTTCACTCACCGTCCACCTGCCTTCGTCATGAACATGGTTATTGCCACAGCCCATGTCGCAGTACACCTGCACAGGTATGCTGGGTCCAGTAGGGTAAATGGTGTACACACCGCTGAGAGTGTGGCCAGTTTTGAAAATGTCCTCACAGTTAGCTGTCTCAGCAGTGACAGAGTTGACCACTAGGGGGAGGATTAGAGCTATGATCCAGCAAATCTGGTGATCAGAGGGGAAGGATGAGAGAGAGAGAGAGAAAGAGAGAGAGAGAGAGAGAGAGAGAGTCGCTTTACACAGAAAGGAAGGAAACACAACAACAAACAAACAAAAACAATACAACAAAGACAATGGAGCTATATGTTGGGTGGAGGAGTTTTTGCCTAGACAAAAAGGTCTTGAGATGTTCTTTGAAGAAAGAAAGAGAAGGACAGTCACAAATAGGTTGGGGGAGGGAGTTCCAGGGCACTGAAGGACCTGCCACCCAGGGTGGAGAGTCTGGTGTGGGATCTTGACCCTAGTCAGAAACTCTGAATGCAAAAAAATATATATATATTTAAAAGGAGAATTCTTGAAAGCGAGAAGATGCTAACCTGCATTGTGCCTTTAGAAAAACAGCTTTGAACCTTTTGGGACAAAATCACATGGACTGACCACCACGGTGTTGTGAGATTCCTGTGGAGATGAGAAAAATATGAGTACTAATACCCTATTGACATTTTCATGAATTTCAAGGTCACAGTTTGTAATGTACTGTAAATTGTAATGGTTTCTGCCATGTTATCATTAAGTATAAGTATTATGGAAAATTCAGATCTGGTGGAAAACCAGACAAATATTTCACACACATTAGTTTCCCCAACTATTTGGTCAAACAAAATAAATACTTACTTAGAAGGGCAAGGAGGGGAACCTGTTGCCTTTGAACTGAAGAGCGAGCTGTTCTAAATTGTATAGCTAGCATGTGAACGTCTGAAGAGTTCTACAATTCCTTCTTTTTTCCTGATCGCCCCACCTACGCCCACCACATACTATGCCCCTCCCCCCATGTCAACTCATTCATGGTCAAGGTCTTTTCCTGTTCCTTATCACCATGACCTATGGACTCTCTCTCTCTCTCTCTCTCTCTCTCTCTGGGTCCAACCCAGCGCTCTGCTCCGTTCTAAATTCTTTGATCCAAACTGCACACAGTTCTAAATAATAAAAGTATATTGAAAATATATTGATATACAGAAAGTTGTAGGACATACATTTATGTAAAAACAGGTAGTTGTAAAGTGCATACACCAGTCAGCAAAAACAAAATCACTCTGTGTCTGTGGTATTGGCTGAGATGGAGTCCATGCATGTGATCGAGGTAGTAAATGTGTTGTGTTGGAGTTGAGGAGTTGGACAGCCACAGGCACAAAGGTTGCCAGCCACTTCTGTATTCTCCAGGACAGGCTGCAAAGTCGTCATCTCCTGAGGGGTCATGCAAAATCCTGCCAGCCAGCCTATTCATCTGCAGCTTTGAGAGGAGGGAGTCTAAGAGGAATTCCAAAAGTCTTGTTAACTACAAGATAGTTAGATTGTTAGCTCTTGTTAAGAGCATGTTAACTACATTTTGTAGTCACCGTTTGAGTTTGAGAAACCGATAGAACGGAACCTGCAGGTGAAAGCAGAGACTTTCTAATGAGGAGACACAGCAGTCAAAAAAACCTCCATAGCATGGGGTTAGTTTGTAACGCAGTTGTCTACACATATCACACCCCTTCCACGGCAAAACGTCGACATGTGAATACATTGAGTCAATCGTGCTGTGTTGTGAATACATTGAGCCAATCATGTGGTGTGTTGTGAAGACATCGTGCCAATCATGTGTTGTTGTCGGTGGAGCAAGATTTGTGTCTTGCGCCCGCGCATTTCTGCAGAAATAGATGCCCAATAAGTGCCCAAAAAGCGTTGCAATATGGTCGCTGAGTGGAGGGACTTTCCTAAAAGGACTTTGGTGAAAGTGAATGTGATGGTGCTCTCAATGAAGAAATAATACAACTCATTTGGGCTCAGTAAAATCATAATGTATGATTTTACTGAATGTGTTCAGAGGCTGTCAATGCTGACATTTCTTGAGGATTAGCTTGGTGTTGGAAGTGAGCAGACTCAAAGGTTGTGCCCAAATACTTGTATTCATCCACTGACTCCACAGGTTCCCCATGGATGCTGTTAGTAACCACCTCAGTGTAGCTCCACAGCACTGCTAGGAGTAGATTCATGTAGCCACGTCTCGCTGAAACAGCTGAATGACGTTTGAAAAGTCATTACCAGCAGTTTCCATTCATCCACTTTGCATCCATTTGATTTTGCTTAGAGCCTAGGAATGTTTGGGTCCAAACTAAACTAAGTGCTGTGACATACAGAGGGGACAGGCCTCTCTGAAGCAAGATTACAATAGCTGCTCAATGTAAAATCTAATTAGCACTCTGAATAATTAAGAATAGCACTCTGGTACAACCTGATCCAAGAAGACACGCTGAGACTCAACAGAGCTGCCGTTGATCACAAAGTTTTAATTCACAAGTACTGACAATGGACACAGCCTGACAAAGTCTGGCCATACACCACAATGCAGAGTAGAGTGAATCAAAGGTATCTGCAGATAACCTGTCCCCTTTGTACCCTGGAAATTCCAGAGTTCATGAGAAAGCACAATTGAATTGTCCCTGAGAGACACTCTGGCAATGAGTAATGATGCACATTACTTTTACCCCTTGCATCGCGAGGAACCAATCACATCGGTGTATCTGATATACTGTAGGCGGGCGGGCCATGAGGCGAACTAAACAGATGATGACAGCGCTGCAACAAATCAGTCAAAGTCCGGAATCAGTCAGTAAACATTTGTTGTAGTGTGATCCAATTGCATGCAGTGAGATTTTCAAATGCATGCTTGGTGCTGCCCCTTGAGTTGGGCCATTTTCATTATTCGTGGCCAGACCCTTAATCTTTCTAGATAATCAGGGTCTGGATTTTCCAGGCTATCCCCCTTGAGAAAGTGTGTACAATCTGAAGTCTAAATCATGATGCCATGTTCTTTATACGATACATAATGTCACATGGCCTCCTAGTTTCCATACGTCATGTCAAATCAGAAATCGAGGTTCTCCCCCTTGACAGGTGATTGACATGCTGACATTTTGTTGATTAGTCATCATCATTTGATGTTTTTGTGTTTTGTGCACAAATGAGACGTTGCAATGGTCCTGTCCCCTACATACAGTGTTTCTAACTGTCTATACATATAACATGAGTTATTTTAGGGGACAGTGCAACAAGTTTCTACCTCAAAATGATGTGTAGGCCTTTCTAACTGTCTAGAGTCTAGACATATCACATGAGTTTTTTTTAGGGGACAGTGCAACAAGTTTCTACCTCAAAATGATGCGTAGGCCTTTCTAACTAGAGTCTAGACATATCACATGAGTTTTTTTAGGAGACAGTGCAACAAGTTTTCCACTGCAGTGCAATGCATAGGCCCTTTTCAATGGAAATTTACCACAGTTTCTTTCCTCTTCTCATACTCCAAGTGCAATCAGCATGTTGCTTCAGAAGTACAAAGGGGACAAAGATTGTCTGTTCGGTTTCAATGCCAACAATCTTTTGCCAACTTTACGGACTGCCTCACAAACTAACAAACACAAAGTAGCCCATTGTTTATGGCAAATTTCTCTCAATCCTCTCTCAATCCTCTATCTGGTTTCTGGTTTGATAACGTATGTAGTTGTTGTCTTTATTACACTTAATCGCTCAGCTCACTTGACTGATTTTGGAATGTTATTGTCTCTTCTTTGTGAATTTGCATGAAGCCTCTGCAACGCCATGTCACCATCGACTGGCCTGGCACACATGCTCATACTCAGTCTTCTGTCTGGTTTCTGGTTTGACAACATATTGTATTTGTTTTTATACACTTACCGGCTCATACTCATTCAACACTCCCCCCCCCCCCACACACACACACACATATTTGATGCCTGAAACTATCTCCGCAACAGAAACAAGACACTGCTCCAACTGGTCTTAGAGATGTGGGAACTCATTGTGCAGAGTACAAGTACAGAGACAACAAAATGCAGTTTGTGTCTAACCAGAAGTGCAAAAAGCAGAAAGGTGCAATGTGATATACACAGTATAGTCACGAGGTGCAGTAAGATATATAGTGCAGTGTAGACAATAGTGTACAGTTAAGAGGGTGGTATGGTTTACAGAAATATGCATTAACTATAAATATGTGCAGTGTATTAACAGTAACCTTATAAGAGCAGAATAGATATGCAGTATGAACAATGTATGAACAACATGACACATACAGCGGGGAAAATAAGTATTGAACACGTCAACATTTTTTTCAGTAAGTATACTTCCAATGAGGCTATTTGCATGAAATTTTCACCAGACATTAGTATTAACTCAGATAATCCACCCATATAAAAATCCAAACATTAAAAAATATTTTTTTATGAAACATAAATTATTTGCTTGACCATGTTCTGTCTTTTTGGCACTGGAGTAGCCCATTGACTCAGATGTGATGTGATCAGGTAAGAGGTTTGGAACAAAAAAATGTATTTGTTTTATGATGTAACCTTTGCAGATGATTTCTCATCTTTTGCTACTGGGAATGTCCAACCGTTCCAGGTTAAACAAATACGGGTCAGCTGAATGTAGGCTAGTTTACCTCCCAGTGTTAAACTCAGTGATTACGAATACTTCACAACTTGTATAGTAAAGTTAGCCTGGTCCTTACCGCCTGTGACTACGTTTCTCTTCGTCATACAGTCTGGAACAAAGTAATAATAATCTGTCTCCGTAATGGGCGGATGCTTATTTTGAGGTTTAAAATCATTGGAGTTCCCTTAACCAATCAGCAACGTATGGTAATGACTAAGGTTGCCAACTGTCCCGAATTGTGTGGGACATCCCGTATTTTGGGTGATTTTGATTTGTCCCGTTAGGGACAGCTCCATTCCCGATTTTCAATCACAGCTCATCGGCCTTGTTAACTTGTCAATAGTAGGCTATTGTAAACACACCTGGAACAAAGTGTCCAGTGGCGCCGCAACCATGCGCATCTCACACTGTGCGCACGGCACCAAGGGACAGATGGGGCACCACAATTTAGCCAGAAAAGCTTTACTGCAAACTGCTTTTCACTCTTCTTAGAGAACGATTACAATGCCAAAATGCAGCAACAGCATCATCCATAAGGATGATACTTTTTGGGTCCTCTGTCTCCATATGCAGCAGATCTAACTTGAACGTTATGCTAGGCCTACTCGTTTTAATTGGGAACGAGAGGGAGCGAGGGTGGAAGTTTCCAGCTGCCTTGTCATTGTTGGTAATTGATTTCACCTTTTTAATATAAGAAGCTTTTAAAAGGAAATCATGAGAACAACAAAAACAATGCGATGAATTGCGGAATTATTCGGTTCACACTATGCTACTGACCATTTATAAAATGTAAGGGGACTTTGACATAGGCTGCACGCACTGTGATTTGGACTGTGATAGAATATGAAGAGTGGTCTTTGCCTTTGTGTAATGGAATTGGTGAGTCTTGAAGTCTTCAATAATCCGTTTCCCTTAAATAAAAACTAAGCATTTACATGAAGCACATGATAGGCTATGCCAATTGAAACACTTTCCACTCAGATAGCTAGGTGGCTACCAGGTTCATAATTCACTTTTAATTGCAAACAGAAAATATCTAGCTAGCATCATTACATGCTTCTATTTCCACAGGAATGAAGGTTGTTAATACTAACTTAATATACTTATCTTGGTGCTATAGGCCTAAATGTGGCACAAACAATGTTAGAGTTTGTGGAATAGCCATAGGCTATATTTGAATGGAGCTGGCAAAATATTGAATATTATATTGAATATTGAATACCGTGTAGACAATGCTCTTAAAGTGGTAGCGTACCATTTTTAAATCAGTTAAACAGCCTCAAATTGGTACTATTTCTTAAGAAATGTATAAAATAAAAACAAAATAACTTTGTCATTATTAGCATTTGAATTTCATATGTATCTTTTTTTTTTTTTTTGGGGGGGGGGGGGGGGGTTGTCCCGCATTTGAAGTGAAGTCATACCATTTGGGGTTGAGGAAGTTGGCAACCCTAGTAATGACGTATGCTGTGCGCCGGAGTTCAGGCTTTTACGCTTACCACTTCCGCTTCAGGCTCTTACGCTTCTCACTTCTGCTCTCAGTAGTAAACAGACCGCTGGCTAGAATGCAGGCTACCTGACCGCCAGGGCAGTCTCTTCGTAGTGGATATATCTCTAACTTGCGCCAGCCAGAGACCGAGAGTTGTATACCAAAAGCGTCACGTCGCCGAGATTATATCAGCTCTTGTCACACGCCAGTTTTCCCTCTTATCTCTTCTCGCCGCTTATCAGACGATTGTTGTTCTACGCAGCCCGGTGACTTCGTCGGAGCTTACTTCGTTCTCCACGGGCTGTTCAGACTACACTCTCGGATAAGTTGGATTGTACTGAAGTCCTACGTGTTATTTAACCTGGAGCTTGCTCAGTTAAACTAACAGTTGTTCGGCATAAAACAACGCAGCCTACCTTGAGCCACGCTCTGTGACTGGCTAACGTTACTGTCCACAAGCACGGTAGCCTCGCCTGGAGCCCAGCTCGGCCACAGGCTAGCCTCTGACAAACACGGAGTGGTTTACCTTGAGCCCAGCTCGTTAACCGCTAGTCCCAGTCAAGCACAATCACAGCAGCCTTGCCTTGAGCTCCGCTCGGTAACCGGCTAGCTCACGTCAAGAAGACACACCTCCTCGCCTTGAGCCCCGCTCGGTAGGGTAGCTAGTAGCTAACATTCCATTCCTAGTAGGCCTATGCCGCATTGATTCTGTTAAGGTAATTTGAGAGTAGGGGGGAGAATAACGAGCAGCAAACGTTTATTTGAAAACATGATAAGTAGTGATGCATGTAGTACACTTGTGCGTTTAGGTTTAGCTATCACCATCTGATAAATCAAACTTTTCCCAAAGCCAGTTGGAAGGAGAGTTATAAGACGTCCTTGCCATTTATAAAATTGACAAGACAAGCCTCTTGTTCCTGCTTTAATTGCGTGATGCCCTCGAGAGTTGAGACAACTTCGCGGATAGCTTCTAGCGTCTCTTCCTCCGTCGCCATTGTTGCTATGCTGTTGAACTACAAGCTTCGCTGGACTACAAGCAACTCGGCAGGCAAGTTCCGCGTCATCACTCAACTGTTCGCTGATTGGCGCGGCCGCACGCGAGCCGTATACTGTGGGTTGGGCCAGACTACGTGCGAGGCTGAAATCAAATTTTGGCCGGAAGTACGTAGGATGGTAACACCAGGCTATAGTAAAGTGACATTCGATGTAGACTTAAGATATTCATGAAATATTTACAAAGTCTGGAGAGATTAAATCAATGGTATCCAAGTTACACAAATACGAGTCAGTTGAATGTAGGCTAGTTTACAAAAACGGCAATGCTGCTTTGCGATTGTTGGACTTTTATTTTGACAAGTTGTCGTCGTTCTGTCTTCCACATTCATGAAAGGTTTGGTATGAATGTTGAGTCATGTCTCATGAAACAGTCATGATGAATGCTTTATGTGCAGTTTATGACCGCTGCTATGAATATGTTATGAACTCACCCGTCAAGTTAAGTGTTACCACTTGGGATAATGAGTGTTATAGTGGGTAAAAACGTTGATAATTAAGCTTGAAACTTCTATAGTAACAAGTTAATGAAATTGTTTTCAAAAACCTTCTCCATGGTTGAATCAAAGCTGCAGCCTACCTCCAAAATGAACGCCTTATTGGAATCCTCATTGATTAGAACAACTAATCATGCTTGTATTAGCAAGCAGGTAAGTTGGAAAGTACTAGAATTATTATTGCAATGCTGAAACATGGATGCAGATCTTTATCATTATTGCACAATTTCTCTTCAGCCTTGGTGGTTCATACGTGTAATACAGTGGAGAAAGGGGAAAAATAGCCACTCATTTTTTGCATTCTTATTTTGACAAAAGCAGGGCTTTGAACCAGATTTTGTTTCCAATTGGTTCGTTCCGAACAGAAACAGTATTTTAACGTTTCCGGTTTTCGGTTCAACCCTAAAATTGACGTTCCTGAACCGGTTAGAACAAAAAAATAAAGTTCCCAAACCGGTTAATAACGTTCCATGTCAGCTGCGGGACATACAAATAAGTAGGCTGATCATTGGGACTTTAAAATGATATTGTTAGTCTACACAATTTGTATTAAGTCTATAAGCACTAAAGGCTACATTATGTAAGGGCCATAACTGTAATTCTGACATGCCTACATTTTTTGTCAGTAGCCTATTATACATGAATTAAAGGGACACCAGGCAACGTTTTCATGTTAATTAATCATCTTCGTAAGTCAGTATATGGTTAAATGACTCATTACGGGGCAAATGAAGGCTCTCTCGCCCGCCCCTACTGCCTGTAGAAAGAATATCCCACTTGCAAGTTCGGTGTACAGTATCCTGCCCGCCGACCGAAGCAGGATCAGTTTACAGCACAGCGGTAGGCTAACGAAACGCTAGAGATTGTTGCAAACGTGTGTATAATGGCAGAGCCGGCGAAGAAGCAGCGAAAACCACTGACGGAAGACGCAAAGAAAAGGAAAAGAGCTTCAGACCGAGCTATGGGGAGTTTCGTAGAGAAAAAGCATCAGGCTTGCCTGGCGTCCCTTTAAGACAAGGAAAATTTCTGCCATGTCGTTTATAGACCTCTCCAGAATAAGTCCCGCCTCCGTAACTTCCGTATCCATCCAACTTCTGGGCGTCGAATGTCTTTGGGAAATAACATGGCGTTTCGAAATATCATACCGGAAAAACATCTGTAGGTGGCGAAGTAGAAAAAAATGGTGGGCCGATTGGCCTACACACTTCTGCCATCTAGTTTCCACTGGGTTTTTTGATTGTCGGTGCCGTTAAAGTAGAAATATATCCGTAAGAAGCACTAAGCTAACGCAGGCTTCAGACGCCGCGACTCCCCCAGTCAAGGTTGCATAGCAACGGCAATGTTTCATAGTTAGTCTTCACCGAAATGGAGTTCGTGACACCAGAGCCTGTCTACGGAGGTGGCACTAACCCTGCGTGAAATCATCATGTTTGATAGGTTGTTAGTACATTCTGAAAACGTTACTGTTCTGATCAAGGTCATGCAAAATAAAGCTATTGACTCAATACGATTCAGCCTCTGATTCCTAGTCTGCTTATCATTATCTGTTATTCGTGAAACAAAATCTCATCTCGTCATGTCTTTAGTGTATTCGTCGGCAATTTCTTTCTTTTTCAAATATCTCAATAACAGCCAACAAACTCGCACAGTCAAACCAAAGTTAAGTCATGTTGAAAAGAGGCTGAACCTTGCAAACGATTTACATTTATAGACCACTGAAACCACGCATGAATCACACGTGAAAATGACCATCACGTTAGGTTGTGACTGGTTGGTTGTGAGCAAGATCTAACGCCCTCCTCCGCCCGCGTACATCGGAACTAGCTCCCGGTTAGCATTAATAATCGTTTACTACTTAAACGGCACCGACAATCAAAAAATCCAGTGGAAACTAGATGGCAGAAGTGTGTAGGCCAATCGGCCCACCAGCTTTTTCTACTTTGTCACCTACAGAGTTTGACAGGTACGATCTTTCGAAACGCCATGTTATTTCCCATAGACGACCGGAAGTTAGATGGATACAGAAGTTACGGAGGCGGGACTTATTCTGGAGAGGTCTATTGGCAAGGTAGGCCTACTGTCAATGCTAGCTGTCCAAGATTATTTAACTATATTTTCGTTAGCTTGACCCAACAGATTTTTACAACAATGCATTTGGAAATTCGTAGCCTATCTAAATTGATAGAATTTGTATTTAAAACCAACCATTTGTGAGATACTTGGTACAGTATTTACGTCTTATGATTGAGCTTGAGAGACTACAGAGCCTACAGCTTGGGATACGATCTTGATTAGGCTACTTGGCGGCAAGCTTCTCTATTTAATTTATCCCGATGAGTGAACGACTGGAAGTGAACCTCACCAAGTCATATTGCACAGAAATCTTGTCAAAGAACCAAAAAATTACAGTATTAACCGGTTATCATTATTTTAGATAAACGATTCTGTTCCGGAACATAAAAAAAAAGAAAGTTTCTGGTTTCGTTTCTGTTCCTAGCAAAACATCAAAAGTTTCTGTTTTTTGTTTTCGTTCCGTGAACAGGTTCAAAAGAAAGAGAGATAAAAACATGCCTGTTTCAGCTGTGCTTTAGTGCGTGCGTTAGACTGCTTGGTTCGTGTCGGGTGGGTAACCGCTTCGCTGCACCTGAAAGCATAAAATATCAATAATCTGAAATGACTCATTGAAGCACACAACCACACACACAAATATGGGATTCACCCTACACTAGTTCCTCCAAGCTCTATCTTTCATTCTTACATGGGGTTATATGAGGGTAGATGGGGTTATATGAGGGTAGATGGGGTTAGTGGTTTGTTTTTTGATGAAAGATGGAATTTGAAGGAGGAAATATGAGGAAAACCCATATGTTTTTGCATGTTTGATGCACCAGTTAAATAGCAGTGATTAACTGGGTCTGAAACATTCACTAGAAATTAGTTCACACCTAATTTCACACCTGCACATTACATTGTTGTGGAAACCGTAAAAGAAACCATAAATAAAAAAAATGCCTTGGCTCATTTATAACATGATGCTAGCACAGAGCTTTAATCATAATTTACTTGGGGGGAGGGGGGGCATTTACACTTGCGGTTTGAAGTAAATTGTCTGCTTAATACTTGAAGTGAAATATTATATTAGGCTCAGATCTGACTGAATGTGATGCACCTTATTTAATCAGGAGAATAACATGTCATGTACTTGCAGTATGATATTTTGTAGGTACATACAAAGTAATCATTTCTCAATATCTGTTTTTTTATTTTGTATATTGTATCTCTAGAAACTGAATGCAGGAAAGTTATTGAAAATAAGATGGTGCAAATAACCTGCATTATGCCTTTAGAATAACAGCTTTGAATCTTTGGGACAAAATCACATGGACTGACCACGGTGTTGTGAGATTCCTGTGGAGATGAGGAAAAGATATGAATACTAGGACAGTATGAAAATGAAAGCCTGTGAATAAATTATTTATAAATTTGCAGGGTCACCTAAGCATTTTTAAATACCTACTATCTGGCTCACGAATCTTCCTCTTACTTGGGAAGACCTTTTTTGTCTTGACCCAAGAAGGCCCATCTCTCTGTCATCTCCCTCTTGGATTACAAAACTGCACGTTTTTTTCTCTCTCTAGGTCATGTTCATGAAGAAGGTAATCCATCCATTGTGGTATTTATATACCAGACCATATGGAGTTTACTATCCCCTTTTCCCCATCTTTGCTTCGCTTACTTTGTTTCAGTCAGTCTCTAACAGGTGAACTACAGTATACAGCCTGTGTCAATCAAAGTGTCAATACATCATATGTTGCTTTTGATAAAAGTGTCAGCTAAAATGACTAACACCGGGCAGAAAGCAAGACGTGTTGATAACTGAAATGAGTTTGGTTGTTCAGTTATTTTTAGACAAATAAAAAATTCCATGCCATATGTGAATTTGAACTTGTGCACTTTTTTTGATGCAGAGCACTTTGGCATCTTGAAAAGTCACATGCATGTGTAACCTGTAAACTGTACAAAATTACCTGATTCCGTTGTCAGTTCAATTGTATTTAGTAACTAAATTATAACATTAGGAGGAAGCAAATACGTGTCAGAGCATGTGCCGTGTGAGGTCTGTCTCATGGTCGATGTGTGAGACTTCAGATCCTTGCAAATGATAGGACGGCGTGTGTGTCTATGAACCTCACAGACAAAAGGCAGAGGAATGCATTCATAGCACAGGAATTTATTTATCAGATTTCATGTTGTTTTATTTCTCAGAATTGCTAATGCCAGAGGCCAACTGGAAATGTGTGTGTGCGGTTTAGTTATTATGACGAAAAACTGTTTCACCACAGTTTTATAACCTTGCATGTAAATAAAGTGTTAGTATTGACATTACAACATTAAATGTTTCAACATTAAATGTCACATCAACAGTTGATGGGAACATTAACACATCCTAACTTTACACGTGCTGCTGGCTAGTTATGTAGGCCTATATTATACTGTTATACTTTGGGGGGGGGGGGGGGGGCATTGATGGAGCTCCCACAGAGAGGGTTAACATTGGTAATCAAGGAACTTTCCTATAATTACATGTTTTTCTCTTTTGAGGGTTTTGAACACTAATGTTAGAAAATATCTCACAAAGCTATCTGATGATGTTCATGATATCTGCCGAGTGCTTTGAGAGAGTCTGCCCATCAAATAACGTTATATATCTGATCTGGGTAGTTTCGTCAATATTTAGGATGTGTGTTCCGGCGTTCTCATGAACACGAATATCTCTGTTGATTAACCAGACGTAGATAAACCAACACAGCCCACACAACAGTCAACATGACCGCTGTTCCTGAATGAAAATAGTAGAAGGCTACTACCGCGAGACACGTCGACGCTGTGCGTGACGTAGGTGAGCACGTTCGCTACGCTAATTTGCATAAATTCCCCAAATGGTGGAATATCCCCTTACAGTAGTATTTTCATGTCCAAAATACTGCATTGCTGCAGTAAAGTACAGTAATATGCAGTAAAATGCAGTTTAATGAATCTTGGTCAAGGTCTTTTCCTGTTCCTTATCACCATGACCTATGGGGCTTTTCTCAAAGTCAAGGATTCGTGCTTGGTAGAACGAGCCCTTCCGAATCAAATCCTTCACAGATGAGGCCAGGCTTCTTAGCATTCGGAAAACACACAATGGAACAAACTAGCGAGTGTGCAGGAAGCTGCAGGTGCATTATTAAAAATCATGTGTGCGCACAGGATTGTGGGTGTTCCAAGCATGCAGAGGATGCATCCTCGAAAATCTCAGAACGAAGTACTCAGTACTTGATAGAATTGTAAAGCACCCTTGACATTGGAACAGTGCTTGGCGAGATTTGATGACGTAACGTCCTTGAAAGAGTGGCTTTGAAGGACCCATCCTTGACTTTGAGAAAAGCCCATGGACTCCCTCTCTCTGGGTCCAACCGAGCGCTCTGCTCTGTTCTAAATTCTTCGATCCAAACCGTTACTTCATATCTTAGAAAATGACTTGCCCATCCTCCTCACCCTCATACAGCAGGTCCCATCCTCCTAAACTATAAAAAAACATGCAATGCCATTGACCAGCTAGAAAGTGAGAGAGTGAGAGAGACAGAGAGAGAGAATAAGTGATAGGAAGAGAAAAAAATATATAAAAAAGCCAGAGACATTCATTGATTTTCATCATGATGGACTTTAGAGAGTAACTTTTGCCTTTCTGATGTCACAGTAAAACACAACTTGTGTTGTTTTTAACACATCTCAGTGTCCAGATAGGGACAACACAGTTTGTGTTGTTTCCTTTTTTTATTTGTTACACAATGTGTTGAAAATAACACAATTATTTTGAAAACAACACATTTTTTAACACATCTCTGTGTTCCGATAGGGACAACGCATTTGTTTTAAGAGTGTAAGGACTGGCATATAGGAACATCATGATGGGTCACAGATGCATCTAAGTAAGGGATAATGTATAGAACGCCGGTCATTATTGGGAAAATAAGTCCCGACAGGGCGAACCGGGCGTGTTTTTTCAAGCACTGTAGGCCTATAATAAGTATTCATTCATGTCTCGGGAACTATCAAACATTATGTTGTGTTAAAGAGGTTTTATTTTTTTCTTGCGCCCTCACACATATTTAAAGTATGCGGATGATACTGCCCTAAATTGTGGGATGTCACTGTCGGTACACATCAAAGGAATGAACTGGAACAAAAACAATATTTAAGCGATTATAAGCTTTCCAGTGAAGCGTTACTGAGCTAGTGGCAAAGGCAAACAGGACAAACAAGTCTGCCACTTGATCTTTTCATTGTAATGTTTTTATATAAAAGGACACATAGTTTAAGAGAAAGCAGTTTTGAAAATATATAGATGGGCATGGTGATTTGTTCAGAATTGTTTAATGGTTCTCAGACGACACTTTTGTCCAAAGCAACTTACAATGAATGACATCAATAAACATTACATTAACATTAAAATGAACAGTTTAAAGTCAAGTCATTTAGCCAATATTATAATACCAATATTAGTAATAGACTAAATAATAAAAAAAGAAAACAGAATAATAACCACACTGCACATTTTTAGTATTAATCAACAACACACACCAGTGTTGCTGGGTTACTTGGGTAAGTAAGTAAGTAAGTAAAGTTTATTTTTAGAGCACATTTAACCAAAGCTTGCACTGACCAAAGTGCTGTACATAAAGAATAATAAAATAAGATAAAATAAAATAAAATAGATAAGTAAGTACACATACAGATCAATGATTTAAGCTAAGATGACATCAACAGACAACATTTAATTACAGACATAACAGGGTAAGACAAGTAAAACACCGGGAAGGCCAATATTAAAAGGTGCGTTTTGAGCCTGATTTTGAATAATGTGATTGAAGGGGCATTTCTGATGTCAAGTGGCAGTTGGTTCCACAGGGCCAGCACCAGAATAGGCTCGGTCACCTTTTTGCTTAAGCTGGGACCGTGGGACATGGAGGACACCTTGGCTGGAGGATCTGAGGGACCTGGGGGCTACATGGGGATGATTGATATCAACTATGTAGCTGGGGGCCAGAGCATGAAGAGTCTTAAAGACCAACAGCAGTATTTTAAATTGTATCCTTGACTGGACTGGAAGCCAGTGCAAGGAGGCTAGGACAGGTGTAATATGTTCACACTTTTTTGTGTTGGTGAGCAGCCTAGCTGCTGCATTTTGGACCAGCTGAAGCCGTGCCACCAGTGTCAGAGGGAGGCCAAAGTAGAGAGAGCTACAATAGTCTAGACGGGAGGTCATGAAAGCATGGATGACTTTTTCCAGATCATTGTATGATAGAACAGACTTGAGTTTGGAGATTATTCTTAATTGATAAAAACTGGTCTTTACAACAGATGAAATGTGCTTGTCCAGGTTAAGATGAGAGTCTAAAATAACACCCAGGTTACGTGCATGGGATTTCACATAGGGGGCAAGGGGACCAAGGTTGACAGGGATGGATTTTTTGGATTTTGAAGGCCCAAAAACAATAACTTCAGTTTTGTTATCATTTAACTGAAGGAAGTTGTTAGCCATCCAGATTTTAATTTCTTCCAAACAGTCTAAAAGAGGCTGCATGGAGTTGCTGGATTTAAGTGGGATGTACAGTTGGGAGTCATCTGCATAGAAATGGAATGAAATATTGAATTTCCTGATGATGTTACCTAGGGGGAGCATGTACAGGCAGAAAAGTATTGGACCCAAAATGGATCCCTGGGGGACACCATACGACACAGGGGCAGAGGATGAGGAGTACTGGCCTATAGATACAGAGAAAGATCTTTGGTAGACGTAGGAGTAAAACCAGGAATTAGGAATTATACTAAATGTTACTTTCTTGTGATAATGTTCATTTTTTCTCTTAAATATTTATTGTGGCTCAAGATGTTGTCAAGGTAGAACAAGCAAAATGACTGTAGGGGATTTTCAGATTATGGTCAGTGTAGCGAAGGGAGAGAGCAGTGACACCTCCCGGTCGTGAACCCTAAATGTACTAAATGTGCTGCTTGACCACAACGGCAAAGAGCCTGGCTCATAGGTATGGCAGTCAGAGCGCATACTCATCCGTCACACTGCCCTCCCCTTCGGGAAGCTTGCCAAAGTGGTTCACGCACACTGGCATCCCTCAGGCAACCACCAGCTGTACTTCTCCCATCCCAGGGTGCCCCACACATGTGCTTCATCCATCTCTGGGGTCCCTCACACCAGTGTCAACCTATCCTGTGGGTCCCTCATACTCAACTTCCAATGACCTCAGGGGAAGCCATCCCACTTTTGACACCATATGTAGCGAAAGGAGAGAGCAGTGACCCCTCCCAGTCACAAACCCAGGTCTCCGGGGTAGTACCCTGCAGCTTGACCGCAACGGCAAAGAGCCAGGCCCGTTGGTATGGCAGTCAGAGCGCACACTCAACCGTAGTGACAGCACACAGTCATATCAGCATGAAATTTAATCAAAAATGCCCTTGTCCCCCTTTGGTGCTTCCCTACCTTCTAGCTGCAGTGTATATCCTAATAACTAGATGTACCACAGAGCGGTACAAAATATGACCACCGCCCAGTCCGGCACATTTTTTCCACAAAAATAAGTCACGCTTGTGGCTTCAAGGAAAATGGACATGGACTCCTCTTCATTATGACTGCCGAGGTTTTATATTTTCCCGGCAGCAGAGATCACAAACCTGGCTGGCTGGCTGGCTGCTGTCAGCGACTACTGAGAGGGGCCCCCTTGAGGGGGATCCCGGTATTGCCGGTAACAGTGTCGTTGCACTTTACTGCATTGACTATCAAAGGGGCGCTAACAGTTTGTCGTTGCATTTTGTTCTTAAACAGTCATTGTCTTGGGGCTCGGGGCCCCAAGTAATTGCTTGGTTTGCTTGCCTTCTAGCGACGGGCCTGGTCAGGGTATCTGCTGGTCTGGCTGCTGGCTAAAAACAAAAGGTGAAAGGCATATATGATTCTAACTGTCTCACTGAATTGCATTATGCACACTCAATTCTCACTGGTATCTGCTAGACAACAAGTACCAAAACATGATTAGTTCATAGATTTCACATGTAAAATACATTTTATACAACTCCACCCCCATCTTGCCTGTTCATAATTCTGAGAAATTGTTGAATTGTGTGCATGTGTGCATGTACGTGTTTATGTGTGTGTGTGTGTGTGTGTGTGTGCGTGCGTGCATGTGCTTGTGGGTGTGCCTGTGTGTGTGCATGTGCATGCATGCGTACATATATCTACTGTGTGTGTATGTGCCATACGTATGACTACTGTGAATGTATGTGTGTGTGTGAATATCTGTTTATGCACATGTGTGCATATGAAATTGGTTAACATGACCCCTGGAGGCAAACATATGCAAAAAATTGGTCATCCTAGGCCCTACGGTTCTCAAGATATTCACAGAAAACTCTGTTGGTGTACAGTGACTAAATGTACACATAAATTAATTTATTGTATTGCCCCCCATAAACGAAAGTCCACGAAACTTGGCATGCATTCAGAGAATGTCATAATGATCCTACACTTTCAATTTCGTGCAGTTTTGACCAGGGCTTTGAACCGATTTTTTTTTTCAATCGGTTCGTTCCGAACAGAAACGGAATTATAACGTTTCCGGTTATGAGTTCCACCAATAAATTGACGTTCCCGAACCGGTTAGAACAAAAAAATACTGTTCCCGGAACGGTTAATTTCGTTCCTGTCAGCTGTTTAATGCCATAGAATTATGTCACATCTTTCTCATCCAGCTTAAACCAAATGTAATAATATTACAACCATTATTAAATAATAATAATTATATTATTAATAATAATAATAATTAAATAGGCCTACAATTATTTCAAATGTGTAGTTTATTGTTAAAAGAGAAAATTTCCACACAAACGTAACGACATTATTAAGACAGGTGGTTATGCCACTCGGGCAACAACAAATTCCAACTGTCGGGGGAAAGGCCATCCAGTAGGCCTACTCATACCGTAACAAGCCATCTGTGCATTAGGCAAACAGAGGTGTTGGTGCCATTTAGCCAAATGTTCGCTAGTCCATCATTAACGTGGAGTCGACAAATATAGCTATTGTTATTGTGTTTGGAATGACCGTTTTAATTACATACACAAAAAAGGTGGTCCTCCTAGGCCCTACGGTTCTCGAGATATTCACAGAAAACTGTGTCCGCCCTACCCTCCTTTCGGGGGTCCAGTCCAGCGGGGGGCTACAGATCAAAACAAAAAACAATAGCTCCATGCTATCCTTGTGGGGCTACATGCCCACCAAGTTCCGTGCACCCCGGTCTTTCAGTGTCCCGGGAATCCTTGACGGAAAATTGGCCACGCGAAAAAGGAAAAAAAAAGAAAAAGAAAAAGGAAAGAAATCTGACTTAACCTATATGACCGCCGCTTCGCTGCGCGGTGGTCATAATAAGTAGATGCAGCATATATTGGGTCTTGCAATGTCCACAAGAACCCAGAGCAATGGAATACCCATGTTGTTTCATCCAATATAAGTTGTGAAGATGTATAGTCCATCTTATACACACTAATTGAATTGAAATACTAGATGTACCGCAGAGCGGTACAAAATATGACCGCTGCCCAGTCCAGCACATTTTTTTCACAAAAAGAAATCACGCTGAAAGGCCTATATGATTCTAACTGTCTCACTAAATTGCATTATCCACACTCAATTCTCACTGGTATCTGCTAGACAACAAGTACCACAACATGATTAGTTCATAGATTTCACATGTAAAATTCATTTTATACAACCCCACCTCCATCTTGCCTGTTCATAATTCTGAGAAATTCTTGATTGTTTGTGTTATGTTTATGTTATGTGTGTGGGTGTGTGTGTGTGTGTGTGTGTGTGTGTGTGCGTGCTTGTGTGTGTGCCTGCGTATGTGCCTGTGCACAGAAGCGTACATATGTCTTCTGTGTGAGTATGTGTCATACGTATGATTACTGTGAATGTGTGTGTGAGTGTGTGTGTATCTGTTTGTGCACATGTGTGTACATGAAATGGGTTAACATGACCCCTGGAGGCAAATATACGGAAAAAAATGGTCATCCTAGGCCCTACAGTTCTCAAGATATTCACAGAGAACTGTGTCTGGCCTACCCTCCTTTCAGGGGGTCCAGTCCAGCGGGGGGGCTACAGATCAAAACGAAAAATGACAGTTCCATGCTATCCATGTGGGGGTACATGCCCACCAAGTTTTGTGTACCCCGGTCTTTCAGTGTCCCGGGAATCCTTGTTGGTGTACGTCACCTTGTCAGCCAGAGATATTGTGACTGGACCCCCCGAAAGGAGGGTAGGGCAGACACAGTTTTCTGTGAATATCTCGAAAACCGTAGGGTTTAGGAGGACCATTTTTTTTTTGTATGTTGATCTCAAGGGGCCATGTCAACCCATTCCATAACCACTCATTTCATGTATAGCGCCACCTAGTTAAACACAAAAAAGTAAAAATGAGGTGTTGTAATTGAAGGTATCTGTGACCTAACATAGTCAAAACTGCACGAAATTGGAAGTGTAGGATCATTATGACACCCTCTGTATGCACGCCAAGTTTTGTGGAATTCCGTTCATGGGGGGCCACACAATAAATTAATTTATGTTACTATACACCAACTGGCGTGTAGGTGGCCGGAGACAGTTTTCTGTGAATATCTCGAGAACCGTAGGGCCTAGGAGGTCCACCTTTTTTTATGTATGTTGGTCTTAAGGGGGCATGTCAACCCATCCCATTACCACTTATTTCATGTATAGCGCCACCTAGTTAAAAATGAAAAAGCAAAAAATTAGGTGTTTTCATCACAATATCTCTGGCTGACAAGGTCAAAACTGCACGAAATTAAAAGTGTAGGATCATTATGACACCCTCCGAATGCATGCCAAGTTTTGTGTACTTTCGTTCATGGGGGGCCTTACAATAAAATAATTTATGTGTACATTTAGTGACGTACACCAACAAGGATTCCCGGGACACTGAAAGACCGGGATACACAAAATTTGGTGGGCATGTACCCCCACATGGATAGCATGGAACTGTAATTTTCCGTTTTGATCTGTAGCCCCCCCGCTGGACTGGACCCCCCGAAAGGAGGGTAGGGCAGACACAGATCTCTGTGAATATCTTGAGAACTGTAGGGCCTAGGATGACCATTTTTTTCTGTATGTTTGCCTCCAGGGGTCATGTTAACCCATTTCATGTGCACACATGTGCACAAACAGATACACACACACACACACATACATTCACAGTAATCATACGTATGACACATACTCACACAGTAGATATATGTACGCTTGCATGCACAGGCACATACGCAGGCACACACACAAGCACACACACACACACACACACACACACACACACACTCACACACACACACACCCACACACATAACATAAACATAACACAAACAATCAAGAATTTCTCAGAATTATGAACAGGCAATATGGAGGTGGGGTTGTATAAAATTAATTTTACATGGGAAATCTATGAACTAATCATGTTTTGGTACTTGTTGTCTAGCAGATACCAGTGAGAATTGAGTGTGGATAATGCAATTTACTGAGACAGTTAGAATCATATAGGCCTTTCAGCGTGATTTCTTTTTGTGGAAAAAATGTGCTGGACTGGGCGGCGGTCATATTTTGTACCGCTCTGCGGTACATCTAGTTTCCCAAGACACTCCTGGGTCTGAGCTTTCCAAAGAGCAGAGCCGGACAGTAACGGAGTACATTTACTTGAGTACAGTACTTGAGTACAATTTTGAGGGATCTGTACTTTACTCGAGTATCATTTTTGGGGAGTACTCATGACTTTACTCAAGTACATTTGAGAGGCAAATATTGTACTCTTTACTCCACTACATTTCTATCCATAACCGTGAGTACCCGTTACTTCTTCAAAAAAAAAAAGGAAAAAAGAAAAATCTCGGAAACCCTCAATTTGTTGTTTCCCTCTCAAACGTGATTGGATTGTGCAGGCGCCACTGATTGGGACAGCCTATCAGCAATCACCTTCAGCTTTCCGCCAAAGTCAACTCCATGGTCAGATTTAGATAAGAGACGAAACCATGGACGAAACAATGGATGAAGACACAGCAGGTCCATTCCGGGAATGTGCCAACATGTGGCCCCACCTCGCCAGACTATTTCAATTTTCTGAACAAGTTAATGATAGTTTTCGCTTCAAGTGTTTCAATTACAAAATAGTATTTTGTATTTGAAATACATATTTTAAATACATGTATTAGAAATACTGCCCATGCCTGGCAACATGGTAAAAACATGAAAATTACTTGATTTTACTTCCAATTCATTTTACATTGTAGGACGTTTCTGTACATAAATGTAAGCACTGTGGCAGTAGTAATGCAATATTTAGAAAATGTAGGCTACTCTTGTACTCTTGATACTCAAGTACTTTTAAAAACAAGTACTTCAGTACTTTTACTTAAGTAGACATCTGACTGTTGTACTTTTACTTGTACTTGAGTAAAATTTAGCAAAGGGTATCTGTACTTTTACTTGTACTTTTTAATGAAGCTGTGTACTCTGTCCGCCTCTGCCAAAGAGGTCAAGCATTTGATGATAGGCCAAACTACTGTAGGTAGAAACAGTGGCCTCTGAAGCAGGCGCTGTGCAATTTCACACAAAAACTTGAAATTGGTACTGAAAACCATGTCCTGTCATGGTCTCTGTAGGCAGCATAGGCTCCGAAAACTGGAAACAAACAATGTGGGGGTAGCCCATGTCCCAAACGAAAATGAAACCCTGTGTGGAGTTTCTCTGGGAATACTGAAGGGAGGGGTGAGTTACAGTAGGCCTACATCTCTGGTGTGTTTTGTTTGGTTCTTGCATAAAATATTATGTACGTTGTTTTGGGGGAAAAAAGTGCAAATCAATTTAAAATTGTGCTTTTCCCTTACTTCCAAAAACTCTTCCAAGGTGTGCAGGCCCTTTCTGACTTAATACATTTAAAATAACATAAACATAAACCTCCACGACTTCCTGCATAATAGCTGACTGCACGTTTAAGACATAGATTTTTGTTTATTCATTCTAAAGCCCTATTACAGTCAATTGTTCATGAAACAGGAGGAGTTCTAAAATCTAGTCAACAGTTCTGAATTCCTGACAGACATGAATGTCCTCAGATCTGCAGGTCTGGAGACTATTTTCAGCCTCACCTGGAGGGGTAAGTACGAGCTACAAGTCAGTGATCTTCAACTGTTATGGTACTGCAGGGGGTTGGCAAATTATTTAATCTAAGGCATTTTTTTTTCCTCTTCTAAAAATGAATTGTTCGATAGGCTACATAAACATAAACAGAAAGTAGAGAATATGCTTTCTATTTGTTTATATAACAACACATAGGCTACCCATGCAATCATGTGATCACCGTAGGAACATGTGCACCATTTAGCTTATAGAGTGTGGTAGTCACCCAGAAGCTTGTAGTTTTTAGCGGTAGCATTTTAGCTGCTAATGCTTCATGGTTCGTAACAAAAACTCTGAAAAAATGAATGGATTTTTTGCAAATACGGTTCAAATGAGCAAAACAGTCATCAAAAACCGTTTGGTTTGGTATTTAAGATGTATTTACTATTCGTATTTTGTCACAAACTGTCTTGTCTCGTAAAAATGAACATGTTGTTACCAAAATGCTACAGCAAAAAAATAAGCGGACTAGCACGTCGCCTGCCTGCAGCAGCAAGCATGACAGTTGAGAGGTATCCATAACTCCTCGACTTCTGCGCCCAAGTAAAAGTGCTTTGTCTGTGCTTCACCCGAATATAGTCCCAAGTCATTACCTGCCTATAAATTGCCTCGTCTAAATCTGCATTGCCATTTGTACTCGTTGTGAATATGCAGGCCACAAGAAGTAATTAGGGAATTTTTTTGTTGTTGTTCGCTCACTTTTACTCATGACATGCTATCCGACGACGAGAGATTTCACTCACTATGCTAAGCTAAGCTAGCGGGAACGCTTCCAGACAAAGACAATGCATGCATGGAGAAAAAAAATGCTCACTTATCTAACTCTAGGGGAGACGGTGAATAACCCAATTTCATTAAACGGTAGCGTGTTCCTTTAAGACTAATTGTTATGCAATGTTTGCAGGTTATTATTACTATAGCCTACTTGGCCTAAATGCTAACTGCATTTAAAACACACACAGACTCTCTCTCTCACTCTTTCACACACACACACACACACACACACACAATACATGACACAATCTCATCATCACTAACTAGTTTATCTTGTTATTTCTGTTTTTTTTTTTTCAGATTTTCTTTTTTTTTTACTTGCTCTAGCTTGTATTTAAAGCAAAAATCCGAATCATCACTCATTCTGCAGTTAGGAAACAAGTAAAACCTTCTACCAAGGCATTAGATAGTACATGTTTTTCAGTGCCCAGAAACTTACATCTAACATGGTAAGTGTTAAGCTACATCTTGCATTCAGTTAAAATAAAAATAAATGTATTCAAATTTAAAATGGCAGGGTACCACAGCATTAGGACATAGTTTTCAAGACAGTGTAACCCCAAATTGTGCAAAATATTACATAAAGAAACATTGTAAAAACATGAAATTTAAAAAAGGGGCAACATACTATAATGAATAATAAATTACAAAAGAGAAACAGTTTAAAAAGGGAAACCACCAGTAACAGTAAGATATTGAGTGGTAACACTTCTTAATAGCTACACACTATTAAGTATTTATTAAGCATTTTTAACTATTACTAAATGCTATGTTCTTCATTCGTAAAGCAGTGTTCCTACAGTAATTCTCATTAGTCAAGTATTTATACATATAGTTTGTTCATAGTGCATATACTTATCTATCTGCATATCTGCATATACTTATCTAAATATATTTTGAATACTTGAACACCAAAGCACTTTTCCTGTCGCCCGCACGCTATTTGTTTATCCAGCACGGCTTTTGAAACAACCATGTCCACAGACAATGTAGAGTATGCATGGTTTTATGAAAGTATGATGCATTGCAACATCAGAAGCAAGTCAAATTTGTATGTCTCATTCCATCGACTACAGATCCGTTACCTGATCTAGCAAACTTGCATAGTGCGGTTATAGCCGATAAAAGGTTGCAAAGCGAATGCAGAAGTGCCGTTCACCCTGTACAAGTTGAACCACTGAAACAATTTTGAAAGATTATTTTAAAGGTACAAAAAACTATTTGGTGTTGCTGTAATAAATTATGCAAAAATATTTTTTTTCCATTATTTGACCGTTGTTAAGGAAGTCTGTGGTTTATAAGATTTGGTTTATTAGAATGGGTGTGTTAATGACTAATAAACTATTTTCACCGTCATGTATGCATGCCTTTATAAAACATAATGATTACTGTAATAGCCGAGTCCCAAATAGACGCCTGTCTCTTTTAACTCATTGAGTGCCAAAAATGTAATATTACGTTTTTCCTTCTCATGCGTTGAGTGCCAAAAACGTAATATTACGTTTTTAGCTTTTTTTTTAAATGACGAAACTAGACACTCTAACACAGTGGTTCTTAACTGGTCTGGCTTTGGGACCCACAATTTCACAATGTTCATGAAGTCACGACCCATATATATTTTATAGCGTCCAAGACAACAGATTTGGTGAGCTACATGCTAAGAAAGGCGAAGTGCCTGTAGGCCTATTTGTTTGGAACATGCTGTTTGGCATTACATTTGTGAAGTCTCCAACTCCTGATGTCACCTTAAAGTACTTGACAGGTCTGTCTTTGACAGGTGTGCTTTATTATGAGGTATTTTAACTCATGTTCCAGCAATTGTGAACATCGCACACTGTGGATTCTGCACCATTTCGTCTCAATTTAAGTCTATTTGAAATGGGCGATTTCTTCTTTTTTTTAACCACAAGCTCTGCGACCCACCCAGAATGGTTCCGCGACCCACTTTTGGGTCCCGACCCACCAGTTAAGAACCACTAGTCTAAGACACCTTATATGTGATTTTGTGATGAATGGAAATGAAATATATGACGATCGAAAACTCATGAAAACGCACTGGACATTTTATCTGGACATTTTATCATAACTCGGTTGCCGCTTTGGGTCGAATCAGTGACACGTGCACGTCAGGTCAAAACCAGGCCATTTTTGTTGGTCTATCACTAGGTGGCAGTCTCGCCAGGTCTCACTGATCACTTCCCGGAAAGTTTATAGGCAACACTTCATATTTCATGAAAGACGTTATATCTCCATTTCTAGAAAAAAACAGCGATTTTGATGAAAACTAGCCACTGTTTAGCTTGGGATTTCTCAGGAACAGAAGCGTGTAGAAATACACGGTTTGCACCCACAGAGAGCTTAAAGTCTCACCTTTTAAAGAGCCATTGTATGTGTTCATAGCTATAACACAAAATATGCTGTGGCTGTACAAAAATCATCAACAATGGTCTAGATTGCTGGCACTCTAGGACAAAGCTTCTGAAAACAGCTTGGCATTCAATGAGTTAATCACCTGGTGTGGGTACAGGTTTGGGTTAAAGGCTGGTCTCAAATAGAGGCCTGGTCTGTTTTTTAGTTTCGGGTTGTATTTAATCTTCTGAAACCCGTCAGATCGTCTGTTTAAGCCAGTATGGTGCAGACTGCACACACTAAAGTTATGATCAGATGGCATTAAAAGATTGCGGTGGGGAAAAGCTAGAGTTCCAAATTGTATACAGTAACTTTTTTCAATATGAACTATACCTATATGTCCGACTTCGACATCGTTCAATTCATCTCTTTTGTTTCATGCTGACAACAAAACAAAAGGGTTCACAAACATTATTCTTTATTCTAAATGAGTACCGCCATAGCAATAAAGAGAAAGAAGTATGCTATGATTTGAAATGTAAGCTGACTGTTGTCGAATTTGCCAAATAAAATATGGGAGAAACTATATGGTTCATGCTCTCTCATGCTGTTTCATTTGTGCCAAAAAGGAGGGAGAATGAAACATTATGCATGTTCCACTTTTGCATAAATAATTCTTGAACGGTTTTGGTCAGGGCTGAAAATGTGATATGATCTCTTTGTAAATTACGTTTGATTAAAAAACGTGTTTCATCTGGTCTGGTTATCCCCGCTATTTGGATCTTATCTCACTCAATGAACAACACAAAATGAATGATCATCCGTAATTGTCATCGGATAGCCTAGTCATATGGGTAGACATTCAGTGTGTTTGAAATAATTAATACGATAATATTTTCCATCTTTGCAAAGGAAAAGTTTTGTGTAAAGGGAATTAAAGACCTGTCTCATATAGACGCCTGTCTCTAATACTAGCCGGTGCAGTTTGGCGATTTGGGAAAATAAAAGCCTGGGCTATTATTTGGAGTTTTATGGTAAGCATATGCAGTAAGGATTAGTTAGGATGTGGATACAAGTCTTGTAAGCCACTTATCCGCTCATCTAAACTGAGGACTTTCCATGGTGTGTAAAGGTTACATTTACATTTATTCATTTAGCAGACATTTTTATCCAAACTAATGAGAATTAATATAGGAACAATGTTTTACAAATGAGGAACACATAATGCTTAATAAATGCTTAAAGGGACACCAGGCAAGCCTAATGCTTTTTCTCTACGAAACTCCCCCTCGCTCGGTCTGAGGCTCTTTTCCTTTTCTTTGCATCTTCCGTCAAGGGTTTTCGCTGTTTCTTCGCCGGCTCTGCCATTATACACACGTTTGCAACAATCACTAGCGTTTCGTTAGCCTCCCTCTGTGCTGTGGATGCAGGATGGAAACTGAAACTGCTTCGGTCGCCGGGTACGATACACTGAACTTGCAAGCGGGATATTCTTCCTACAGGCAGTAGGGGCAGGCGAGAGAGTCTTCATTCGCCCTGTAATGAGTCATTTAACCATATACCGACTTACGAAGATGAGCAATTAACACGAAAACGTTGCCTGGTGTCCCTTTAATAGTGTGTGTTACCGATTGGGTATGCTATTTAGTTATTTTGTTAGTTAATTATAGTTTGGCAAAATGTTAAATTGGCCATTGTCAAATAAACCTGACTGGAGATACACACATGCATACACATGCATGCAACACAAATAGCCTATATGAATCTGTGACTGTACGTACACACCGCTGCCGACTTGAGCTTCCTAAGAAGCTCTGGTCGCCCTGTCAAGGACACTTGTCAAAAAAGTATAGGGAAGCTTTGGACGCTTTGGCAGCTCTGACGTGACAGCATTTTACGTTTGATCATGTTCTATCCTAATACTTTATTCTATTCGATTGGTTGCTGGTCGTTGGTCGTTGAACCGCGTCATAGCTCATTACCATAAAGTTGACTGACTTTCAACTTTCTGCTTGACGCTCAAGTCGCTCAAGACGCCCAAAACGCGACGCCGACGGATTTGCCGCTTCTGGCAGCTGAGAGAAGCCGGCTTCCATTGAAAATGAATGACTTCCTGAATCTTTGGAAGCTCAAGTCGGCTGCGGTGTGTACGTACAGTGATCATAACACTAAAGTACAGCTTCATTCTCCCAACCGCTTCTTTCTTGTTATTGTCTTTCCCTGCAGATCTACTGCCTCTTAGCTCTTCTGCTCCCCCTGGTGGTGAACTCCCACCCCGTCGGTCGAAGCCTGCTGCCCTTGGACTGTGAGGACATCTTCCAAAATGGGTCAGTGCACAACGGGGTTTACACCATCTACCCGGCAACGGAGGACAAGCCTGTGGAGGTGTACTGTGACATGGGGTGTACAGAGAATGAGAATCACAAAGATGGACAGTGGACGGTCAGTAAAGCTTTCAAAAAAATCAGTTGCAATATCAATTGACTGGATTGAAAAGGAGGTGTGAAATGGAAAATGCAAAATGGAAGAGCTTAAAGGTTGTATACAGTAGCTTAAAAATAAACTCCTGGTTATTATCTCTTAGCCTATTGTATATGTAGGCTACACTAAATGTGAAAAACAAGATTGACACACTTTTATGGTGGGCCTCTTCAGGTGATCCAGAGAAGAATGGATGGCACTGTAAACTTCTACCAGCCCTGGGATCACTACAAGGAGGGCTTTGGGAACAAGAACGGAGAGTACTGGCTGGGTAAGCACACTGCAGCTCTCACTCTCTGAATGGGTCAAGGGGAATATTCTGTGTTGGCTCCCCCTAGGGGAATTTGCTTGACACTTTCACTCTGTTTTCCTATCTCCATCTTTATTAACTGAACTGAATCAGTAAATCGGTACTGATTGTACTGACATTAATCTCTGGCGTGCCATGTAACATCTGAAATACATGCATTCAATCAAATGTAAGCCACATTAAAGGCGCAGTCAGCGACCATACGCAATTTCAAGCCAATAACAAAAACATCTCAGGATTCGCTATAGATGCCCTTTTCTTGAGTACACTGTAAAAAAGAACAGGTCTCTGTAGGCAGCCTAGGCTCCGAAAACTGGAAACAAACTAAGTGGGGGCAGCCTGTCCCCCAAACAGAAAGGAAACTCTGTGTGGAGTTTCTCGGGTAATACTGAAGGGAGGGGTGAGCTACCTCTCTGGTGTGTTTCATTTCTTGTCTAAAATATAAATACGTTGTTTTGGACATATTACAGTCGACTGTTATGTTACAGTTAATTGTTCATGATACAGGAATAGTTGTTAAATCAAGTCAGCGGTTCTGAATCCTTGACAGACATAATGTTATCATATCTGCAGGTCTGGAGACTATTTTCAGCCTCACCTGGAGGGGTAAGTATGAGCTGCAGGTGGACATGGAGGATTGGGAGGGGGGCAGTGTCTATGCCCGATACTTGTCCTTCTCCATTGACTCGGAGGACGATGGCTACGAACTTCACTTGGGCGGATACATCAACGGTGGAGCGGGTGAGTTTGGGGTTTTCAGAAAGTATTCTCTCATCAACATGACATATCCTCTGAGCACAGTGTATGACTTTTTTTTAAAATGTAGGAATAGATATGCAATTTCACCTACTTCAATGAATCACCTAGCTGAGCACTTTTTTATGTCACAGTGTAATTGTCATTGGCTGACAAGTCAATTATGTTTTACTATAACATTTCTTTAAATGTGGGAAAATGTTACTTCAATGAATCATCTAGCTGGACTAACTACATAGCTCTTGCCCGTAGCCATTCAGTCTGTCTTATTGTTACAAAAAATTAGTTTTGTAAACATGTCTTTTAGGTGATGCTCTAAATTATGCGAATGGGAGGAAGTTCTCAACCTACGACAAAGACCAAGACTCCAGTTACTCCAACTGTGCAGACCTGTATGATGGAGGCTTCTGGTTCTATAGCTGCCCATATTACGCCAACCCCAACGGATTGTACAAAGGGAAGGGGAGTGTGGCGAGCGGTACCGGAATCTATTGGCACCACTGGAAAGGCTCTTATTACTCTCTAAAGTCCATCATGATGAAAATCAAGAGGGTGTCTCTCTCTGAAGCGTAATTTATAATGTAATGTTTCTCTCTCTTTCTCAGATCAAAATGTTCTGTTAGCATAAACTTTTTTTCATGTCGTAACACAATGGCAAAATGAAAGGCATTAAATGTGCTACTTTCTCATAAATTCCACCTATTTTTTCTTTGTCCAGCAAGATGAAAATCAAGAGGGTATCTATCTGAAACATAATTGGTAATGGAATCTCTCTCTCTCTCTCTGCCAGATCAAAATGTTCTCTTAGCACCAACATGATTTTTAAAATTTTCATATTGTGAGACTGTGGCAAAAAACATTAAATGCGATACTTTCTCTTTTTTGTTTGTTTGTTTGCCAACTGCGTGACATACAACAACATTCCAGGGATTAAGGTGTGTCAAAGTCAAAGTCAAAGTCAAAGTCTGCTTTATTGTCAATTTCTTTACATGTCAAGACATACAAAGAGATTGAAATTGCGTTTCCTACTATCCCACGGTGGAGACAAGACATATTTTACCAATTAGGTCCACAGACAAACATAACATTCAAGTAAACAATGTAAAAAGTAAAAATAAGAAGGCACATACAATGAAGAAATAAGAGCAGCAAAATTTGGTTGAAATTGTGCATACAGTAGACAGTCAATATAATAGTGCAAAAGTCAGGCCAATAAATGGCTGAGGTAGTTTTGTTTGACCTAAGTATGCAAGTGGCATAGTGGTGCAAGTTATAAGAGCAGCAGAAGTGTGTTCAGAAGTGTTCAGGACAACAGGACAACAACAACAAGTTGCAAAGTGTGCAAGTGTACAAGTGGAGTAGTGCAAGTGGAGTAGTGCAAGGCAGCCATTGTGGGTCCAAAAGTCCAGGATGTTATGTAGCTGAGGGTGGAGGGGGGAGAGGGGGGAGAGAGTTCAGGATCCTAACAGCCTGGTGTATGAAGCTGTTGGTGAGTCTGGTGGTGCGGGAGCGCAGAGGGCAGTAGATCAAACAAATTGTGAGCGGGGTGACTTGCATCACTCACAATTGTGGTCGCCTTGCGGGTGAGGTGGGAGGTGTAAATGTCCTTCAGGTGTGTGTGTGTGTGTGTGTGTGTGTGCAAGAAATACAAGTAACAAAGTTGAGAAGTGATTCTGGTTAATGGTTGTTGACATTATGTGTATAAGCATCTGAGGCTTATTGCCCGTTCAAATTCAACCTAAGAAAATGAGGGGTCAACTAACAAAAACACTAATATGTTTATATTGTTGTTTATGTTTATTTTCTGTGCCTTAATACAACAGTGTGTGTTAAATTATTTTTCTCTAAAGAAATGGATTTTCCTCTTGGAAAACTCATATTGACCTTTAGGGTAGGTACATGGTCTCTCTCTCACACACACACACACACACGTCCATTCCCAAGCTGTCACTGTGGAGGACTGGAGTGGCTGGAGTATCTGACATTGGAAAATCTTGTACAAAGCTAAGGAGCGGGTCTTAGATGGATACTCTATGTAGATACATTACTGAATGGTATCATAGTATGTGTTTTGTTTGACACTTCTACCAATGCGGTTCTAAAATGACTATTTTAGAAAAAAAGAAAGAAAAGAAAATGAAACCATAGAGCCGATTTGCAATTGAGAAAAACACAGCTATGGTAACCTACTTTTATCCTACTTATTGTTAAAGGTCTCATTCCATTGCTTTTTCATTCATTTTGCCTTTAGGATCTGAGGGTCTTTTGTGCCTCCACCTCTTTATTCTGATCTGCCTGAATCACATGTTTCATGCATCACATGCATCTAAAGCTACTGTAATGATATGCAAGGTATGTTTTTGAGCAATGTTCCAGATTATTGTTGTTCCGGCATATTCACATTGACAATGGGCCACATTTTTCTTCTTAACTTAATTATCATTAGGCATGTTTTCATTACCATCCAGGGGTGTAGTGGTAAAATAAGAGGCGGGTAATTTGCTGATCATGGTAAAGTGTACTGCGCCAAGCGGTATCAGATTGTTTAAAAAGGCATTCAGAACATGTTTTATGGTGGTGGAGGTTATTGTCCAATGTTTATAACAATAGTGGTATTAAATGGTTCCTAGAGTGTTGATGTGTACATATTGTGAATGTGGATAATACAGTGTGATTTTTTTTTTTGTTAAAAGTTGCAATTGGGAATAAACTCTTTTGAGACGTATCTCGATCAACTCTAATAAGAGGTGGATAAACTCTATTTCTGAAATGTCAGAGGTGGATAAACTGTGTTTACTTGAGTTTAGCCTCCACTGCATCCCTATTACCATCCGATCAATTTAATTTGTTTGGCCAACGATCGACCCAAAGGAAGAACAGTCGGCAGCCCACTGGTTCGTTTCACATGCTGACACTGAACTGATCCAATAACATCTCTTGTCAGGCCCCATCCCCCCCATTTTGGCTCAAAGTCAGGATTCTGTGAGCACATCAAAATGGTTAATCAAAGTTTTCCTACACGTTGAAATTGCAGCCGGTGGCGTTAGTGCCAATTGTGCAAAAATAACACCAATGTAAAATCTTCAAAAATATACAATATTGCAAGTAGGCTCTATGTCAGCAACAGGTTGAAGTTCGTTAAACTTGAACGAGGAGATGTAGGCCTGAACAAGCACAGAGGGACAGTGAGCAGCTGGTGGAGAGTACCTTAGTTGAGGCTACATGATAACAAGAACTGTGTAGGCCTACAATTCTATGATTGACAACCAAAATGACTTCCATTCCTTCACTGTCTCTTTTTCTCCCCTAAACTTTGAGCTTATTTCGTTCTGGCATATGACATGATAAACTAGGTACTTTAGCCAGAGAGTTTCTAATGAGGAGACACAGCACTCAAAAAATCCTCCATAGTAATGCATGGGGTTAGTTTGTAACTCCAATATGGCAGTTGTCTACGCATATCTCGCCCCTTTTGTGGCAAAACGTCGACGTGTGAATACATTGAGCCAATCATGTGCTGTGTTGTGAACACATTGAGCCAATAATGTGATAGATAGATAGATAGATAGATAGATAGATAGATAGATAGATAGATAGATACTTTATTGATCCCCAAGTGAAATTCAAGTGTGAACATGTGGTGTATTGTGAAGACATCGTGCCAATCATATGTTGTGATCTCTCCGCTGGAGCAAGACTGGTGTCGTGAAGCCTTGCGCACGCGCATTTCTGCTGGAATAGATGCCCGATGAGTGCCCAAAAAGCGTTGCAATATGGCCGCCGAGTAGAGGGACTTGACTAATAGGACTTTGCTTTAGCCTACATTGTTGGTGATTCATTCAAAAATAGCCTACTAGAGATATTTTGCAGTGTAGACTAAAGCCCTTCAAGCAAACGTGAGGTTTTTTTTTCTGTTTACCGGTAGGCTATATGTACTGGTAAGCTATATTAAGCTAATTCCACAAGGAGACACTGCTAGTCTGACCTAATTTCAAGAAATTAGGTAAATCAAAATGTATCTACAAAACTAGTATCTCAACATGTGCAGTACATTTACAGTTGATTTAATGAAAAAGGTACTTATAGTACCTAATAGATACATTAAACAGAAACACAGAACACTACTTACATTAGTAAATGATTATGCACAAACAAGCATTTATCAGTTATATATATTTGGCCATCTGTGGTCTGGGTCAGTGTGGTCTACAGAGAAATACAATAGACATGCACATACTGTATGTTAATTCTAAACTAAACAAATTATATTAAAAATGCACACAACTTAACAAAGGAAGAGGATAGTGCAGTGTTCACAGATTACGGATAGCATGCGGGAGACTGGGGTTTGAATCCCGTGTGATGCGTTTTGGTAGAGTGAGTGTGCATGTGTACCAATGTCTCTGGAGAGAAGGCGCGCAATTTTAACAAGAAATCGGTTCTCAAACGGAAGTTTTGATTGCAACAATTAGCTAGTTCATGCACCAGGGTGTAAATAGCATACAGTACTATATACACCACCCAGATAGCAATTTCCTTTGGGCCGGATCCGCATAAAAGCCTTTAGATCCGCCTGTAGCGGACATACGGTATCTGGCTGTGTGCCAGGTCTACTCCTGATACAGGTTTCAGCTCTGCTAGCAATGCTGTTTTATCACCGGTTTACAGATTTGTCCCAGGTCCGATTTCCGCAACTCAACTGGAAGTCAGGAAATGCGTTTAAAATACAAAACACTGATTTGGCCCAAACCTGTGATACGGATATGAGCCGAAGGACCATTTTTTCACAGCAGACCCAGGTGGTAATGATATTAATTAATGTGCTGATTCTGCTAAATTGACTGTCCTTTCCCTACTTCATTGACTGGCTGCTAAAGAAAAAAAAAGGTATTTTGGAATGGCACAAATTTAGAAACCATGGGGGTGCACTGTTCCCATGGCCACTTCATTTCTACAGTAAGGCTGGAAAAGAAGATATAGTTGGCTCAATGTTGATCATATGCTCGTTTTATTATTTGTATTATTACCTAGCAGTGGTAAAAGTAGTCAATTGTTGTTTGTGTCAGATCAAACAGTGCTATGAGACAACCCCATATTCTTGCCACGCATGCAGAAGTCCAAGCAGTAACGTTAATCAAGGATCTTTGGTTTGCACACTATCAATCTTTTGACATGATTTGCCAGCCTGGGGTTGGGCTAGGACACTGCCCAACTTTTCAAGGTAGGCTATCTGCTTTTTATCTCTGTTGGTTTATTCAGAGACAACAACAAGCAGCCGAGCGATTGATAACTTTACTGTAAGTTTATACTATTATTTTCCAGCAATATAGACTACTAGCTTAGCTTTAGCAAAACAGCCATCACAATAACTAGCCTATTTTGGAAAAAACAGTGATAACGCTAACTAGGATCACTGATTAAAAAAACGAGTGTAATTGTGACTTAACCTATTTTCAAAAAGGAATAAATGGCTAATGTTTATTTTGTGTTGTTTCAGATTGACCATGGAGATGACTGAGGAAGACAGCCTGAATATCGATGGGAACAGTGGAATTAACACAACTTAAACTTTTTCTGATTGCACTTCTACAGCCAGGTTGTTGAATAAAAAAAAATAATAAGACACTTATTTGTAAAGTTTTTTTTACAAATAAGTTTGTAAATTGTGTTTGTAGCCTAGCTTATGTTTATTAGTTGAGCTGTTGGGAAAACGTTACGAACTTTAGCCTGGGTGAACCTATAACGAACCTGTTAGCAAATATGTAGCAAACAGATTTTTCAGAATAATTAATTACCAATCACATTTCACATGTCAAACAAAGCCAGCTGATATCTGATAAACGGGTCCGTACCACATACAATAAGCGGACCCGTATTGCATATGATAAGCAGATCTGGAACACGTCAGTAACTATCATACGGAACTGGGCCAGTCTTAGCCCTTATTGGAACCAGATCCGTCAAACGGATCCAGACGTTTTGGACCGATGTGCGTTTGGACGCCGGATCAGGTCCATTATGCAGATCCGTGCCGGACGTTGTG
Organism: Alosa pseudoharengus; assembly: GCF_046254945.1. Lineage (NCBI taxonomy): Eukaryota > Metazoa > Chordata > Actinopteri > Clupeiformes > Clupeidae > Alosa > Alosa pseudoharengus. The sequence continues at coordinate 41,059,262 of NW_027468564.1, read as the reverse complement.
GTAGGTGTGGCCCAGATCCGTCCCAGTGTATGTTTGCTATCTGGGCAGGGTACGAATAGCATCCAAATCACAGGGGTGCAAAAAGCATACACTGATATTTGTACCAGACGGGGTATTCATAGAACACATTGCTGTGTGCACCGGGGTACGAATAGCATACATTGATATTTGTACCAGACGGGGTACTAATAGGACACATTGCTGTGTGCACCGGGGTACAAATAGAATTCACTTCTAATTGCACCAGGGTACGAATACATAGATTTCTGTCACGAAAACATGCGTGCGCAACCGAGACAGAAAGCACCATAGAACAGCATAGAGCAATGCAAAAGAGCAAAAGAAAAAATGAGTTTTTGTGCTGAAAACTGCACCAATTCGAAATCACGATGGTTAGAGAATGTTAAATATGTTCAATATCCCTAACGGAATGCATGTCTTCGCCAACAATGACAAAATACGATGTTATATTTATGTGACCTATACAGCTAAGAATTACCAAAGCACGCAGGAAACGAGTTGAGACTGATACAAAAATATATTTATTTTCCAAATTGTCAAGTGTCACCAGCAGTCAATAGAACAAGACTTAGGGTGACCAGACGTCCCGAAAAATTCGGGACAGTCCCGATATCCAAGCAGTTGTCCCGAATCCCGAATCCTGCCCTAATTGTCCCGAAAATTATACTCAATCAGAATACTGAGTAGTTATTTTCTGATAAACATTAAAAACTGTCCGTAGAGAGGTTGAGTCGACTGCATGCAGCCCCTGACGGCAGCTAAGTGTCTGGATGCAGCCCGGCTGCTTTGTTTCTTTTTGACGTTCTATAATTAGGCGCGAATATGCACTGATTTCGCGAAGCCGAGGACATTGAATGTGCAGGCAGCGCAGCAGGCAGAGCCAGCGTGTGTGCAAAAAAAAATACGTCGGAAGTTCGGCCTAATGTCCATGTCGTTTTAACATAATCTACTTAATTTCCCCCCCCCCACAATGACATTTTGAGTTCATGATTTCTCTGTTGTATTTTGAGGCAGACTTGCTGTTTGAATAAAAATGTGTTTTGGTAGGCTACAGGTTTGAAAATTCGCTGTAGCCTAGGCCTACCACCCCCCCCCCCCCCCCCCCGCGAAAAAAAAGCGTCCCGAATTTCAGCCAATCTCATCTGGTCACCCTAACAAGACTAATAAAAACATTCACAATTTATTAATTCAATATCCTAAAAGTTCTGTATACATATAAGTCTTTTAAAAAAAGCAATGATGACAGTTTGGTAGGGCACTCAACATAGGCTTCAAGTTTACAGAGCCTCCACAAAGATCAACCAGGACGGGGTCTCCTCACAATAAATAGTGGCACACAGGACACAAAAGAAAACAAAAGAAAGGGAAATGTATGATTTACAGCACAGCAAAATGGCCTGAGCCAAGGTAAGATTAAGAGGTTTAAGATTATTACCTTCTGGGGATTAATGTAGTACTTAAAGCTTAGGTCTGAGGGTACTGTAAGAGTCTGCTAAATGTTCACAGTGTAAGTGTAGGCTACTAAGTACAGAGTTATAGCAAATCTAATTCAACCTATACAACGAGTCATAGAACCCTATGGCTCAGGAGTACCAGTTTCCAGTATGGATGCGCTAAGTCAATTAAATCTATGAACTAATACAGCCGGAAGCATAGACACTATGCCCTCGGAGTAACAGTCTCCCGTATGGAAATACCGTGTGAATGCACTAAGCAGCCGTCACTAACTCTATGAACTAATACAGCCGGAAGGGTTGCAACCTTGGGAGATGGGTTGTGTCTTATATTTTGCTTTTGCATTCCCTCCTTGTGCAACAACTGATGTCCCCAAAAGTTACCACATTATTTTGTTTAGTGTATTGTGAGTTCTCTGGTGTGTTTTCTCAAGTCCTCTCTGATTACCAAATAGCCTAGGCTAGTTCAGTTTATTTTGAGGACGTTCACAGGAGGGAAGAGCATCTTGACCAAACATATGTGCTGAAATTGCAGTATTTCATCATATAACCTCAAACCTCAAGCTAGCAAAGAAAAAGGGGAAGGAAATGACAAGCTGGATCGACACAATCTTTCAGTCCTCATTCGTTTTACAACTTCGTTGATCCTTTCACAGTGGTAAGTACGGCCATACGTAAATTACAGTAGCCTACATTACATCTATTGTTTCGGTTTTAGAATTTCCCCAGTAATTCAGTCAATATGGCAAAGTGGGCCACTTTTACTAGGCTACTCATGTTTTTAAAACCTAATCACAGCCAAAAGATGTGATTGTGGTGAAGATGTGATTTTTTTTCAGTGAAAAATAGCATGTGATGTTCACAACAGATGTTCAGGACAAGGTTTACAAAATGGATATTCAATCACACTTCAAAATTCTATTTTGATCCGTCCTTAATCATTTTGAGCATTTTCTTGAATGTTCCTCATACTTGTAGATTGAGGCTACTTATTTATTATTGAGCCTGTAGGAACCATTGATAACCCGTTCTGTCTATGTTAGTACCTTTTTGTTGTTTTGTTGTTTCCAGTTGCCAATGGCATCAGCATAATGCTGTATTGTTATTATTTTGTCTTACAACAGAAAGCTCCAATGCAGCTTTTAAGTGCACAATGATCTTAATCTTTGGTTTTAAAAAGCGACCCTTGTTGTTTAGCATTCAAGATGGTCCAGGTCCATGCAAACCAAAAAGCAGCTGTAATCGTTTTATTTCTGCTTGTAATGTATTCCACAGGTAAGAAATGTATTATCTTTAAATTATCTTCCTTGATTCCAAACAATGTTGACAGGCTATTAGTTTATCAATCAATCAATGCCTGTATTTTATCCCCCAGTGGGGCAAATTGTTTTCACAGCAGTAGGAGCACACAAAATTACAAAAATAAACAAATACATATAATAAATAACATACCGGTAATGCACATCCTGATCAATAATGGGTAAACTATATTTTCCTCCTGGCGTTTAGAAGAGAGACAGCAGAAGGAACAAAGGAGTGTTTGTATTAGTTTTAGCAAGTGAGTCTGAGCAGTGAACCTGATGGTAGAAACTGAAACTGTTGTTGCAGAGGATGAGAACAGTCAGACAAGATGGAGCTTACTTTCTTAAGCAGCTGTTTGTTTCAAAGATCCTTATCAGAATAACAGGGCCTGTTTCAAACCAGCCTGAAAGCCAGCCAGAATGTACCCTGCCCACAAAATTTGAGTATGTCAAATACCTTTATCACTGTTGTCTGCTTTTCATTTTGCTTCTCCAGCAGCAGCGATCTTGTTATGAATAAAGTCAACTCAAAAACAATCAGGTGGCATTGATGACTGACATGTTGTACTGTTCATCATCATATAAAGCCCACATGAACACATCTTAAAGCTACCTTGTGTAAGAACTTCTCCCATCTAGCGGTGAAATTCTATATGACAACCAACTGAATATTACTTTCTAGCCCCTCCCATTCCGAGCGCATTTTAACTCCTACGGTGGCCGTTTCATGCCAAAGTTAACATTGCTTCCAGTACTACGACTTCGTCCGGTGTTCCTTCCAGTTATAAGGTTACTTTAGAAAACAATTACACATTGCATTTAGTTATATAGCCAGTAAACATGTTGGGTATGACCTCTATGTAAAGTGAATAGCCTAGTTTTACGTTTTCGTTATTTTGGTAGGCTACTATTTCATTGCTAGCATCAGCTATCAGGTTCCCAAACGAATGCATGCTAATGTTATAGTATTCAGTGCTATCGTTATTCTGTATGTGCGAGATTAATAGTGTAAAGGCAATGTTTACAGCGTAGCCTACTATTTTTCTCAGTGAGCAGAGTCAGAGATCAGTCGATGCAACGGAGGTGCAAGGGAAAGGTAAAGGAAGAGGGAAAGGTAAAGAAAAGCCAAGAGCCGGTGGCAGAGGATCGATGAGACCTCCTAGGCAAAGAAAAAGTAAGACTCCAAAAGATGACGAGGAGAGACTGGAAGAACTTCAAAGACAAAGGAGAGAAGCAACGGAGGTTTGTGTTTTTAATATATTTCTCTGAACAGTATCAATGTCAATAACACCGAAATTAGCTCGGAAGCTGCACCAGGCACGTTCGTTTGCGTTGCGTCTGCTGCCACTACACCAGAAAAAAAATAGACCATTCATCTAAAATTGATTTTACGCGTTGTGAACGGAACGCTTCAGTTACGCGCTTGGTGTAGCTTCCCTGCCTGTTTGTATCTCAATTGTTTGTAGCAATTTCTAGCTGTTGCCAGTCAACTGCATGATGCGAGTTGTCTCCCAGTGAAATCACGACACACAATTACGTTATGGTCTATAGAAAATGTTACACAACATTTTCACCTTTTCATTGTCCATACACATACATAGTATTCATCATTTTGTGTGAACACTTGAAAAATGACACAGAGTAGGCTACTATTACTACTACTCTGCTAACAATCTAACTTTGCTACCTAAACAAGCCTATCTGATCTTATTTCTTGTGTCTTATTTCTTCAGACTTGTGGATGGAATGAGCCTGCAAGAGCACAGGAACCTCACCACACAGTTGCTATAGTGAGGCAGCCAGGTCTGGTGTTTGATGCATCAGTGCAGACATGTCGTCCCCCCACCTGTGCCAGGGATGCCTTGGTGTAGTTGTACACACTGCAGAGACATGCCAATCGATCAGAAGAGAAAATGCTGTGGACAAAACCCTGCCACCTGTGTGAGCCTTCTGCCTCACTACACACAGCACTGCCTAGATGAAGGTTTTCTCCAGATTCACAGGCAGTACATCACAGACATCACAGCATTAGGCCATGTAAGAGAGCCAGGTGATGACAATAGAGTTCAGATATGCTACCTACAGACATTTCATTTTCTGGCAGCATGGGTCTCTAGGACAGGGTAATAGAAGAGTGATCCCAAGCTGTGTGTGTAGGATAAGGGATAAATTCCCTGACCCTCAGGGACATCTTTGGAATTTATTTCACCTTCCTATAATGTTGTAATGTTGTGTTGTTGTAAATAGTTTTGTATTAGTGTTCTTGTACTGCCGGTTCCTTTTAAAACTGTATTTAATTTATTTTACACCGGTACATCGCTATATTTTGCTTTCATGAAAATAAAAACTTTTAGAATTGATAAGAGACTGTTCATGCTGTACCTCATACATTACATCCACAAACTTATAATTAAAAAAGGAGTTGTGGTAATTTACCATTTTGAAACACCAAATGACAGTAACATGGTCAACAATGTTATTTGCAATATATTTATTTACAGAAATTAACTAATTATGGTATTTACACATGAACCCTTCCTTTTTGTATGGTGCCTTTGAAGCAACGTGGGCCATCATTCTAAATTTGCAGTCTCCTGGAAAGCTGATCCTGTGGAAGACATGCAGTGTCGTTAGACATACACGCCATTTTATATAGTTCAACATATTGTTACTAATCTGTATAGTGCTATTTTGCCTAGACTGAGTTACAGGCAAGGTTACAATGAAGGCATGCACGTGCATCACATAACAAAACCATTGAATTTCGTCCACATCCTCCTCCACAATGCTCATGTCATGTAGGCTTTGTAAAAAATATATATAAATGCTTATATCATGAAAATATACAATAGAGAATGTCATCGGGTATAGACATTATGAGCATTGATGGGTTACCTCTGTTCAAGGTTCTCAATTTCAGGGGCTTCTGCAATTGCGCCAAGATGCTCATCTGAAATGAATAAGCAGAGCGTTTCACAACATATAACAGTACATAAAATGGTAAACACCAAGATATTAAAAATATACTTTCAGTTATCAAACAACAATCACATAGAATCAACAATTGTTTTCATGCAGTGAAAAACGTTCAGACAATTTAGTAGGCTACGTCTACAATTAATAAGACTACAGGACAGGCCTCAGGATGTGAACGTCACCCTTGGAATTGGCTACACTAGCATTATCAGATTAGGATATATTTAGGCTACAAAGCAAAAGCAATGAAAAATAACTACAATTTAGTGCCCTTTGCCTGTGATCCGTCATAGCAGATGTATGTTACAATCCTTTTTCATCGACGCGAGGAAAAGTATCCCAGACGTCATTCTAGCGTTATGGACAACCATGCTATACTAAGCCAAGCAACTATAAAAATTCGAATTTACACCATAGACTGTATGTTTACACGAATAGGCCGAATTACCTGTCGAGGAGAAAGCAGGCAATTTCGGCGTCCCTTTTAAAATCCTTGCTCCTCCTCACGAGCTCTTTCCATCTTAGAAAAGCCACTCCAATATTGACTTTGGTCTGTTGTTTTTCCGGTCGCGTTGGCGTTTTAATTCTCTTTTTCGCTTCCTTGGCGACTCCTTTTCATGTCCTCGAGAATAGGTGTAATCCTCCATTTTCAACAGACTTTCAAATCTGCCGGCAGTCGCGAGTAGACTGATCATGCAATGAGTGTTGCCTACAAGCGCGAAAGGCGGAGCTGAATTTCCAGGAATGTCCCTCGTTGGCGAATGTATTTCAAAGATGGAGGCGCAACATGGATTCAGCCATTTGCGCGACTCGCGCGTATGTATTTGGAATAGCAGATTCTACACTTACGAGAATACTTTGATTAGTAAGTGGAAATAATTACACATGAATGAGCACGTATTTTTGAAAGAACAAATGGGTTTTTGCTAAGAATTAACTCAAAAAAGTACACAATGTAGCTTTAACAGGGCTTTTACGTTGTGTCCAATAGTATTGGAAGGTACCTATACCTTTCTTGCTATACTGTAATGTCACTGTCAAAGTCCTTGTCAGTCTACAGCAGTATAAGGAAGAAAAAGAGGGCAGGGTTTGACCATTGGACAGCCTTGTCTGACATCATATCCGGCAAACTACTGACGTGTCCAGAGAATTCTCAATGGAGCAATTCCAGACCATTTGTCCGGTTGTCAAATTTTTTAGGCGATACAAATTCGGGCTGGTTTCCAAGCTAAATAAATACAATACACTGGCAAATTCAGCTTATCATGTTCGATCATAGCGTTTGTATAATATATATATATATATATATATATATATTTTTTTTTTTTATGAAATGAAAAAGAAACCATGACATTTTTTTTAAATAATCAGCCCTAAATTGTGTGTGTGTGTGTGTGTGTGATTTAAGTGTCTGGTGGATCTTCAAATCCTGGACTACCTGGTCCTCCTGGACCACTTGGACCACCTGGCCCTCCTGGACCTGCTGGACCCCATGGTTTTCCTGGGGAAACTGGGCGTCCAGGATTGTGCACCTTCTCTGATAAAAGTTTGGATGTTGGTAGGTAACTCTGTTCTACATTTGTATTTTCATAGCAAGAAGCAATCAGACTTCAGTCAATTAAGAGCGCTAAGCACTGGGCCAGATGTACTAAAGTTATTGCGCCCACTTCAGGCACATTTGATTCACAACATGCACATAAAAACATGGCAAGGTATGGACAAACATAGCCTCATGAGACCATCCTGATCTCGCAAGCTCCATTTTTCCACTCGCAGATCAGGAGCTGTTTGCCAAACGAACCGCTGATCAGCGTTGGTTTTGAACCGCCAATCAGCGTAGGTAGTGATAGACAGATGGTTTATCCAATCAGCTAACCAGTATTTTTGCCCCTTCCCAAAAGTTCTCCAATGGAAAGTTTCCATATATATGTCGAGCAAAGCAATCCATCAGGCGGAGGCAGGTTAGCACAAACAGGCCGCACTGAGGAAAAAACGCAGGCTGCCTGTCGCTGGAGCTGAGTGGGTATTTGTGCTTTTTCATGTCATACATCCATAGGAGGGTCAGGGGAAAGTAGGAGTATCGAGCAAACACAGGGGAGGAGAAGTGCTACTAGCGATTGATTAGGTATTCAGCCATATGTATGAAAACAGCGCACGTCTATCTTGTGGTGAAAAACTTGTGCCTGTTAAAAGCAGGTGTAATCCACATTGCGGTTAAATGCGTCAATTAGAGAAACTTTTAGAGGCAGCTGAATCAGTATTCAGAACATCGGTTTTCTTCATTGTACTATGTCAAAAGTAACCTTAACTTTTGTTTGCCTTTCTAATACCATATGTTCACGTTCACAATATAGGCCTACACTTCCCAATCTGCTTGACTGGGGTATTAAGTCAGCCCCTAGTCTACGTGCAGTAAATAGTTCAAGTATTTGTAAGTGGATTAGTAGAACTACTAGGCCTACTCTGTATGTCGCTGCTCGTTGACATCTTATTATCATGTATGATCGATGCTAAACTTTGATTCTTTTTAATGTCGCAATTGGTTAACTCTATTCAACTGCGCTTGTGGTTCAGCCTGTGCAATTAGCATTGTAGAGGGGGCAGGGACAGACAAGTGATGAGTGCTGTTTACGTAATGAAGTGACAGCTTATTAAAGCACAGCGTTTGCTTTCTGCACATAGAAAAACTCAGAGAGAGAGAGAGAGAGATAGACAGATAGACATCACACACACAGCAGAAAAAGTAATATACATATAGAAAAACACCACCACTGTACAATAGAGACAGTAGAAGATAAACATGATACTAAAATACTACAGTTAATACTAATATACTATATAAACTAAATCAAATATCAACATAGTGTGCTTAAGGATGATCAAGCATGACAGGGCAGGGACTGAGCCTGTAATTCAGTGTGCAGCTGAGGATGATCGCTTCTTTGTTGTCCCTGTCAAGGGTGCCATGGCCGTGTAGCGCTTTCTCTGTACATCCGGCCCTATGTACTTATTCTAATAAACAAAATAGAAGTTTAGTTCCAAAACTAGATATCTTCCATTTCAATGAAACAACTGTAGAATTGTTATAAACTATTAACATTTATTCTGAAAATTCTTTAAAAATGGAGATATCAGGGTTTTCAGTAAGTGGTCCGCAGCCCCTGGCGGTCTGTGAAGGCATTGCAGAGATTGCATTCAAAGTCCTTTACGCAAGTCTTACCACTCCACAGCTATCTTGGTAACGCATTATGTGTAGACAATGGCCATACTGGTGTTACATACATTTACATACATACCCTATGCATTTCTATGGAGGATTCATTGAGTGCTCTACCTAAATGACATGCAAAACCACTGTAAACAACACCAGCCAATCTGACATAGATAAAAAAAAGATTGCTTGCTAACTGGTGCTCTGTCCCGGACCATAGTCCATAGCCTGAACAGATAGTGGGAATGAATTGGATGGTACTATATCAAAATTACTTACCTGTTTAAACATATCTCTCTCTGTTTGTGTGAGTGTGTGCATGTGCATTTGTGCGTATGTATTTATAGACATATATGTGTGTGTGAATGTGTGTGTCTCAAACGTCAGATAGACTTTGTGGTCTCCCTGGCCGTCCAGGGATTCCTGGAAATAGAGGACCAACTGGGTCTCCTGGAAAACCTGGAGAAAGAGGACCTCCTGGGATTCCTGGCCCTTCTGGTGAGCCTGGGCAAAAGGGACCTCCAGGGGCACCAGGAGACTGTTCTGAAGATTGGAGACACTCTTTAGGTATGGGAACCCCCTGAATGGGATCTCCAAAAATACTGCCGTTGTACTGTGGAAATCCATCTATGGGGTTTCAGAGGTGTAGGTTTGGTCTCAACAGTGGACACCAGTTAACCATTTCTAATCGTAAACAAATGTTATTATTAAAACAATATACCCAACAAACTAGAACCATACTGTATCTGCTGTGGGCCATATTGTCCAACCTTAGGCTATACAGATTTCATTATTTAGCCTACAACCAGCAATACCAATAGGTCAGTAAGTGACCTATTGTTCTTTACCTGACTTCAAAGAAGCTGTCATCACATCATCATTTGTAACAGCTGAAACTCTCAGACAACTTAATCAAAGCAGAAAACGGAATAGCTAAGTTCATATAAGTTACACAGTGTATGTATGTAATTCCTAAATAAATGTGTTAGTGTGTGTGTGTGTGTGAATGAAACATGGAGTATAAAAACTTGAGTCGGAAGGTTATGATAAAGCCTATTCGACCAGCTTCATTAAAAAATGTGTCTACTCGCCACTCACGATCTCAGTGTGGCTGGCTATGCTTTCTTAAAGCCAACAAGTTGATGTACACTCACACCCATTGAGTGGGAATCATTGCAAACACAAGCTAAAGACGCAATCAGACAGGACACATCTTACCGCTTGCAGAAAATGAGATGCACTATTTCTTTTTTTTAAAAGCGTGAATGATGTCAGGCGCTTTTCCGCTTTGAGTTTAAGTTCTTTTTCAATTTTAGGCGCTCAGAGGACCTTTTCAAAAATTCAAGGTGCAGCAGGCACACAAAACGCAAGATGCTCATGGTCGTGGGCCTATTCAGACCGCAAGCGTGGCGACTGCGTGTCAGCTGCGTTACCAGTCTGTTTTCATTTTGGCACCGATGATATTCCACTAACACCATTTTCCTCCCACTTTCCACCCTTGTCTATATCTTCAAGTCTTGGTCAGAATTCATCCCTTTGATGAAATCATCCAGGTGTGATTTTTGCTCACAACGTCTAATGTAGTAAGAAGCCTGTCTGTTACCTTTTCTGTTTTATAGGGTTGTTTTATTGAAAATGTATGTGTCTACCCATTGTAAATAGAACCTAAATTAATGAACTTTAAATATAGTATAAAGTATAGGTATTTCAGTCTAAAGCATCACTTAACATAAATGTGTGTGTGTGTGTGTGTGTTCACACGTGTGTGCATGCCTGTGTGTCTGTGTCTTTCTATGTGTACTAGATCATACTGGACCTACACTGATTGCCACAGTTGGATGTGTTCTTGCAGTTCTGGATGCTGCTGCCCTAGTTGCTGTTGTTGTTTTCATCATGAGGAAGAAGTGAGTACCAACTGCAGCATTTTATAGCTTGTGAAATCTTTTTGCATAACGGAAGCATGGCTCCAGAGGAAATATATATATATATATATATATATATAAGTATACTCTTTTGATCCCGTGAGGGAAATTTGGTCTCTGCATTTATCCCAATCCGTGAATTAGTGAAACACACACAGCACACAGTGTACACACAGTGAGGTGAAGCACACACTAATCCCGGCGCAGTGAGCTGCCTGCATCAACAGCGGCGCTCGGGGAGCAGTGAGGGGTTAGGTGTCTTGCTCAAGGACACTTCACCAACTTCAGCCGTGCCTACTCGGGGTTCGAAACGGCATCCCTCCGGTTACAGGTCCGAAGTGCTAACCAGTAGGCCACGGCTGCCCCTCCAGAGGAACAGGAACTTTACATAAGTCTTTCATGAATTTAAATAATAAATGAAGAAAAAAAACATAAATTGTCAGTGTCTCATGCAGACAAACTACTTATGTAGGTATATGACTATATCTTAGTCTTATCTCAGATACACTACAGACGTTTGCCATTTGATAACTTCCATGATTTGTTTTATTTTTACAGGGGAAATGCAGCAGCGAGAGACTTAGGAGCACAGAGCCCTGATGTGGACCCTCCTGATGACACGTACACAGCTCTGAATCCCAGGACAAGAACACCTGAATATGATACTCTTGATGTAAGTCCACCACATAAACAGGTGGACAAGTTGGATGGATTGACATCGCTTTCACAAATTATGTCATTGTCATGTTTTTTCAAACTTTCAAAGCTGTATATTGATTACGTACTTCCTGTTGTAGCATTTTAGGAATCCACCCAGTGCTCGTGGCCGAAGCCCTAGATGAAACTCCAGCTCATGTTGAACCATAACTCCGTACTCCTCCAGATGGCAACCGACAGGGGACAGTGTTTTACAAACACAGACACTGATCACAGGCACACGTGTGTGTGTGTGTGTGTGTGTGTGTGTGTGTGCATGTGTGTGTGTGTACTCCCGGAGACTAACAACTACATCACACATTAGATGTTTTTAATTTAAATCCTGAATTTATTATTATTATTTTACATTTAATTAAAATCCTATACTGTACCACTGTACTGTATCTGTACTGTCTACGCCTTTTAGGCAGGCCTGAAGTTGAATTCCCTTCTTTGACTCACACTGATGCAACATCCTGTCTATGACCACACAAATGGTGAGGAGGAAGTGCGCGTTTCATTTCCTGTGATCTCTCTCATTCCACTGGCTGTTAGTGTTACCCCAAGTGTCACAGTAAAAGTATACTGGTACCCCTATTGGTGGCAATGTTACAGTAAAGTATACTGACACCAACAACCTTTGATTAAACTCCCCTCTGTAGGGTCAGAAAATATACCTTTGTGTCATGCAATTACCTATGTCTCATATATTATCCTACATATTATTCTCTCACATCCACTCTAAATCATTATGTGTGTTCTGTGATGTTAGATATGAGGAATTTATAAGTAAAACTTAGGCTACTTTTGAACGTATAAGTGCAGTGTCTTGAATCACATGTACGGTTCCTTATGAAGAGGATGATGTGTTGCACAAGTTGTAGGCCAATGTTTTATCTTCCTTTGTGCTTCTCCTGTTGAGCAAGGCCACTCTCAAGAGCAGCTGCACAAAGAGCCAATCTAGGTGATAAGTGCAATATCTAACTTTAACTTTACCAAAAGTATACCTGAAGAAGAAGAAAAACAGCAGCGTTTTTTCTTGAAGGTAATATGTCTACTTTCTAACAGTAAACGAAATTAGAATTTGATTTAAAGTTAGGTTAGCTTTACTGCTTAATACACAATTGGTAGGCTACTGTTCCTTACTATAAACAACACTAACTCCAATGACTTCATTTATTGCGTAATGGTATCTCCTTATTAGGTTAGCCTATGTTGTTTGCTTAACAAACCAAAAATAAGAACAACTTAAAAAACAGACTAAGAAACTGCTGCCTACAGAGACGGAAAGTGAAACTGAACTTCAACAAAGGCTCGGACACGGTAAAATAATAACATTCTACTGATTGTTTAAGGTTATTGAGGTAAAGAGAAACATGACTTGTACGGACTACGGAAGATCCTTCCATGTTGTCACACTTGCGCCAGTAGGCTTATTTTGTGCACAGTGAAAGTGGAAGGCTCAAACGTTAGGCTACTGTGCGTTTTCGTAATGAAATGTATTTTGGAGGAATGAATGATATGATACGATACGATACGATTTTTTCATTACAACCCATTTGTTTTCCAGAAAATAGTCATTTTGGTCGTCCACGAAAGTGGTGCAACCCAAATTAAACTTTTTTGGGCAACTTCTAGAGAGGCACGCGCATCCTCAAATTTTCCCATCACAGTAGACCTAGCCTAGCAAGATTCTGAGCATGTAATGATTAATGGCAACTTGACATTGGCACGTTAGTAGCAGATATTTTCTAATGAGGAGACACAGCACTCAAAGAATCCTCCATAGAAATGTATGGGGTTAGTTCGTAACGACAGTATGGCACTTGTTAAAACATCCGGACGCACCCTTTCCTGTAAGTAGCCTCAACCGCATTTGTAACTTATCGCTTTTAGCCTTATTTTAGCGATTTACGGGGGAACTTTGCATTATTAAATTCAAATTGAAACACAGATTCGCTGTTCTGATGTACATTATTTTGTCCAAATGGCCTCCCTTCAGGAATGGATAATAGCTTAAAATACTACGTAAGTGTCAAATGAACACACATGAACCGTTGATTGGCTGTCTGGGCAACCAGTTTATTACCAGCAAGTGACAGACATTTAGAAACAACAACACGGTGTAGGCCTATCACTTGACAAGTTCAGTTGTGACTTTTTGAGTGCGTCTCTGATACAGTATTTACTACTTGAAGCTAACGTACTGTCTTTGAAACTCATTTTGGGCGTTCACTGTCTAATACATTTGTTGTTTTTTAGATGTAACTGTTTGAAGGTTTATGGCATGTCTTGCAGGCAGAAAAGTGGTTTAATAGACAGATGGAAGGCTTTCCAAGTGATTACATGCTCCCTTTACTTGACAGTATCGACATAAGAGTAACATGACACTGTGTGGCATTTGACATAACGCTTCTATTATTACCTTTCATTGGAGACCAGGATTATGATTCTACACAAACGGGTTCATGTGCAGTAAGCATTTGATTGTCAGTATGCATTTTGGTTAACCAAAAGCCCTATGGGGAGTTTCCATAGGCATTTTACAAAACACATGAACATACCTTGGCAAATAATGGTCTAAAGCACTCATATTTTCATTCTATATTGGTCTACTTTTGCACACAGCTTCACAAGACCTCGTGCTAGGGCTCAGTTGTGTTTCAAAGTGATATCAAGTGACCTAGAGGGCTGAAATGTGGTCAGTTCAGAGATGCTTGTAACCTGGCAGAAAGAAAAAAACTATATTCTAACCCTGTAACTCTGTGTAAGTACATCACACAGTTCTGACTGTATCCTACGAAAACTACAAGTTCAGCTTTCTATAGAGGTCAAACATTTGATGGTAGGCCCCAAAATAGGTGGGAACAATGCTCTCATAAGTAGGCACAGTGCAATTTCAGGCACAAACTTGAAATTTGTATTGGAATTCATGTGGTTCAAGTGACATTCGGTCTTTGTCATAAGGCATAAAAAAAAAATTTCTTGGGTTCCGGTTTCCGACCGACCCTGTCAATTTATGTGCGACCCAAATTTATTTTATGAGCTTGGGGAAGAAATAACACTAAATAGTCTAGGCTACATTAAATAAATCCACAAATAAAAGGCGAACTATAATTACATTAATTAGCCCTTGCGTTATGTATAGGGATGAGCGTATTCTCTCTGTTACAAAGTAGCCTATGCACAGCTGTTCACGAAGACGATTGTTTTCGTCACTTACCAAGGCACTCGCAATTTTGTCCAAACACCGCAATTTTTTCGCAAATTTGACCAATCATCGTAGTTTCACTGTGAAATGTCACCTACCGCAACAGTCCCCCGCGCAGAATATTGAGCCAGATGGCACACTTACTTCTGAACCTTCTGCATATGACACCAAAGACTGCCCTAAGTGTTCGGTTGCTCTGCAGTTTTGATGACAATAAATAGAAGGCTAACGTTAACGATCTGCTTACTTGCATCTCTCAACCTGGTGTTGCTAACCTACCTAGGCTATGAAAGTAAGTTAATTAAGGCCTACTTGGTTTACTGACATTTGAGTAGGCTATGCAACCCATTGGCAAACGTTTACCTGGATATGTCCTTTTAGCTTATGTCATGTTTATGTCAAGCTTATGTTTGCTAGCTTGTGGGCTTAGTTTGAGTAGTGCTACCAAAATCATAAAAATTAATAAAATTGCAAGACATTTACCTCTTCTATGATCCAAGAATGATTTCATTCGAGTTGTTTTTTTTAACATTTATTTTAACTAATGACATAGAAGACATTCCCACTTGCATCCACATATGGTAATGCACTATGCAAAAAGTGATTTACACTCGTAGCCGAACACAGTGAGATGCAAGCCTTCCAATCCACTCAGAAATGTAATTAGGCTACTCTCACGTCCTTAAAGCTACATTGTGTACTTTTTTGAGTTAATTCTTAGCAAAAACCCATTTGTTCTTTCAAAAATACGTGCTCATTCATATGTAATTATTTCCACTTACTAATCAAAGTATTCTCGTAAGTGTAGAATCTGCTATTCCAAATACATACGCGCGAGTCGCGCAAATGGCTGAATCCATGTTGCGCCTCCATCTTTGAAATACATTCGCCAACGAGGGACATTCCTGGAAATTCAGCTCCGCCTTTCGCGCTTGTAGGCAACACTCATTGCATGATCAGTCTACTCGCGACTGCCGGCAGATTTGAAAGTCTGTTGAAAATGGAGGATTACACCTATTCTCGAGGACATGAAAAGGAGTCGCCAAGGAAGCGAAAAAGAGAATTAAAACGCCAACGCGACCGGAAAAACAACAGACCAAAGTCAATATTGGAGTGGCTTTTCTAAGATGGAAAGAGCTCGTGAGGAGGAGCAAGGATTTTAAAAGGGACGCCGAAATTGCCTGCTTTCTCCTCGACAGGTAATTCGGCCTATTCGTGTAAACATACAGTCTATGGTGTAAATTCGAATTTTTATAGTTGCTTGGCTTAGTATAGCATGGTTGTCCATAACGCTAGAATGACGTCTGGGATACTTTTCCTCGCGTCGATGAAAAAGGATTGTAACATAAATCTGCTATGACGGATCACAGGCAAAGGGCACTAAATTGTAGTTATTTTTCATTGCTTTTGCTTTGTAGCCTAAATATATCCTAATCTGATAATGCTAGTGTAGCCAATTCCAAGGGTGACGTTCACATCCTGAGGCCTGTCCTGTAGTCTTATTAATTGTAGACGTAGCCTACTAAATTGTCTGAACGTTTTTCACTGCATGAAAACAATTGTTGATTCTATGTGATTGTTGTTTGATAACTGAAAGTATATTTTTAATATCTTGGTGTTTACCATTTTATGTACTGTTATATGTTGTGAAACGCTCTGCTTATTCATTTCAGATGAGCATCTTGGCGCAATTGCAGAAGCCCCTGAAATTGAGAACCTTGAACAGAGGTAACCCATCAATGCTCATAATGTCTATACCCGATGACATTCTCTATTGTATATTTTCATGATATAAGCATTTATATATATTTTTTACAAAGCCTACATGACATGAGCATTGTGGAGGAGGATGTGGACGAAATTCAATGGTTTTGTTATGTGATGCACGTGCATGCCTTCATTGTAACCTTGCCTGTAACTCAGTCTAGGCAAAATAGCACTATACAGATTAGTAACAATATGTTGAACTATATAAAATGGCGTGTATGTCTAACGACACTGCATGTCTTCCACAGGATCAGCTTTCCAGGAGACTGCAAATTTAGAATGATGGCCCACGTTGCTTCAAAGGCACCATACAAAAAGGAAGGGTTCATGTGTAAATACCATAATTAGTTAATTTCTGTAAATAAATATATTGCAAATAACATTGTTGACCATGTTACTGTCATTTGGTGTTTCAAAATGGTAAATTACCACAACTCCTTTTTTAATTATAAGTTTGTGGATGTAATGTATGAGGTACAGCATGAACAGTCTCTTATCAATTCTAAAAGTTTTTATTTTCATGAAAGCAAAATATAGCGATGTACCGGTGTAAAATAAATTAAATACAGTTTTAAAAGGAACCGGCAGTACAAGAACACTAATACAAAACTATTTACAACAACACAACATTACAACATTATAGGAAGGTGAAATAAATTCCAAAGATGTCCCTGAGGGTCAGGGAATTTATCCCTTATCCTACACACACAGCTTGGGATCACTCTTCTATTACCCTGTCCTAGAGACCCATGCTGCCAGAAAATGAAATGTCTGTAGGTAGCATATCTGAACTCTATTGTCATCACCTGGCTCTCTTACATGGCCTAATGCTGTGATGTCTGTGATGTACTGCCTGTGAATCTGGAGAAAACCTTCATCTAGGCAGTGCTGTGTGTAGTGAGGCAGAAGGCTCACACAGGTGGCAGGGTTTTGTCCACAGCATTTTCTCTTCTGATCGATTGGCATGTCTCTGCAGTGTGTACAACTACACCAAGGCATCCCTGGCACAGGTGGGGGGACGACATGTCTGCACTGATGCATCAAACACCAGACCTGGCTGCCTCACTATAGCAACTGTGTGGTGAGGTTCCTGTGCTCTTGCAGGCTCATTCCATCCACAAGTCTGAAGAAATAAGACACAAGAAATAAGATCAGATAGGCTTGTTTAGGTAGCAAAGTTAGATTGTTAGCAGAGTAGTAGTAATAGTAGCCTACTCTGTGTCATTTTTCAAGTGTTCACACAAAATGATGAATACTATGTATGTGTATGGACAATGAAAAGGTGAAAATGTTGTGTAACATTTTCTATAGACCATAACGTAATTGTGTGTCGTGATTTCACTGGGAGACAACTCGCATCATGCAGTTGACTGGCAACAGCTAGAAATTGCTACAAACAATTGAGATACAAACAGGCAGGGAAGCTACACCAAGCGCGTAACTGAAGCGTTCCGTTCACAACGCGTAAAATCAATTTTAGATGAATGGTCTATTTTTTTTCTGGTGTAGTGGCAGCAGACGCAACGCAAACGAACGTGCCTGGTGCAGCTTCCGAGCTAATTTCGGTGTTATTGACATTGATACTGTTCAGAGAAATATATTAAAAACACAAACCTCCGTTGCTTCTCTCCTTTGTCTTTGAAGTTCTTCCAGTCTCTCCTCGTCATCTTTTGGAGTCTTACTTTTTCTTTGCCTAGGAGGTCTCATCGATCCTCTGCCACCGGCTCTTGGCTTTTCTTTACCTTTCCCTCTTCCTTTACCTTTCCCTTGCACCTCCGTTGCATCGACTGATCTCTGACTCTGCTCACTGAGAAAAATAGTAGGCTACGCTGTAAACATTGCCTTTACACTATTAATCTCGCACATACAGAATAACGATAGCACTGAATACTATAACATTAGCATGCATTCGTTTGGGAACCTGATAGCTGATGCTAGCAATGAAATAGTAGCCTACCAAAATAATGAAAACGTAAAACTAGGCTATTCACTTTACATAGAGGTCATACCCAACATGTTTACTGGCTATATAACTAAATGCAATGTGTAATTGTTTTCTAAAGTAACCTTATAACTGGAAGGAACACCGGACGAAGTCGTAGTACTGGAAGCAATGTTAACTTTGGCATGAAACGGCCACCGTAGGAGTTAAAATGCGCTCGGAATGGGAGGGGCTAGAAAGTAATATTCAGTTGGTTGTCATATAGAATTTCACCGCTAGATGGGAGAAGTTCTTACACAAGGTAGCTTTAAAGGGGCAGGCAGTCAATTAGACGTACACCACCAATGTAATGACATTAAACAGAAGTGTAGTCAAATAGTTTAAATCAATATGAAATTACTAGATACTTACTTGGATATTAGTAATTATGCAGGCCACAGACTATGAATTATTAAAAAGATATGAACTTAATATGAATTACAAAATATATGAATGTATTGAAACATATGACATGATGCCATCTCTTTAGGTGACTGTCTTTTTTGGACAGTTCTACTATAATGCTTTGTGAATTACCTCAGTCAAAGCATTTTCACAAATAAAGTAGGCCTACTTTGATTTTCTGTAATCCTTACTGTTTACCTTTGATTATCCTTTTTAATAAGCATCAAGATTATCAGTGTGATTTTGGTCTTACTGACCTTAATTGCCCTAAATTTAAACTATTTTTGCTATTTTCACTTCCTCCCGCAATTTCTCCACAAGAAACAGCTAAAATCACCGCAACTTCCATCCAGGCATTTTAGGTCGCAACAGTCTCAAAAAACCTCGCGAAATCCTGGTGGGATTGATTTTCTACCTATCCCTTACTGCCACTGGGAAAAAAAAAAAAAAAAAAAAAAAAAAAAATCCCTACCGACCCATGGCCTCAACTGACAACCAACAGGAAACAAACCTTTTTTTTTATGCCTAACAAGTTAGGATTAGGGTTAGGATTAGGGTTAGAGGTTAGGGTTAGGGTTGGGGTTCATGTGTCATGACAGTGTCATGTCACTCTTATGTTGATACTGTCAAGTAAAGTGTTACAGAGTACTTTTAGTATTTTCCACAAAAAAACACAAAAATACTTGTATTTTAATGCATGCGGCTACTGTATGTTGTAGTTAGATACAAGATATTAAGATATTTGATTTTTTATTTTAAAATTCATGTTGATGTATTTTTGCCCTGCTACTAAGCATGTGCTGCGTAAAAGACCCACTGCTTTAGTGACTTTGAAAATCAAAGTGCCTCTACTCATTTTGAGTGTTCTCTGTAAAATTTGACTTTTTTGTTTTACTTTAATTAGAGAATCCAATTGGGCTCACCTGGCACCACTGCTGCAGTCTGTATGAGGAGATAGCATAGGCCCAACCTCTACACTTGCTTTTGAATTACAGGAGTAGACTACAACCGAAATGTTCTACAATGGAGACCACATATCTTTGGCCTTTTCCCTGCTGATTTTACCAGGTATGCATTTTATTAGTTTTACAGTCATTCATCCCATCTCCCCTGAGAATACGGTAACAAGCATTGTAAAGGAGTTAATTCAGAGAGAGTAGAGTTAGGTTCATGGTTGGTTGTTGTAACCCTGGTGTACCTGGAGGATTGCTTGTCCATTTCTGCAGGTGGAATTCTTTGATTTTTTTTTGTCGATTTTGACGATGTGACAGGATTCTGGTATATAATTTTCATACCTTTTTGTTTAACAATTAGGTAAATGAACACACTCAACTCATTGGTAGCATCAGGCTTTTCTTCCTTTTTTCAAGGCTTTGTCAGGTCTGTTCCGTCCGTGTAATGGCTGCATTACAACTGTATTGCATTAACTTCTGTTGCCCGAACACCATTTAACCTTTAAACACTGTTCGTTGCTACCCCCCTTAATTTACTGTTCGCGGTCAAATTTGACCAGACAGTTTTAACTGCTCTTAAATTCCAATACCATGACAAAAAGTATTATTTAATAGAACATTTTTGTAAACAGACCCTTACTAGAACATTAACATTTACATCATGTGTGTTTGTGTGTGTGGGTGTGTGTGCTTCTGTATGTGTGTGAATGTGTGCAAACATGAAAACATGATCTGACAACATAAACTGTGTGTGTGTGTGTGTCTGTGAGTGTGTGAGAGAGAGTGGGTGTAAATGTGTGTGTGTGTGTGTGTGTGTGTGTGTATGTGTATGTGTGTCTGTCTGTTTGTGTGTGTGGGTGTGAGTGTTTCCGTGTGTGTACAAACATGCATATGTGTGCAAACATTGGTGGTTTTCCTGCACATGTGGGAACATACCATGAACTGTGTGCGTGTGTGTGTGTGTGTGTGTGTCTGTTTGTGTGTGTGGGTGTGAGTGTTTCCGTGTGTGTCAAACATGCATATGTGTGCAAACATTGGTGGTTTTCCTGCACATGTGGCAACATAACATGAACTGTGTGTGTGTGTGTGTGTTATATATGTGTGTGTGGGTGTACATGTGTGTGTGTGTGTCTGTTTGTGTGTGTGTGGGTGGGTGTGTTTCTGTATGTGCTTGAATGCCTATGAACATTGGTGGACAACATGAGTGTGTGTGTGTGTGTCTGTGAGTGGGTGTACATGTGTGTGTACTGTATGTGTGTCTGTTTGTGTGTGTGGGTGTGTGTGCTTCTGTGTGTGCATGCATGCATGTGTGTGGGAACATTGGTGGTAAGTTGTAGGAGTGTGTGTAAGGAGATGTCTTTTATCTCCTGGATGAAAATTATACTCTTTACCATTCATTTCCTATGGCGGTCATTTTTGACCGTAAACAAAAGTAGTGTTTCTACGTTGAATAAATCACTCAAAATTCAAAGAAAGTAGTCAAAATAACGTCTATGTGTGCAAAAGCCTTTTGTGAAGGATATCATAAGATCTTGAGGCAATCTGATGAAAAATGCCATATTTATGATACAGGGAATGTGTAAATCGGTCATTTTTGACCGGAACAGTGTCAGAAGGTTAAATGCTCTCGACTCTCTTTTATACATAACAATTTAAATGCTCTCCACTCTCTTTTATACATAACAATTTAAATGCTCTCCACTCTCTTTTACAATTTAACATGTATTTCTGTTTCCATTTCAGGTGTCATCATTAGTACTAACACTGCAGGATCATGGAATGTCTCCTCCCCTTCAAGATTATGTGCTTTAACTGGATCATCAGTAACCATTTTCTGCACTTACAGATATCCCCAAGAACACACTGTGACAGATGTGTCTTGGTACAGCAACAAAGATAAACGCCTGACTGAAAGTGAACTTTTCAAAAACAGAGGCCAATTTCTTGGGGATAAAAAGAATAACTGCTCACTGAGAATTAATGGTCTGAGGGAAAGCGATTCCAAAGAAAAATACAAGTTCTGGTTTAGAACAAATAGCAGTGAATTTTCTGGGGCAGGTGTTACTTTATCCGTCACAGGTAATGTCAGATTTGTCTAACTTATAGCTTTGTCTCCAAAAGGTTCATGTCAGGATTTTGTTACTATGGGTAATTCATCATCGCAATCATGCCCAACACTGCTCTGCTGCTTCGCACTCCGTTTATTCATCATAGTTGGATACATGTGGAATATTTGAGGAGTTCAGATGCAAAAGCCTCTAAACGCCACTTCCGTCAAAAATTATATAATGATGGTGAGTGAATGCTCTCCACACATAGTATACATTAATCAAATCATTTTGCTTCAAAGCCCGCTAGATATCACTCTCTTTCTGGTCTGAAATATCAATTTATAGGCAAAAACCTATTGGAGGCTGATAAAAAAAATGCTCATTTAAAAGAAAAGTGGTCGGGCGGATTTAGAGGGTTTCGCATCTGAACTTTTTTTTTTATTTCAAATAATGTATTTCTAAGTATGGGAAATGGAATCCAACATTAATATTTAATCACATGGCTGTTTATACCCTTCAGCTCTGCGGGTGATGATGAGTCCAAAAACAGTGACAGAAGGGCGGAGTGTTACACTGACCTGCAGCACCACCTGCAGTCTAGGCAACTCCACCACCTACATCTGGTACAAGAACGGCCTACCTGTGTCAACCACACACACACCAGACAACACCTTCTCCATCAACAAGGTCCGCGTCACAGATGAAGGCAGATACTCCTGTGCTGTGACGGGACATGATGATCATCCATCCGACTTTGTGACCCTCAGTGTTAGATGTAAGTATGAACTTGTTTTATTTATTTTTTTTAAGTGTATTTTTTGCCTTTATTCGTATAGGACAGTGAAGAGTGAGACAGGAAGTAATTGGGAGAGAGAGATGGGGTGGGACCGGGATATGACCGCTGGTCGGATTCGAACCTGGGTGCCCGTGGGCACTTGGACCCGTATATGGTATGAGCGCTGTAGCCTGTTGTGCCACAGCGCCCCCCAAGTATGAACTTGTTAATGCCTAAAACTTTTAACGAAGTTAAATGAGTGGAGGTTATAGCGCCCCTATCGAGAGGAACTGTGCCAGTGTACGGCACACTGTTCCAGATCAGGTTATTTACCTATATTTTATTTACAAAATTAATGAACTTGATGGAGGAAAACCCATTCTTTTTGCCCTCCAACTCCTCCATTAATTTGGTATACAGTATATCGGAATACCTTGGCAACTGTTATCCCTTACTTGTCATAGCTGGTGCACATCAAATGTGAGCACTGATGGACATTGTTGTGATCATCATCATTCATTTTAATCAGTGTCAAATTGAATTCAAATACAATACAAGCAATTGGTAGCCATTTCAGGCTTTCTTTTTGCTGCTGGGCTCCCCCCTGTTGCATAGGATTTCTATTTTACACAACTGTCGGAAATGCCACTCATGGCTTGCACCCATCTCCCTGGACACAACACATGTTAATTCTTTTTTTATAAACCAGCAAATATGATCTACTGTATGAAGAGCCATGTAGGCTGGCAAAGTAATATTACACGATTTCATACAAATAGACCATTGAACAATTGCCTTGAAGTAATTTGTGATTATCCAGGTCGGGGTAGAGGAAAGTCTGGCTCTCTGTAGACATAACACAAAACATACATACACAGCATAGTCTAACACTGGGGAGATGAATTCAAAATGCTATACCACAAGAACTTGTAAAACCAATTATATGTTTATTATACATTTATACATTTAAATAATATATAATTCCTCACTTTGAAATGTGAAATGTACTAAAGAACTGTAGATGCACTGTATAAATATGGAACTGGTTCATAAAGAATGTAACAAACAGTAAAAAAAAAACAATTGCCATGTATCAATGTACCACAATGGGAAAAAATCACAGTACTGTACACTTAGAGAGGTCTTGGGGATC